>NW_012102798.1:79201-221641 GCF_000951045.1 Mandrillus leucophaeus
AGCAGGGCGTGGTGGCAGGCGCCTGTAGCCCCAGCTACTCGGGAGGCTGAGGCAGGAGAAAGGTGTAAACCTGGGAGGTGGAGCTTGCAGTGAGCTGAGATCATGCCACTGCACTCCAGCCTGGGCGACAGAGCCAGACTCTGTCTCAAAAAAAAAAAAGAAAGAAAAAAGAAAAAAGAATTAAATGATTTCAAAGTCAAAACTCTAAATAAGGGTACATTGTGAGAGATTTAACTTTCGTATCTGATCCCTTCCTATTGTCTTCTCCAGTCCCTCTACATAATCTTTTTCAAAAATAAATTTTTTTTAGTATCTCTATATCATTGAACTTCCATTAATCTAATCTTAATGTATCGATTACCTATATCCACTGTCCCCTTTCTCAAATGTAGCATATCATATCAGTGTCTCCTCCCCTTCCTTTCTCCCTTTCTTTCCTCTTTTCCTTCCTCTTTTCCTTCCCTCCTCTCTCCCTCCATCTATTTATTCTTTTCTTCTTTTTCTGTCTGTGTTTCTCTCAATATTATATTGTTGGGATCACTCCTTAATAGAAAAGAAATCTTCATTTCAGTTTCAAACTCTGCATAGCACTCCATTGTGTGTATGTATCACACTTTATTCAGTCGATTACTTATTAATGGAATTTGAGTTGCAACCAGTTTGTTGATATTACGAATAATGTTGAAATGAATAGCCTTGCACATGACTTTTCATATATTTGGTAGTGTATTTTGGGGCTGTCTCTCAGAAGTGGCATTCTTGGTTCAATAGGAAAATGCATATATGAAATTTTGCTAGATATTGTCAAACTCTTCTTCATCTAGTTTATAGCATTATGACTCAATATCAGTAATATGTGAGTGATTATAGCACCAATAGACTTTGTTGTAAAACTTGGTGTTTTACCAATCAGTAAAGTGAAAAATGATATGTAAGGATAGTTCTACTTTGTGTTTCTTTTAATATAGGCAATGTTGATCATCTTTTCATGTTTTAGGGATTTCTATATTTATATTTCTGTGTAATTACTGTTCCTATATTTGCTAGTAATTCATTTTTTCTCAATTTCCAAAAGCTTTTAACATAATAGGGATATTAACTCATTATTAGGTATATTGAGAATACATTTCCCTATCTGTCATGTATTTTGAAAAAATTTGCTTATTTTTTTGTACACATTTTTATTTTAATATTTTTTGGTATTTTTTTGCTTTTGGATTTTTATTAATAGTAAAGAGTTTCTGACTCTCAGGTTATACTGAAATTTGCCAATGTTTTCTTCTCATACTCAAATGTTTTCATTTTTCAATTTTTAATGTTTTTTTTTTTTTTAGAGACAGGGTCTAGCTTGGTTACCACGCTGGAGTGCAGTGGTGTGAAATAGCTCACTGCAGCCTCAAACTCCTGGGCTTAAGTGACCCACCCGCCTTGACCTTCTAAGTAGCTGGGACTACAGGAACATGGCACCATGCCTAGATAATTTTTAAAATTTTTTGTAGAGAGAGGCTCTTGCTATGGTGACCAGTCTGTTCCTGAACTTCCAGCCTCAAACTATCCTCTCCCATCAGCCCCGCAAAGTACTGGAATTTCGGCATGTAATTCCAATGAAATCCTGTCATTTGCAACAAAATGGTTACAACAAAATATCATTTGGTTGCAACAAAATGTCATTTGCAAGAAAATGGTTGCAAATGACAGGATTTCATTCTTTTTATGGCTGAATAATTTTCCATTGTGTATATATGCCACATTTTCTTTATCAATTCACCCATTGATGGACAGGTTGATTTTATATCTTGACCTTTGTGAATAGGACTGCAATAAACATGAAAGTGCAGATATCTCTTTGATGTACTGATTTTCCTTCTTTTGGATATATACCTAGCAGAACATACACTGGGGAAAGGACATATATGAGCCACTGAGCCTGACTAATTTTTAATAAGTAGATATCAGATCTGTTTGGAATTTATCCTGGTCTAATGTGTGAAGAAAATGGATCCAATTCTATCGTTTTTTTATATTACCAAGTGACCAAAACATCACTTATTAAAAATTCTTCTCTTTCTCACTGATTTGAGATACTAGCCTCAGTATATACTACTTGGATAGTATGTATTTGAGTCTCCTTCGGGATGCTCTCTATTGCATAGTCTCTCTGTTTTTGGTAGAAAGGTATTATACCATATTTTATATTTTGGTATGGCTGGCCACTTTCTGCCCCACTCCCTCCAGTTCTTCCTGTTAGCAAATTATCTGGATACTTGTGCTTATTTATTTTTTTAAATGAACTGTACAAATAACTTGTCTAGCACACAAAAACATCTGATAGTAATTTTATTGGGGACATATGAATTTATAAGTCAACTTGCGAATAATTTACATCTTTATAATGTAAAGTCATCAGTTTGTTCACGTTTACTTGTTTGTTTTCAGGAGTGTTTTATATACTTCCTCATAAATTAATAAACCCTATGCTTTATGTACAACCTGTCAAGTTCATATGAATATTTTATTTTATGAGTGTTGTAAGTATGGTCTGTTTTTCCTATACATCTTCTAACTGACTGATTTTTTATATGAGGTCTGTTGTGTTCAATGTGTTAACTTTACTATATACTGCTACTTTACTAATTTCTTTTAATATTTATAATGTTTTGCATTGTTTCTTTTTGGGTTTTCACTTACAGGATCATATCATCTGCAAATAGAGATACCCATAATTTTATATCTTCTAGACTTACGTTTTCAATTGCCTTTTTTAAATTTACAATTTATTTAAAATTTTAATTTCTAATTATTATGGGCACATGATAGCTGTACATATTCGTGGGGTATATATGCCGTTTTGATACAGGCATACAATGTGTAATGATCAGGGTATTTGGGGTATCCATTATGTTAAGCAGTTATCATTTCTTCATGTTAGGAATATTCCAATTTTACTCTTTTAGTTATTTCTAAATATATAATAAATTATTAACTATAGCATCCTTATTTTGCTACTGAATACAAGATCCCATTTATTCTATCTAACTGTGTTTTTATACTCATTGACCATCTCCACTCTATTTTTCCCTCCCCATTACCTTTCCCAGTCTCTGGTAATCATCATTCTGCTTTCTATCTCCATGAGTTCAGTTTTCTTTTTCTTTCTTTTCTTTTTTAGTTCCCACATATGAGTGAGAACAGGCAATATTTGTCTCTCTGTGCCTGGCTTATTTCACTTAACATAATGTCCACCATCTCCATCTATATTGTTGCAAATGACAGATTTCATTCTTTTTATGATTGAATACTTTTCCATTGTGTATATCTACCACATTTTCTTTATCCATTCATCCATTGATGAGTACGTAGGTTGATTTTACATCTTGGGCTTTGTGAATAGCACTGCAATAAACATGGGAATAGAGATATCTCTTTAGTAGAATGATTTTTTTTTCTTTTGGAGATACACCTAACAGAACATACACTGGGGAAAGGACAGTCTCTTCAATAAATAGTGCTGGGAAAACTAGATATCCAGATGCAGAAGGGTGAAACCTGACCCCTATCTTTTGCCGTATACAAAAATTAAATTAAAATGGATTAGACACTTAAATCTAAGACCTCAAACTATGAAATTGCTAGAAGAAAATATTGGGTAAACATTTCTGGACATTGGTCTGGGCAAAGATTTCTTGAGTAAGACCTCAAAAGTATAGGCAACCAAATCAAAAATGGACAAATAGGATCACATCAAGCTAAAAAGTTTCTGCACAGCAAAGGAAACTATCAACACAATAAAGAGACAACTAACAGAATGGAAGAAAACATTTGCAAACTACCCCTCTGACAAGTGATTAATAACCAAAATATATAAGGAGTTCAAACAACTCAATAGGAAAAAACCAATCTGATTAAAATCCGGGCAAAATATCCGAATAGACATTTTTCAAAAGAAGACATACAAATAGCCAAGTGTGTGGGAAAAATGCTCAACATCACTACTCACCAGAGAAATGCAAATCACAACTACAGTGAGATATCATCTCACCCCAGTTAAGAGGGCTTTTACCCAAAAGATTAGCAGTAACAAATGTTGGTGAGGAGGTGGAGAAAGAGTTATCCTAATACACTGTTGGCAGGAATTTAAATTAGTACAACCACTATGGAGAACAGTACGGAAGTTCCTCAAAAGACTAAAAAATTGGAAAAAAATAAAAAGCTGCATTAGCAGCTTTATGATTCAGATATCCCAATTGCTTTCTCTTTTACAACTGCACTGGCTAATGCATCTAATGCAAATTGAGTAGTGCTGCAGATAGTGAATGTATTTTAAGGGGGGAAGTCTCTGATGTTTACCAACTGAGAAATATACTCGTTTGGGGGCTGATGCCACGTGTATTAAAGTATCCATTGATTTCTACTCAATTTAATATTTTTAAAAATTGGCTGGGCACGACAGCTCATGCCTGTAATCCCAGCATTTTAGGAAGCCAAGGCAGGTGGACCACTTCAGGTCATGAGTTCGAGACCAGCCTGGCCAACATAGCAAAACCCTGTCTCTACTAAAAATACTAAAATACGACAACTAAAAATACGACAACTAGCCAGGTGTGGTAGCACGCACCTGTAATCCCAGCTACTCCAGAGGCTGAAGCACGAGAATTGCTTGAACCTGGGAGGCAGAGGTTGCAGTGAGCTGAGATTGCGCCACTGCACTCCAGCCTTGGTGATGGGGTGAGAATGTGTCAAAAAAAAAAAAAAAAAAGGATTCAATTAATGGTTGCTGAATTTAGTGATACAGTTTTTAGGTTTCTTATAAAGATGATAATGCTTTTTTCTTTCTAGTTCTATTAATATGATAATTGTGTAAATTTTCTCTTAATGTTGAACCACAACTACATTCTTAAATAAACCCCAGTTAGTTACGTAATCCCAAATAATGTGTTACTTTTCAATGTGTTTCTGGATTCTGTTTGCTAATGTTTTATTTAAGAATTTTGCATCAAATATTTATAAGTGATACCAGACTATAGTTTTCATTTGAATATTAATATTATATTTGCTACATAAAGTGAATTTGGATTTTTTTTTCTTTTTACATGTTCTTTAATAGTTTTGGAAGCGTTAAGATGGGCAGATCTTTAAAAGGTCTTATAGAACTCCCCTGGGAAGCCGTATAGGTCTACTGCTTTTTTTGCAGGTGAATTCTTTACAACTGTCTCTATCTGTCTATGAAAAATGGTCTGTATAGTATTTTTATTTTGACTTAAATTTTGTAAACTATATTTTTAAGGAATTATTTATTTTTCTAGATTTTAAAATGGAATTGCATAGATATGTGCAAAATAGTCTCATGTAAAATAATTGATAGTTATTTTCCACTTGTCACTTCTACTTATCTGCACTTGTGGCTCCTTTCTCTGCTCTATTAGGTTACCTAATGATTTATCAACTTGCTTGCTTGACTTTTTATGTATGATTTCTACAGTTTTCTATCTTCTGACTCATTAATTGATTTTATTGTCATTTTCTTAATTATTTTTTCTTTTGGTTTATTTTTCATATTTTGCTTCGGTCTTCTAACATTTGAGTAATTTATTTATTTTTACTTTTCAGTTCTGCTTATATAGGTATTGAATTGCATATTTTTCCTCTGATAATTGCTTTTGCTATATTTCACTATTGGTATTTACAAGAAATTCTCCAATTATTGTTTTATATTTCTACTTTGACCTAAGAGTTGTTTACTAGCACGTTTTAAAATATTTTTAGGTAAAAATTTTTAAAAAATATTTTTTTTTGTTTTATGACAATAGAGAGTTCCATCTGTAACATTTTGATTTTTTTAGAATTATTGACGTTTTTACAGCACCCTTATATTCAGTCAGTTTTCACAAATGTTTTATAAGCACTCCAAAAACTTCTCTATAATTCAGGGCACAAGGGATAATATTTATCTATCTATATGATATTGATTATGCTGTTTACACCTTCTTTAAACTTTCTAAATTTGTGTCTATTTCAGTGAATTGCATATTGGCATACTAATATATCCCATTATTAGTGTGTCTATGTTTATTTGTCTTCGTACCAACTATAGTACCTACTTATAGAAAATTTTGCTTTATATTATGTACAGAAATATTAATGCCTCATCATTCTGAATTGTAAACTTAGTGATTTAAAGTGTTTATTTGTCTCTTATTTTTTAGTCTGAATTTTACCTTCTTAGCTATCAAGTTCTTGACTGTTACTCTCTTTTTATTTACTTTTGTTTGGTATGAAAACTGGCGTCTTTTATTTTTAACCTTTTGAATTCCTGTATGTTAGATGTGTCTTTGTATAAAGTGTGTGTTTGATTTTACTTTTTTAGTCAATCTAAAACATATTAGTCCTCTATTTTATTTTATTTATTTATTTTTTTTGAGACGGAGTCTCCCTCTGTCGCCCAGGCTGGAGTGCAGTGGCCGGATCTCAGCTCACTGCAAGCTCCGCCTCCCGGGTTTACGACATTCTCCTGCCTCAGCCTCCCGAGTAGCTGGAACTACAGGCGCCCGCCACCTCGCCCGACTATTTTTTGTTTGTTTGTTTGTTTGTTTTTGTTTTTGTTTTTGTTTTTTTTTGAGACGGAGTCTCGCTCTGTCGCCAAGGCTGGAGTGCAGTGGCCGGATCTCAGCTCACTGCAAGCTCCGCCTCCCGGGTTCACGACATTCTCCTGCCTCAGCCTCCCAAGTAACTGGGACTACAGGCGCCCGCCATCTCGCCCGGCTAGTTTTTTGTATTTTTTAGTAGAGACGGAGTTTCACCGTGTTAGCCAGGCTAGTCTCGATCTCCTGACCTCGTGATCCGCCCGTCTCGGCCTCCCAAAGTGCTGGGATTACAGGCTTGAGCCACCGCGCCCGGCCTAAACATATTGGTCCTTTAATTTGTGAGTTATGATTATTTGTATTTATTAACAACTGTGATATATTTGGTCTCGATTCTGTTCTTTATCAAGCTCTAATATTTTTCTCTAGATTGTTTTTGTATCCTCCCCCCTCCTTTCTCTCCTTCTCTCTCCCCCTCTTAGGCATTAATGTTGGTATTTAGGAAGATTTTATTTTTTGTTCTAATAATTGCCATTATATTATTCCCTTATATAGTATCTCTTCTTTCAAGATACTTTCTTCTATTTATTTCTTACAATAAGCGCTACTAAAAATAGCTAAAACCCTTTTCTTTTCTTCTTCTTTCTTCCCCCAATCATCTAAATTCCAACTATATTCCTAAACTCTCAACATTGAATCTACTTCTTCTCCCCACCAATTTAAATAGTTGCAATATATCATAGTTGGAAGAGCCAATATCATTTACATATATCCATTTGTCCTTATTGCCATTATTTAACCTTAGTCATATAACTGAATATGTTTAATGCTCACAACCATTTTAATATTGTTTTTGGTAGTGTGAAGCTTATTCTTCGGTAGATTATTGAGGAAAAACTTGTAAGTGTAGTATTTCCTGAATTCTTGCATATTCACAACAATTTGTATTGTGTTTCACAAATTCTTTGAATTTCTTAAATTACTTTAGGAACTTCTGGTTTAAAGCATTGTAGTCAACAAGTCTATTGCTAATCTAATTTTTAAAACCCTTTTGCTTGGTATTTTTACCTGTATTCCCAAAAGATGTTTTATTTTCAGTAGATGAGACTTTTGCTAGAATATACCTTTACATTGGTCATTCAGGGTTGATTATCTCAGGTAACTTGTAACTTCAAATCTTTAATTTTAGGAAAGTGCTCTTGGTTATGGTTTTTCATATTTGTAGTTTTCTGTTTGGTCTTACGCTTCTAACACTCTTTTTGCATATATGTTGCATTTTCTTCGTCTATTGTCAGTATCACTTTCAAAAACAAAGAAAAAATCTTTCTTCATATATGTTTAATTTATCTTTGGTTTTGCTTTCTACTCTCTAGTTCACTTACTGTACTTTCAGTCCATCCATCTTCTTTTGTGTCCCTTGTGGTCTTTCTTAACTTAATTTTTATTTCTTTGTAGAATTCTTACCTGAGCTTTGTCAGCTACAGCAGCCTAGCTACCTCCTTTATTAACTTTTCTAATTATGATGTGTGTTGTTCTGCTCTAATATTTTTTCATAATTACATTTAACTTGAAATAATAGGTTCATCAGCTTTGTCCCAAATTTATATACTTTTTTCTCATGTGTCATCATTTTCTTACTGTGATTTGTGGATCATTATCCTTTTCTTACTGTATCTTGATGTGGGGTTCAATCACCCTCCTTTTCTTCTTGCCCATGCTTAAGTGACATGGGGTTTCTTAACACTTTCACATCACAGGCTCTTGGGATGGACCAGAATAGCTTCCCTAGCTTCATTGTCCTTGGACTTCCTCTTCTGTTATATTATAAAGTAATAAAAATATGCCCTCTCACTGCATGTACATCTTCAGTAGTATGCATCGCCAGTTCTTCTCATTTTTTTTTTCACTATTATCTGAATGCTCTGTATCCATGTCTAACTCCTCTCACGCAATACTTCTGTCTTCTACTCCCAGCAGTTTCTTTTTTGTATAGGGTTACAGTCTTCTGGGAGAGTTCTTTCATTGGGCATTTCCAAAGCCTTGAGAGCTCAGGACACCCTAGCACCTTTCAGTTTCCTTGTATTCATTACATTGGAACCCGCAAAGGCCCCTCTCAGTTTCAACTCTTGTTGCCACAGCTGCCTTCAGAGTGCTCCAGTTTGAATACAGAAACATTCTTCTGAGAGTGAGCATTTTTTGGTGATTTCTGTGTTTTCCGAATCTTGAGATTCGGACATAAATGTTACCTTTAATGTCTCTCACACAACTGCTACTCCTTCATGGGTTTTACTACTAAATGATTTGGCCCCACTCATTCACATTCTAGATTTTGAGGTGATACCTTATCACCTGGATTTATTGTCTGTGGGTTGCTGTTGTTATGAGCCTAGTTGCTGTGTGTGTGTGTGTGTGTGTGTGTGTGCGTGCGGGTGTGTGTGTGTATGAGGAAATTTATTCAGAAGCAAAAATCATGCTGCTGTTACTGCCTCAACCACTGCCACTGTCTTTGAGGTGTATAATATGTATGATAATTTTGGATTATGAATGTATGATCAATTGTGACTTTATCTGTGGAATCCTGGAAATCCTAGTATGAGGGTCCATACCTCCATAAATGTGTGCTTGATTCTGACATACCCCAGTTTACTGCCAACCAAGGATTAAGCTAAATTAATTTCTCAGTTTATGTTTTCCTGGATCATGCAGCTATTATAAATTAAAACCCTAAAACTAGATATAGTTAGTCCTATTGATAAGATACTCCTCTCAGGGAGCCTTGTCTACTCAGAGCTAAGCTTATTTTCCTTGTTTGCCTTTGCCATCGGGTGCATTTTGTTTTTTCCAATCTACTCATTCACTGAGTTGTTTCAGGTTTTGAGAAATGAGGAGATTCTGTTCCAGCTCCATACCTTGTATGAGTCCAAGAATGTGTCACCTATTCCTAGGTAGTGGATTATTAATAAACAAACCTTTTAGTTAACAAGATTGGCAAACACTCCCAGGGCTCTAGTAGGTTTAGCTTCAGTGTACCATTTTTTTTTTTTTTTCAGCTGTCACTTCAGTTTTAATCCCTGGGCATTTTCCTTACTTTGCTATGAGCTCAGCTATGTGTTGATTTGAAAAATATATTTATTAGATTTTATCCATCACCTCTGTATTTTGGGGATTGCTGAGGTCTGTGTCAAAGCATCTAGTTAATCATATTGCTACAGATGAAAGTCTTGATTCATAATTCAGCCAGACTAATTTACACTCATTGCTCTTTCCTAGGCAATTATGAGATCCTTATTTCTTCTTATTCTATCTTCCGGTCTTTCACACACTGCATTTCAATCCTACAAATTGATGCATGACGTTTTATAAATCACTGCAGTAATCCTGTCTTTCTAAAAATTTAATCGTATGCTTAATGCCTACAGATGCTTTAGTTTGATATTCAAAATTACCTACTGTCTGGCTTTCACCCACCATTGCTAGTTTGTCTCTTTACTTTGTATCCCACAATTCAGCCAAACTAAATTGCAGTCTCTAATGAATAACAACTTTTATTCCAATGTAGTTTTGTTCACACTGCTTTCTTTACCTGAAATACCCATTCCTATATTCCTATGTTTCTAAATCCCTGTGGCAGTGCCAATGTGATATCATCCATCGGTAGGATTGGCATGAAACAGATTAGTTCATTTTACATCTCTGCTGCTTCCCAGATGTGTGGTCTGAACCTCAATTTCCTTGTCTGTGGAACAGGGAAAACATTTCGCTAGTTATATGAGGTAATTGCTGTGAAAGTGGAATGTGAAAATACATGTAAATGTATTCTGTAAACTG
The DNA here is from genome assembly GCF_000951045.1 of Mandrillus leucophaeus. Classification (NCBI taxonomy): domain Eukaryota; kingdom Metazoa; phylum Chordata; class Mammalia; order Primates; family Cercopithecidae; genus Mandrillus; species Mandrillus leucophaeus. Next base: position 89,608 of record NW_012102798.1, read on the forward strand.
AAAAAATGCTATAAAATTACAAGTATTAATTTGATTTTTCTTTGCCTTACACATTCTTTAAGCCCAAGTTCAAATGCCACATCCTTCCTGAAACTTTTCCTAAGTCCTCACTAATGCAGTTAACATTTCATCAATACATGCACATTTTACTTTGTATTGTTAATTGTTCCTAGCTCTTATATTAGCTGTTAGAATGTAAATTTCCAGGAACCATGTCTAACTACTCTCACACAATTCCTTGAATAATGTTGGTATTCAATAAATATTATTTGAATATTGAGTTCTCATGAACAGCAATTAAGGGTATGTCCAAAATGTGCCAGCACTTTAATGGTGATTTATTAAATAACTCATTTGTATGCTTAAATTATTTATAACTATTAAACCCCTTCTTAAAGTAACCTCCATTTCTCAATTTTTTAAAACTAGAACTTGTGGCCAGTTTTTTTTTTTTTTTTTCTCAGTCTTTTGGTATAGCAGATGTGGTAGACTGATTTATTCAATAACTGTTTCAACTCTTAAAGTATCTTCTTGAATGGCAGACACTGGAAAATTATACGTTACATTTCCAGTGTCTCTTGTAGTTAAGGTTCCAGGTTTTAATGATGTCACATATGCAAAAATATCCAAGCATCCTAATTTTAGTATATTATTAAGATTTGAATTTTTCTTCTACTTCGAGTTGCACGTACAAAAACAACAAAGAAGTATCAGTTAGCTAGAATGGCCTCAAGTAGGTAGTGTGAAACTTACATATGTAAATCTCTATTTTACCTAAGCTCTGTTGCCTTGCTTTACTCTTCTGATATTATTAATGTAATGAAAGTAACCTGGAAAGGATCAGGAAACACAGAAAATGAGTTATAAAAATACTAAAAAATAATCAGTATACAATGAAGAAGATAGACATAGGTAGTCAAAGAAAAACAAAAAATTGGATGATAATCACCATTTGATTATGGCTAGCCTATCAAGTGACCTTCCACTGTTTTTATACAGCAACTCTTTTAAATGTTAAAGAAGAATTTGATGCAACAAGAAGTATACCTAAAGCTATATGCCTACCTTTTGGGTCATTTACGCCAACGATAAAATGGGTGATGATCAGAATGTTTTGTCTGTGCACAAAATCTTTTTGGAACATCTGATGCTTTGCACATGCAATCTTCATGCTCAATTAGACATGCAACTGTGTATACAAAATCCTGTTGCAAATTGCACTCAACTGCTTAAATAGCTCTTTGGAAAACAACTTCTATTTATTTTCATGTAAGACTTCACCTTATATCATGCCAAGAGGCATTCTTAGAAATTTTCTCTCAGCACAATTGCCAGCAGTTTTGCAGGACAAGGGGAATGTACATCAATTTTCTCTAAGGGGAGGACAGAACAATGCAAGTGTGTACGTCAGGCAGAACAGAATTTAATGAGTTAAATCCTTTTTCAAGAGAGCTTACTTTTTATGCCTCTACAAGAGCCTTAATAACCACAGGCAAATAATCTCACTCAAAATCCTTGATAAAAAGAATGCCACAATAGCTCAGAAAGGATTGATGAATGTTTGAAAGCCTTTTATTAGAATTCTGCAAATTGGGAACACTTCTGTGAACAAACCTCCCAAAGCAAGAATTTTTCATTTGACTGCCAGAGTAAGCAGAACAGCACTAGCCTTATTCTGTGTGTAATGACAAAGAGATACCTTTTTGTAATATGGAAGCCTTATAGTAGCTTTGCTTATTTTATCTTTGATCATTGCCTTTAGCCCTGATTTGGTCTTGCTCTGATCTTGTTGAGCTAGCTAGCTGAATAGAAAGCCATCACTATATTTTTTAGTTTTTCTATCCACCAGACACATCCATTGCAATTATTCTACCCCCAAGTAACTCACTACACAGTAATCTGACAGGCTTGCATGAAAAATCCAGCTCTACACCTACACATAAACATGGGAACAATAGACACTGTGGACTATTATTACATAGGGGAAGGTAGGGAGAGGGGTGTGAGTTGAAAAACTATCTATTAGGTACTATGTGCACTACCTGGGTGCAACATACCCATGTAATGAACCTATACATATATCCCTTGCATCTAAGTTAAAATAAAAAAAAAATTCAGCTCTGCCACTTAGCATGGCTTTGGGAAGATTACTTATGCACACTGAACTTAAGTTACCTCCACTGGTAACTATATTATAAAGTGCCTATTCCAGTGGGTTGTTTTGTGGACTAAATGAAGCTAAAGATCTGTAAAGCAGATAGCATGTTGACTGCTATTATAATAAAAGCTAATTAATGATAGTTTCATTCCATTTTTCTTTTTTCCACAGGCATGACCTTCAGTCTGTAATACGGGATCCACTACAAGTCTTTGGGCGGTGTTATTACAGGTATTTGTTGTATGACGTAAATGTGTATGGTGAACTATCTTTAATCATAATCAAGTGGTTGTTTAGAACTCCTGAAGAAAGGAAGCTACTTGCCAGAAGATACGTGTCACGTACAAATCTCAGTGCACGGGGTGGAATTTTCTAAGGATGTCATTGCTTTCACCTATTCTCAAATTAAGACAAGAAATCTCTATGAATGTAAATCTATCAGCTGTTGTGGCACCAAATAATTCCAAGCCGAAATTCATTTAATGACCATAGAATCTTAATAAGATAGGCACAGAATTATGTGCAAAGAGCACTTGCTCTTAAATCACTATTTTTCACTTTCTCTCCCAATATTTCTGGCTCAGGTGCTGAGAAATATTTATTAAAGACAATCCACAGTTTAAAATCACCTCAGTAGACATTGCAAATTATACTTTCTACTGTAATAAAGGAGAGATTTGGTCACAAATCACTTCTGTGAACCACATCTTTATGGATTCTAAATTAATTAAATCAGAAAGTCTGATCGTCTCCAGAAATCCGTAGAGGAAGAAAATACTTCTTCTTAGACAAAGGAGTTCTTAAAAATTTAAAACCAAGTTTTAAAACCTAAAACTTACCATATCAGAGTGGCTTGGCCAGATAAAGCAGTCAAGAGGAAAAGATCTGAAACTGGGAACTTAGGATACCTGGGCTCCAAGTCTATGATAGTAAATTTATATGCCCACAGGGGACAGAGACATCATGGAAATGAGTAACCTGGGCCAAATGCAGGGTCACACGAAATGGTGAAGCTGAGAGTACATCTAATGGGATGGCAGTTACTTGCCTCTAACAAATTGTTGTGTTGTGAGAATATGAGTCCAATATTTTTATATGTTCCAATATTTAACAAAACTTGACAGCCAGATATTTATGCGAATTCTCCCAATTTTTACATATTGCCAAATAGTTTGAATCTTTTTATAATTTTGTGTGGACCAAGCATATTACATTTGCTGGGTTGGCCACTGTATGACTGTAGCTCTTGATCCTGTTTAATCATCGATTAGCTGTCTGATACTGGGCAAGTTTTCTAAGTTCTTTGTGTCCCAATTTTCTTGTTCTCCATATGGGGTAGACTAGGAGCAGACAAACTATGGCCTGTTTTGTGAATAAGGCTTTATTAGAACACAGCCACACCCATTTGTTTACATATGTCTATGGCTCCTTCAATGTTACAACAACAGATTTGAGTAGTTGTAATGGGGTCATATGGTCCACAAAGCCTAAAATATTTAATATTTGACCCTTGATAAAAATTTTTGTCAACTACTAGGGGAGATCATTGCTTCCTTATGTACCCAAAGTGTTGCTGAAAGTAGGATAAAGTAGCAAGTTCCAAATATGCACTCACATGTGAAAATTCCTTAAAAAAAAGATTATGAAAATTAGTTGTGGTAGATTGCATTATTGGCCCCTATCATTTGACTTCTGTGTCCATTTATTTTTTGTTTGTTTGTTTTTTGTTTTTTTTTTGTTTTTAATTTAAAGAGGAAAGAGGTTTAATTGACTCACAGTTTGACATGGCTTGGAAGGCCTCACGCCTCACACTCATGGTGGTAGATGAAGGGGAAGCAAGACACATCTTACATGGCAGCAGGCAGGAGAGCGTGTGCAGGCGAACTCCCATTTATAGAACCATCAGATCTCATGAGACTTATTCACTACCAGGAGAACAGTATGGAGGAACTGCAGCTCCCCTCCCCCACCCCATGATTCAATAACCTCCACCTGGCCCCACCTTCCACAGGGGATTGTTACAATTCAAGGTGAGATTTGGGTGGAGACATAGCCAAATCATATCATATAGGGAGTGAGATTTTTCAAAAATATCAAGAATAGCACAGATATTTTAAATTTCACACAGAAAAGCACATTTTCACATGAATCAATAAAAGAAAAGTATATTTTTATCTTGTCATTATTGTGAAATTCTAATAGAAATCAGTAAAGATGAGGGCTGAGAAAAGATATTCCTTACTTCAAAATGCGGACTTAGTTGCTCCTTCATCCATGTTCCCACTGCAGTATGTATGGAACTGCAGTGCCTTGCTGCCTGATTCTGGGCTCAGGCTTGTGATTTTCTCTGGCCAGTTGGGCATTAGCAGATAGGACACAAACAGGTTCAAAAAAGGATGTATGGATTGGTGCTTACTTTTTTCCCTCTTTATCATCAGCAGGAGGACATACCTGAACCTAGCCTTTTAGAGCAGTGGTTGGAAAACTTTTTCGGTAAAGGCCCACGTAATAAATATTTTAGGCTTTATGGGTCATATGGTCTCTGTTGCCATGACTTCACTCTGCTGTTGTGGTACAAAAACAACCATACACGGCCGGGCGCGGTGGCTCAAGCCTGTAATCCCAGCATTTTGGGAGGCCGAGACGGGCGGATCACAAGGTCAGGAGATCGAGACCATCCTGGCTAACCCGGCGAAACCCCGTCTCTACTAAAAAATACAAAAAACTAGCCGGGCGCGGTGGCGGGCGCCTGTAGTCCCAGCTACTCGGGAGGCTGAGGCAGGAGAATGGCGTAAACCCGGGAGGCGGAGCTTGCAGTGAGCTGAGATCCGGCCACTGCACTCCAGCCTGGGCGAGACTCCGTCTCAAAAAAAAAAAAAAAAAAAAAACACACACAACCATACACAATACATTAAAAAAAATGGGCAGGTCTGGGTTCCAATGAAATGTTAGTTACAAAAACAGGTAGTGGGGTGAATTTGGTTTGCTAATCCGTATACTGGAGGAAAAGAGTCAGGGAGCAAAACTCACTCATCCTACCCACCCCAGCCGTGATAGCGACCAGTCGTCTAACCCACAGATAGATGAGCAAATCCAGACAAATAGAACTGCCCAGCCCAGTCTCAGATGCATGAACAATTAGTGCTTATTATTGTTTGCCGCTGGGATCTTGACGTTGTGTTTTACACAGCAAAAACTAACTGATTCTCTATTACATTATTAAATAGTAATCTAAAGCAGAAGAAACACCTGTGTAGAGTTAGACAAAACATACAGACACACATACAATGGAATTAACTTGTGTTTGTAAATACTTTGTGTCTACCAATAAGACTAGCTATTATTTATGTATTGCTTACTATGATTGAAGCAATGTGCTAAGCACCATTTTATGATCACTAATCCTCAAAACTGATCAGTAATGTAGGTTCTTTTATCATCCCCATTTATCAGATAAGGACACTAAGGCTCAGGGAGTAAAATAAACTTGGCCAAAGTTGTACAGATGTAGCAGAGCTGGATCAATCTCTAAATATATTTCTTTTTAAAATTATTTTTTTAAAAACTGACATACAAAATTGTATGTATTTATTGTGTACAACACGATGTCTCGAAATGTATATACATTGTAGAATGGTTAAATTTAGCTAGTTAACAAATGGATTACCTGATGTAGTTCTCCTTTGTTATGAGAACCCTTAACATCCACTCTCTTTGCATTTTCTAAGAATATAACACATTGTCGTTCACTATAGTCACCACGCAGTACAATAGAGCAGGGGTCTGCAACCCCTGGGCTGCAGACTGGTATGTGTTCGTGACCTATTAGGAATCGGGCCTCACAGCAGGAGGTGAGTGGTGGGCAAGCAAGCATTACCACCTGAGCTCTGCCTCCTTTCAGATCAGTGGCGACATTAGATTCCCATAGGAGCATGAACCCTATTGTGAACTTCACACGCGAGGGACCCAGGCTGTGTACTCCTTATGAGAATCTAACTAATACCTCATGATCTGAGGTGGGACAGTTTCATCCTGAAACTATCTCCTTCATCTCCATCTGTGGAAAAAAATTGTCTTCCATGAAACCGGTCCCTAGTGCCAAAAAGATTGGGGATTGATACAATAGAGCTGTTGAACTTATTCCTCCTATCTAACTGTAATTATGTATCCTTTGACTAACACCTCTCCAACCTACTCTCCCCTCTAACCACCCCAGCTTCTGGTAACCACCATTCTACTCTACTTCTATGAAATCAACTATTTTAGATTCTACATACGAGTGAGATAACTGAGTATTTGCATTTCTGTGCCTGGCTTATTTTACTTAACATTGTATCTTCCAGATTCATCCATGGTTTTGCAAATGACAGGATTTCCTTCTTTTTTTTTATGGCCAAATAGTATTACGTTGTGTATAAATACCACATCTTCTTTATCCATTCATCCGTTGATGGATATTTAGGTTGATTTCATATCTTGGCTATTGTGAGTAGTGTTGCAATAAACATGAGAGTGCAGACATATTCTTTGACATACTTATTTTCTTTTCTTTGGATATATGCCCAGTAGTATCTAAAAGTCTGAAAGACCAGATACACTGTAGATATCCGAAAACTCGAATAACACTTCTTCGTTCAATATAATCATTCTATTTCCTTCCAGTATAATTTCTAAAGTATATCTTAAATTAACAAAATGTTTGTAAACATCTTGATGGAAGTAAAACTCTCATTAAAACACAATCGATTAAAACATTTCTTACCTTTCAGGAGGAAACTCAGGTATAAATGAAAACAATACACTTTCGCTGGGAGTCATCAATAGAAGAGCTTTTTAGTGCCTGTGCCAAAATTTGATCTTGTACTCTGAGTAAAATGATAGGTTAATTTGAACTTGTACGTGATAGCTTAATATAATTTCTTTGTTCTACTTTACATGAGATTTGTACATTTACAACTTGTATATTTGTTTATGTTACCTCTCAGCTAAATATATAAAAATATCAGACCCTATCTCCCAGTTAGTCTGGTCAGTCTGCCTTAGGAAACAAAACAAAACGAAACAAGCAAACAGTGCTACAATTAGGAAGAACAAATATATTAAGGAGTAATTAACTCGCAAGCCCTTGATTAGAGCAAAATTTAAATAGTAAAAATAACTGAGTCTAAAAATTCAGCAAATATTAAGGTATCAAAGCCAGCTTTATATACATATTTTTCTTTATCTGGTCTCTGAACCTGAGCTCAGATTCTGATCTGAGTAGTGGCTATAGTTTTTTAAAAAAACACATGTTCATATAACCAAAGAATTTTACTAAGTTCTACTTTGATTCTACAATTTAGTTGTTTGATCTTAAGCAAGCCACTTAACCTCTCTGAGTCTGAAACACCTAATCTTTACAGTAGAGATGATAATAATAGTACCTACTTTTTTAGAGTTGCTATGAAAATTAAAAAGCTGAGGGATATAAAGTGCCAAGTAGAGTCAGTGTCTGGCACACACGTAACGATCCCTCATTAGTTGTTTGTTGAATGTTATTTTGTTGCTGAAATCAATGGTAGTCAGTGTGGCTGCTTAACCTTTATTTACACAGCATTAATGGGTACTTCAAGTGAAACAATAATTAAATATATGATTCGGTAAATAATATATGTGGATTGGTTGTGCATTTGATTACTTTCCCTTATGTAGAGGGTATGAGGATGTAAATAGTTATGCTTCCACAGGACCATTGACTCCAATAATAAACTCATAAATTCATTTTGGTGACAGTAAAAGTTTTTTGAGACACATGAAAGCTTATAATGTGATTCATTTGACTTGTCTCCTGAATGATAAATTATAATCTATTGTATGCTCTCTGGTTATAGTGTCTAAGGAATAATTATAATGAAGTGATAATAGTGACAGGCAAAGCAGATTTGATAATTTTAAAATACACAAACATATTTTAAATGAAATATTTGATAAATTAAGACAATACACCAATTTGTCATTACTTTTAATCTGATGACCACATAATAGGAAGGCAGCATAGTGAAGCATTTTGGAAAAAATCTAGAATATTTTGAGCATCAAACATGACTATAGTCCACCACTTATTAGCTGTGTGATCTTGGGCAAGTTATTATATCCATATGTTCCTGATTTCTGTGAGAACCAATCACTCTTCATTCTTTCATTTAACAAATATGATTGAATAATACTATATGATATACACTATGGAAAAAAGTGGAGAAAAGGAACAACGTTTATATACATATGTCATGCCTTCCTTAAAAAGTGTTTAGCAGTGTCTGGTACTTCTTTTGCTTAAAAAACAATTTTATTCTCATTAAACTATCTGCTACTAATTGCAAATTGTTGCAAACCTTCAGGGTCAGTTATGGGTAAAGAGATTAAAATGGTCTGCCCGTGTTAAATACTCAATAATAAAGTATCTTCCAACCCAGTGGTAGGGACCTCTGAATCATTTATTTTCAGCACATAAAAATATCTATCCAGAAATAAGTTGCATTGCATATCTTCTGCTGCTGCCTATTCTAAGATGACAACATTCAAGCCATTTGAGTCAGCCACATCATTAGCATGTACTTTGTATAGGAGTTTCAATATGAGACCATACCTGCTCTCCAACAAACTTTCTGTGGTATTTTGTATGGAATAGTGAGAATGCTCAATGACAATATTGAATGACAAACTCCATTGATAACATAATAATATTGTCATTTTGTTTAAAATATAACTTCTTCCCAGTTGTACTGTCCCGTCATTCTGTCAGATAGTAAGATTAAGTAAGAAATTGTTTCTTCAATCCGGGTATGGTGGCTCACACCTGTAATCCTAGCACTTTGAGAGGCCAAGGTAGGAGGATCGTTTGAGCTCAGGAGTTCAAGACCAGCATGGGCAACATAGTGAGACCCTGTCTCTATCTAAAAAAATAAAAATTAAAACATTAAAATTAAAAAAAAAGTTTCTTCAAAACTATTTTCTATCTGATAAATTGGCATGTTTGTACAATAATTGTATGCTTGTTTAATTAAATATACTGTATAATTGATACCAATATTATCTATCTATCTATCTATCTATCTATCTATCTATCTATCTATCTATCTATCTATCTATCTATCTCCCTTTCTATCTTAGTGGTGTAATAGGAAGGAAATCTATTTCAGCATGTTGTTAACTGATATCTGAAGAATAAATAAATTTTTACCAGCTTTGAATTGGAAAAGGGAGAGGAGCAAAATAAGATAGCAACTTGTACAAAGGTATTGGAGGTGGAGTGTTCAGCGGGAGGATAAAGACCAGCAAGACATGAAATTTAGAGAGGCAGTTAAGGACCCCAAATCATGCACAACCCTGCATGGTGAGTCACTAAAGGGTTTTAGGTGAGACATGTCATGATGCAATTTTCCTGCCCTATGTTGCTTCTCCATTCAGAACAATTTCACTTTTAAATGTGTTAAGACTTTTTGCTGAACCATTTTTTCACAGTAATCAGTATTATTTCTGTCAACCACAAAATGATCTTTTTCTCCTTTGTCTTCTAGTGTTCCCGTGTATGTTTGGTTCTGAAATGTACCAGACATAAATTACTTCTAATAAACACTTGTAGTTATTAAATCCTTTACTTACAGGTAAACACTAATTTTTTGGCTGTAAAAACTGATTGATCTTTTCATTTCTTCCCTCCCCATGTACCAGGGCATTAAAGAAGCATCCAAGATGCAAATGAGTTTTTAAGGAAAGCACGCTCATGCAGAATTAAGTGAGAGTTAGAAAATGAGCAAACTGAACATTTTAATATACAATTTTTAATGCTGTAAGTTCCTTTTTAATCTATTGCTTTTTATACAAAATTGACTATTTTTATGTCTTTCTTTTTATTCCAGCAAAAATTTGATATAATAATTTCTGTACATTCTGCTCCTCCCTCCTTCTTCTAGTTCTTATTCCTTCTTGACTCAGTGAGGGATACTGTCTTGTTCTCTGTGACCTCCTTATCACTTGCTTTCTTTGCTTCTCTTCTCTGTGTAAATCAAGCAATATCCTTCCTCTGTACCCCTCTAAAGCCATTTCCTCTGTCCTTCCAGTGGCAGGAATCCTCACTAGAATCAACTCACAGCATTTCTACCCATTCTTCACTGAGGGTAAAAAATCATATCTGAAACTTCAAGTCAATTCAATGGGAGACTAGATATATATATCATACTTGCTATATATTTATCCTAATAAGATTTTCTCATCATACATTGTCTCCATTGTTAAGATCATCTATTTTAGGTAAATTTGCTTTGCTCAATTTCAATTTGGTGTTGTTTTGTTTTCCCTAGTGTATACAGTTTGTTAATTTATAGTAAATGAAGGTATGTGGGCTTGATGGGGGATAAAAAAATAGAGAAAGAGATTGGTATTATTATATCTTCAGGAGGTAAGAGGTAGCCACTGACGCTACAAATTCAATGTTTTAACAGTTGTAATGTTAAGAAGAATACTCATCTTAATTCTGAAGTAATAAGATTAGATGACTGGAGAGAGGAATTTTTATAATCTCCCCTTTTTGCAATATCTTACTGGAGCATTTCTCTGTAACAAGATTCACACTCCTTTCCTTTATTTTATCCTCTTAAATCTCTCCTGGGTTGCTGAAAGAAGACACTCTTGGAACTGAGGTGATAATGAGTACTTGTATGATCAAGTACCTGATAACATGTCTATTTCAATCAACTCAGTCTTAGCTTACAAGGGATGAAAAAATGAAAACATTTAGGCTCAGCAGCAAACGTGGGTAAGTGATATTTGGGGTCAAAATAGCCTTTCAGGTGCCTTACAATTTCTAGCATTTGTACTGACGTGCATAAATAGAAAGTTGAATTTTGTACATTCTTTGTTCATAGCAAAAAAAAGAATAGTTGGGCTTACTTGCATAAATCAAATAAAATCGCAAAGATAAAAATCATCTCTGAAGGAAGAACATAAACCCCGTCAAATAAAGAAGTAGAAAACTAAGTGTAGTTAGTAACCAGGGCAATAGCTAAGTCTCCATCTAGCCACAGCCATCTTGTAGGCTTTATCAAAGAGGTAGAACATAGAATGGAAAATCACTGAAAAATCATTGATCCTTTTCAGTGAAAAACTGAGCTCTACTTTTTCATTCCACACAATAATCATTTTCCTGTGAATGCTTAAATTTTAATCAACCTTTCCAAATTGACATTTAATGCGCATTTAAAATGTACACAGTTAAAGCATATTTTAGTTCATTTTATCCAGTGAATGTAGAACTTTAGCTCTAGAAAAATGAAATGAAAAGAGATCAGCATCACAAAAAGAAGTCGTTTTCAAATTATGTTCTGGAAGTTTGTGTAAATGGGGTAACAGTATTTTGCACTCAAAATTTATATTAAGCAAAATGTATGACAATGCATGAAATTAATACATACAAGAAACTCTCATTTGTAACCCTCGTCTTACCCAAATTAATTCCCAAATTGAGTACAAAATTATGTTTTATAATCTGACAAGGGAACCTCAGGTTAGCTTGGCAAACTTGTACTGTGGATAAATCAAGATTGAAATTTCAAAAGTAAGATCCTAAGATTCTGTTTTAAATGCAGTGAGGCATCGTGTGTGAAATGTGATCTCTTTCTGTCCTATTTGCTTCTCCATAAAGGTCTGATAAACTAAATGTTCCTGGGAAAGCTAAGCAAAATTACTGCAGATAGGTGCTGGTGCTCTTTTAACTTAAAGCTATGGCCAAGTTGTAGGAAAAGATAAGTGAGGGCATCAAATAGAAAGCAAGGTGAGGGCAACGAGAAGAATAGAAAGAGAAAGGGAATGATAGAGTGGGAGGTAGAGGTTTAGAAAAAAGAGATACTGTCACCTTTAAGCACACTTTCCAGGTTTTCATCACTTAAACTTGTTGGAGACTCTGTCCTTTCTCCTGCTGAAAACAGACAGCTCCTTTACCTCTAGATTTTTTTCTGAAGGCTACCTGCCTAGACTTCTGGTGGCCCCAATTTCCACCTTCATCTTCTGCTAACCTGACTGTATAGCCTTGCAACTGCCCTTTGGAACCTCTAATGTTGTCTGATTCCTGCTGCTTTTAAAGGCTCGGCATTTTATTTGTAAAAGGGACTCAGTGAGCACTCCAGTCTTCCAAAAAGCAAACAGTGAAAAAAAAGGTGGCAAAACTCAGCCCCTCTTAGGGAGATCAACATATACATTAAAGTCTCTGTTCTTTCATTGCTTTTACACTCTTGCCAAGTTTTTAACGTTTTAAGTGAAAAAAATTAAAATTAACTCTGAAGTTGTTGAGAAATGAAAGAGGAGCTGCTTCGGAGGTAATGCTGAATGAGAATGAATAACTTCAAGTATCTTAAAATTAATATTGGCAAAGTTTGGCAATATTTTTTAAAAACGAGTCTCCTACAGTGTAGATCTATAGAAATATGTAACAGGATTTGAAGCAGCTTAGGAGGGACTAATATATTAATATTAAACTCTTTAAGTAGGCTTTCTTTTTGTTTTGCAAATCAGCTTAATTGCCATAGGAAAGAAGAAAAAAAGCCACAACTTGAATGTCAAAGTATTTAATTCACATGGTCACCCAAGGACAGCATTTGTGTAATTGCTCTGCTCTCTAAGAAACTAGAATATTTTCTCCTAAATCTACCATGTATTCAGCAAGCCAATGTGGCCAATCGTTCCTGCATAAATTATCCATTTTCTGAAAATGGCAGAAAGAAGAAAAATAACAAAATCTTTGGGGAAATCTTGTGATGAATAAATGCAGTCTCCTATAACTCTCCCATAAATGAGTTCTCATTGATAGAATCTGTTATAATTAGGAAGATTGTCAGCACTACTTTTATTACAGGAAAATATTTTAGCAAGTACAAATCAGGATATAGTTATTTGGCTATTTATACACTTGGGGTAGATTTAGGGTTGTTGGATTTGTCCAATAGAAATGCTGGATGACCAGTTAAATTTCAATTTCAGAATAAACAATGAATATTTTTTTTAAGTATATGTCCCAAACATGGCATGAAACTTGCTTATACTATTATTTGCATCTTTTTATTTCAAATTAAAATTTGACTGAACATCTTATATTTTATCTGGCAACCCCAGGTAGTTCCTTCCAAAAGCAAACATATTATATTTATCTTCAGTTGCATTTCTTCAAACAATAAGTCTAGCTGTTTAATTTATAAGTTCCTTTGTTTTCTGTTCTTCTGCATCTGATTTCTTTCCCTCTGGATGAGGCTGGGATTTATTTTTTTGAAATAAAAATCTTCTGAATCCAGTGGTAGAAACTGGGACTATGCATGGTTTAGGGTTACCTTCCCTATACATAGATTTTAAAGCATTCATTAACTGAGAAAAGGATAAAAATACTGATTGCTTTTATTTGAACCAGTGAATCTAAAATTTAATTATTTTTCACTATATAAAAGTACATGTATTTATATGTTAATTATATATATGTTTAAAATTGCTAAAAGCAAATTCTAGTCAATTTTCTGTGTGTGTGTATCTGTGCATTTTATACACATATACAGTAGTGGTTTCTGCTATAATATTTGCTAAGGACTAAGATGATCCCAAGTGATGCCTTTGTTTTACTCTGTTTTTTAAGAGTAGATGCTTTTCGGCCGGGCGCGGTGGCTCAAGCCTGTAATCCCAGCACTTTGGGAGGCCGAGACGGGCGGATCACGAGGTCAGGAGATCGAGACCAGCCTGGCTAACACGGTGAAACCCCATCTCTACTTAAAAAAATACAAAAAACTAGCCGGGTGAGGTGGCGGGCACCTGTAGTCCCAGCTACTCGGGAGGCTGAGGCAGGAGAATGGCATAAACCCGGGAGGCGGAGCTTACAGTGAGCTGAGATCCGGCCACTGCACTCCAGCCTGGGCAACAGAGAGAGACTCCGTCTCAAAAAAAAAAAAAAAAAAAGTAGATGCTTTTCTAATTGTTTACTTCATGATTACTTTTCTCTGGAATTACTCCATGATGTAGTTTTAAATATTTATATTAATTTTAGAAGGATTGCTAAAATAGTTTTAAAGTTAGACATCAAATGAGTTTGCACACTGATTTTTAAAATAATATGAATGAGTTGAAATATTTGGGAAGACATGGCAACTCAATTCTCTCCATTTTACAACTCAGTTATGACATTGATTCCTTCCTGAACTAATGAAGCATAAGAGGGAAAGAGAGATGGTAACAATAAAGAGATATGTTATGCAATGCCAAAATTGGCTAAATTAATTTCTATTCCTGTAACAAAATATATTTGATATATTTCAGGAATTTAGCAGAATTGCAAATGTCTGCCTATAAGACTTGTCTTATGTTCTCAATGTTCATTTAGGCAAAATATATCAAACATCCTTTAGTTTGTGTGTGCTATGTTACAAAGTTTTAATAGCATTCCTTCCGCTTGAGATAAAATTGTATATAAAGAATTAAGCAAAGTAACTAGGAATTTTAATTCACAGAAACTATTTTAATAATTCAACATTTTTACTATGAATATTTTTGCTAGTGAATTAGATAACTGGGTTTACAGATTGACAGCAATAGATATCATATGACGTTAGTGATACATATAGACAGCAATTGTCTTTCTCTTTGCAAGGCCATGAGTACTGTAATTCTTTCTGTTAGAAAGAGTCATTGGTTATAGAATCAGGCTGTTAAAGACGGTATAGTCTAGTGCAAGCACTTTATTTTTGAGGAGGTAAATGGGGCCCTGATAATTAGAACTTTCCACAATAACAAACTTAAATCATATGACTGCCCAGCTCACTCTTCTTACTGAAATTCAGTTGTTTTTATTGAGTAAATGCTCCCAGATTGTTGCAAGGATTTAATTTCCAGAGTTCTAAAAAAGTTGCTTCTGACAACTTTTGCCATTTTTTTGAGAAGAAAAATATTGTCAGATGTTTTTACTCTGCCATTTTCACTGATGTCACTCCTAACTCTTTGTTTAACTACAAAGGAAACTTTAATAGGAAAACGCCAGGAAAACTTTTGTGTTGTGGCTAGTGAACATGTAGAATTAATAAAAAATGATTTCTTAGAGTGTGAAACAATTCTGGGCACAGGATCCTATACCAATACCATTAGATGCCTCCTGCCACTGGGTGAGGGGCAAGAGAGTTTCTCCTGCATATAAACCTAACTCAAATACAAAGCAGAGTTTGGCTTTCTGGAATGAGAATGAAGGGCAGGAATGCTGAGAAATCTCCACCTTTCAGGGCCAGGCACACAGCACCAACTTAAGTATAAGGCCAGATCAGGACCACAGACTCCACTTCCTGGAACCGTTTAACATAAACCTAGCACCTACTAATAAATTATAGCCACCTATTGTTAGGGAGGAGCAAGAGCTAAAGAGAGAGCCATTCTGTGCACCAAATGTGTGGACACGGTTGTAAACTTAGGATTGGGCACCAACACAGAAAAATACCCACTGCCAAATCTGCCTTCAGCCTAGTCATAAATCTACAGCAGTCCATTACCAGAGGAATTTTATGCCGTCTGCATTGCAGAAAACAACAGCAGCAGAAAAACCCAAACACAGATATATTCCTGACTACATTTTTCAACCCCCTACACTAACAGCTTAATAAAAGAAAAAACATGCCAATTCCTGGGCATGAATAACATTTATATCAGTCTCTTCTGTTCTACACATGATGTTGGGCATTAAATTTAAAAATTTGAAACAAGTCAATCAACAGAACCAGTTGCAGAGGAGATATAAATGCTAGAACTTTGAGACAGGAACATTAAATTAACTGTAATATATTAAAGGATCTAGTGGGAAAGGTGAATAATTGCATGCACAAATGGAGAAAATCAGCAGAGATGGAAACTATAAAAAACATGTCAAATGTAAATTTTAGAAATATATAAACAACATCGGAGATGAAGAATGTCTTCAATAAGCTCATCAATAGGCTCAACACAGTCAAGAAAAAGTATACTAACCTGAAGATAGTTCCATGCAGATTACTCAAACTGAAACAGAGGAAAAAGAAAGAAAAAGTGTAATAGGGTATCTAAAAAACATGGAACAATAGCAACAGTTTTAACGAAGAAGGAAGAGAGAAGGAACATGACAGAAACTATTTAAAGAAATGATGAGAAACAATTGCCCCAAATTATGAATGGTATCAAACCACAAATCCAAGAATCTCAGAAAACAATGTATCAGACAAATAAGAATGAGAACAAAATACCACATCTAAACATATCATAGTTAAAACGCCGAAAAAATGAAAATTTTTAAAAAACCTTAAAGGCGTTGGAGAAAAGGAACCATTTTCAATACAAAGAGATAAAGGCTATAGTAGACTTCTTGTCAGAAAATATGCATGTCAGGAGAAAAATGACTGACATTTCCAATGAGCGGAAAGAAAAAAACACTGTCAACTCAGAATTTAATACCCAGTTAAAATGTTTTTCAAAATGATGAAACAAATCAGTTTTTAGAAAAACAAAATCTAAGACTATTCACTACCTGTAGACCTGTGCTACAAAAGAAAGTGTAAGGACAGTTTTCAGACAGAGGAATACCAGACAGAAACTTTGAATGAAACAATGAATTGAAGAGCTGCGAAAATGGTAAAAACAGTAAATATAAAAGACACTGCTTTCTTATTTTTAATCATTTGAGAGGATAATAAATATTCTAATGCAAAATAGTAACAAATGTACTGTGGGGTTCATTACATATAAAAGTAAAGTGTATGCCAACGAAAAACAAGAGAAGAGAGGGAAAAAATGGATCTCATCTTAAGTTTCGTATACTATATATGAAGTGACATATTATTTGAAGGCAGACTATGACATATTAAAGAAGTATATTGTAATCTCTAGGCAACTATAGAAAATTAGAAAAGTTGTATAAACATCATAAACTAATAATGCAGATAAGAGAAAAATAGTAAACAGCTACTAAATTTTCCCAGACAAGGGCAAAAAAAAAAGAAAAAAAGGAACAAAGAAAACAGCACAAATAGAAAACAGCTGGAAAAATAGTAGATATAAATCCAAGCATGTTAATAATTACCTTAAAACAAATGGCTTAAGTGCTTTAAAAGTTAGACATTGTGAGAGTAGATAAACTGCAAGACCTAAGTTCATGCTATCTACATGAACCTCCCTTAGAAATTAAAATTATAAATAGGCTAAAAGTAAAAGCATAGAAGATGATATAACATGCAAATGCTAATCAAAAGAAAACTGTAGTAGATATATTAGTATCAGACAAAGTAGTAATCAGTATAGTGAGACTAATAGGGAGAATGAAGCATATTATACAATAAAAAATGGATTGATTTCCTAAGAAGAAATTAAAATTCTAAAAATATAAGTATCTAATAAGAGAGCTTCTAAATACATAAAACCCAAACTGATAGATCCAAAAGGACAAATTGATAAATCCACAATTATAATTGAAAAATTGAATATTCTCTCTCAAAAATTGATAGAAAAAGAATGTTGAAAATCCAAAGAATACTATCAACCAATATAATCTAATTGGCATTAATGGAACACTGTACCCAACAATAGTGGAGTGCAGAATCTTTTAAAGTAAGCTTGTAACATTAATGAAAACAAACCATATTCTGTGTCATAAAACATATCTCACCATATTTAAAAGTATTGAGATCATACAAAATGTGTTTCCTGACTGCAACAGAAATAAACTAGAAAGCAATAATAGAAACTTACCTGGAATGCCTGAAATGTTTGGAAATTAAACAACTCATTTCTAAATAACCTATGAGCCAAATAGGGAGTCACAAGGATAAAAAGAAAATATTTTGAATAAAAAAATAAAAATGCAACATATCAAAATTGTGGGATGCAGCTAAAGCAATACTTATAGGAAAATTACAAGAATTACGTGCTTATGTTGGCAAGAAATGGGGTTCTCAAATCAATACTCTAAGCTTCAACCTTAAGAAACTAGTAAAGAAAGAAAAATAAGCTAAACCATTCAGAAAGAAGAAAATAATAAAGATGACAACAGAAATCAATGATGTTGAAAACTGAAACAATAGCAAATGTCAATTTAATTAAAATCTGATTCTTTGAAAAGGTCAACATGATTGATAATTTTTCATGCAGACTGACAAGGAAATAAATGGAGGAGACACGATTTATAAATATCAGGAATGAAAAAGCAGACATCTTTGCTGATCTTACAGATCCTATGTATTAAAGTGATAATATGGGGATATTATTAGCAATTACATGCCAATAAGTTTGGCAACTTATATTAACTGGTCCAGTTCCTTAGAACACACTGATTCCCAAAACTCACTCAAAAATAAATAGATCTCATAAATCATTTTAAATTTATTGAGTAAGTTGAAATGAACTTGTAGTTAAAACCTTTACAAGAATGAAAACTCCAAAGGAAGATGGTATTCCTGTTTGATACTACCAACATTAATAGAAGGAATAATGTCATGTATATACAAAGTTCTTCAAATATATCAGAGAATTGAATACTTCTGACCTCATTATATAAGGCTACTGAAGGATGAAACAAAAACTGATAGAGGTAAAGTATTCTTCTGAAATATGGATACAAAACTGCTTCACAAAAATAGTAGCTAATTGGATACAGAGACTGTATTTTTTGTGTTTTTGTAAAGGAGTAGCATTTCTTATTCAATCGAAGTTAAGTTGTATAAGTTTAAAATAGATTATGGCAACCTTAAGAGTTTAGATGTAATCCCTATGGTAGCCACAAAGAAAATATTTATAGAATATTAACAAGGAGAAATGAGAGGGAAACAAAATATGTCACAAAAAGTCAACTAAACATAAAAGAAGACAATAAAGGAGGACATGGGGGGCAGGGGGGAAACCCTGTAAGACATAGAGAAAACAACGAAATGGCCAGAGTAAGTTCTTCCCTATTAGTAAGTACTTTAAAAGTAAATGAATTAAATTCCCCAATCAAAACACATAGATTGGCAGAAGTGACAAAAAGAAAACACACAGGATCCAACTATTTCTTGTTTATTAAAAGATCACTTAGAAAGAAGGACTCACATAGTTTGAAAGTTAAAGGATGAAAAAGTTTAGTCCATGCCATTAGTAACCAAAGACAATAGGGTAGTTATACTAGTATCAAACAGAATTGACTTTATGTCATAAAAACTGTTACAAAAAAACAAGAAAGACACTATATATTGATAAAAGTATAAATTCATCAAGGAGTTATAAAATTACAAACATGTGCAGAAAACATCAGAGCTCCTATATATGAAGCAAACATTGATGTAATTGAAGGGAAGAATACATGGTTCTAAAATAATAGTAGGAGATTTAAATATCCCACCTTCAATGAACAATCATGTGTCAGCGAAATGTATGACATAGGTATATGTATAACATAGATGAAGAACCAATTGATGGAAACTCACAATTTATCAAGACTGAATCATAAAGAAATATAAAACCTGAATAAACCTACACTTGTAAGGAGATTGAATAAATAAACAAAATATTCCAGCAATGAAAACCTGAGGATCAGATGGTGTCGCTGGTGACTCTTCCAACATTTAAAGAAAAATTAACATCAATGCTTTACAAACACTTTCAAAAAACTGAAGAGGAAGGCCGGGCGCGGTGGCTCAAGCCTGTAATCCCAGCACTTTGGGAGGCCGAGATGGGTGGATCACGAGGTCAGGAGATCGAGACCATCCTGGCTAACACGGTGAAACCCCGTCTCTATTAAAAAATACAAAAAACTAGCCGGGCGAGGTGGCGGGCGCCTGTAGTCCCAGCTACTCGGGAGGCTGAGGCAGGAGAATGGGGTGAATCCGGGAGGTGGAGCTTGCAGTGAGTGAGCTGAGCTCCGGCCACTGCACTCCAGCCTGGGCGACAGAGCGAGACTCCGTCTCAAAAAAAAACAACAAAAAACTGAAGAGGAAGAAACATCTACAGACTCATTCTGTGAGGCCAGTACTACCCTGATACCATGGCAGAAAAGCCACTACAAGGAAAAAAAAAGACTACAGATCAATATTCCTTATGAATATTAATCTAAAAATATGCAAGAAAATATTAGCAAACATAATTGTAGCATATCAAAATAATTGAACACCATGACCAAGGATTTGTTCCTAGAATGTGAGATTGAATCACCATAGAAAAATCAATTAATCATATACTACATTAACAGAATAAAGGGAAAAAACTCCCCTAATCATCTATATTGATGCAGAGAAAAAAGCATTTTTCAAAATTCAACAGACTTTCACGATGAAAAATAATCAGCAAACTAGGAATATAAGGAAACTAACTCAATATAATAAAGGTGATATATGAAAAACCTATAGCTAACATCATGTTCAAAAGTGAAAGGATGCAAAGTTTTAAGGCAAAATGTCAGCTTCTGCCACTTCTTTTTAATTTTTAAAAAATTTTATTTATTTTATGATTTTTGTGAGTACCCAGTAGGTGTATATATTTACGAGGTTCTGCCACTTCTATTCACAATAGTATTGAGTCAATACTGCTAGAGCAATTAGGCAAGAGAAATAAATAAAATTCCATCCAATTTTAGAATGGAAGTAGTAAAATTATCTCTGTTTGCAGATGACATAATCTTACACATAAAAATCTTTAAAGATTTCACATGAAAAACTATAACTAATGAATGCATTCAGTAAAGTTTCAGGATACAAAATGAACACTCGATAATCCATTGCATTTCTATACACGAACAATGAGTAATCCAAAAAGTAAATTCAGAAAACAATTCCATTTACAGTAGTATGAAAAAGAATGAAATACTTTGTTCATTACAGATTGTATATGTGCATCAAAATATCAAATGTACTCCCAAAATATGTACAATTATGTGTCAACTAAAAGGAATAAACTACTTAGCAATACATTTAAGGATGAAAATGTTTGTGCACTAAATGCTACAAAATGTTTCTGATAAGATGAAGGAAGACACAAATGAACAGAAAAACACTCCTATATATGAATTGGAGGAATTAATATTGTTAAGATGTTGATACTATCCAAATGAATCTAGAAATTCAATGCAACCCATATAAAAAGTCCAGTGATGATTTTTGCAGAAAGAGAAAAATTCTTTCCAAAATTAATATGGAATCTCAAGCCACCCTGAATAACCAAAATAATCTTGAAAAACCGGAATGTAGTGAAGCTCTCACAATTTCTGATTTCAAAATTTCCTACAAATCTACAGTAATCAGAATGTTGTGGCACTGATATGAAGACAGACAAATAGACTGATGAAATAGGGACCTCAGGAATAAACCCTCATGGTCCGATGATTTTCTATAAGGATGCCAAGACCATTCAATGGAGAAGAACAATCTTTTCAACAAATTGTGTTGGAAAAATGGAATACTCACACACAAAAGCATGTAGACAGAACCTTACCTTACAGCATACACAAAAATTAACCCTAAATGGATCAAAGACCTAAACATATGAGCTAATACTATAACATTCTTAAAAATAAACATAGGCAAAAGCTTCATGACATTGGATTTTGCAATGATTTCTTCAATATGAAGCCAAAAATACAAGGTACAAAAGAAAAAATAGATAAATTTGACAACACCAAAATTAAAAATTTTGTGGATTAAAGAATACTCAACAGAGAGAAAAGGCAGCTCACATAATCTTAGGAAATATTTGCAAATCATATATCAAATAAGGGATTAATTTCCAGAATATATATAAAAACTCTTACAACTTAACAACATAAAACAAACAATCAAAAAAGTGGGCAAAGTAATTGAATACCATTTCTCCAAGGAAGATACGCAAATGGCCAATAAGTTCATGAAAAGATGCACAACATAATTAATCATTAGGAAAGTGCAAATAAAATCACAGTGAGATAGCACTCTACACACCCATTAAGATGGCTAATATAAATAAATGAACAAACAGAACCCACAGAAAATGACACACTTCATTGATGATGTGGAGAAATTTGAACCCTATGCCCTTCTGGTGGGAATATAAAATGATGCAGGCATGTGAAAACTGTAAGGTGGTACCTCAAAAAATTAAAAATTGAATTACCTTTTGATATAGCAATTCAGTTTCCAGATGTATGCCCAAAAGAATTGAAATCAGGCACTCAAACATTTATACACTTATGTTTATAACAGCATTATTCATAGTAGCCAGAGAGTGGAAGTAACCCAAATGTCCATCACCAGATAAATGTATAAATAGAAGACTTGAACAACACTATAAAGTAAGATCTAACTGACATTTACAGAACACTTCATTTAACAACTGCAGGATATAGTCTTTTCAAGTGCACATGGAACATTTTCCAGAATCATCTATATTCAAGGCCGTAAAATAAACCTTAATGAATTTTTAAAAGGTTGAAATAATGCCAAGTATACTTTCTCACATCAGTGAAGTAAAATAAGATATCAATAATAAAAATTTGGTAAACTCACAAATAAATGGAAAGACACAAACTCTTAACTAACCGATGGATTAAAGAAGAAATCACAAGAGAAATTAGAAAATACTTTGAGATGGAAAAAAATGAAGACATAAAATACCAAAACTTACATAATGCAGCTTTAAAAGTGCTTAGACAAAAACTTATACCTGTGAATTCTTATACAGATGCTTGTCAACTTACAGTGAGGTTACATCCCAATAAATCCACCATAAATTGAACATACTGTAAGTTAAAAATGCATTTAATATCCCCAACCTACTGAACATTATAGCTTAGCCTCACTTACTTTAAATGTGCTTAAAATACTTACATTACTGTTGGGCAAATCATCTAACACAAAGTCTTTTTAATAATAGTGTTGAATATCTCATAATTTATTGAATACTGAAAGTGAAAAACAGAATGGTTGTACGGGTACTTGAAGCGCAGTTTGTACTGAATATGTATCACTTTTGTACCATCAAAAAGTCAAAAAATCATAAGTTGAACCGTCATAAGTTGGGGACCCTATGTATTAAAAAAGAAGGAAGATCGTAAGTCAATAATCTAACCTACTACTTTAAGGCACTGGAAAAACAATAGTAAGTAAAATCTAAAGCAAAAGGAAGAAAATCAATAATGAAAAATAAAATTAAAATTAATGAAACAGAGGACAGAAAAACAATAAAGATTGGCAAAACCTAAGTAAATGAAACATATAGCTTAATAATTATACAACCCAATTGCCCCAGGAATGCAAAGCTGGCTCCATATATGAAAATTTGTCAATATAATATACTGTATCAAGAGAATAATGTCCAAAACACACATGTTATGGTTTGAATGTGAGTCCTTTCCCAAACTCATGTTGAAATTTAATGTACATTGTAACAGTATTAAAAGGTGGGACCATTAAGAGGTGATTAGGCCAGGAAAGCTCTGTCCTCATGAATAGATTAATGATGTTATTGTGAGAGTGGATTTGTTATTACAGGAGTGAGTGGGTTCCTTATAAAAGGATGAATTTAGTCCCCTATTCCTCTCTCTTACCCTCTCTTTGCCCTTCTGCCATGGAATGATGCAGCAAGAAGACCCTCACAAGATTGGTCCTTCAATCCTGGATTTCTCAGCCTCCAGAATTATGATCCAACAGATTTCTGTTCATTATAAATTTCCTAGTCTATGGTATTCTGTTATAGCAGAAAACAAACAAACAAACAAACAAACAAACAAAAAAAAACCCAGACAAAGATACATGATCATCTCAACAGATGCAGAAAAATTATGTAACAAAATCAAACATCCCCTCATGATAAAATCACTCAGAAAATTATCGAGAGGGGTATTTCTTCAACCTGACATAGGACATCTATGAAAAACCCAAAGCTAACATCATACTTAATGGTGAAAATCTGGATGCTGTCCCCCTAAGATCAGGACTAAGGCAAGGATGTGCACTCTCACCTTTACCACTGAACATTGTACTGGAAGTACTAGCTAGAACAATTAGAGAAAAAAATACAATAAAGGGCACGCAGACTGAAAAGGAAGAAGTGAAACTGTTTCTATTCACAGAAGACATATTGTATGTAAAAATTCCTGAGAATTCCATTATAAAAGTATTAGATCTAATATATAACTTCACAAATGTTGCAAGATACAAAATCAATATTCCCAAATCAGATTTATTTCTATACAATAGCAATGGTCTGAAAATGAAACTTAAAAAACAATTCAATTTACTGTAGCATCAAAAATAATAAAATACTGAGTAGTGAATTTATTAAAAAATAAAAAAATATATTTTGAAAACTAAAAAAAGTAAGAAATTAAACATATAAAAAATGGAAAAAAATCATGCAGTCATGGATGAGAAGACTTAATATTTTCAAGATGATAGTACTCCCTGAATTGATCCACAGATTAATGCAATTTTCTTTCTGAATTTCAGTTGCATTTTTTTGTGTACATTGAGAATTCACTCCTAAAATTTATATAGGAACTGAAGGGATCTAGAAGAGCCAAAAAATCTTGAACTAGAAGAACAAAGTTGAAAGACTTACATTTCTTGATTTCACAACTTACTGCAAAACAACAGTAATCAAAACAGTATGATGATAACATGAAGATAGACATAGGTGAGTGTGATAGAAATGAGACTATAGAAGTAAACCTATGTATAAGGGAAGGTGTTAACTCAGATTGCCCGGGTTGCTCAAACTTCAAATAGTCCCCAAATTTGTCTGTCTTCAGGACTGCCACTTTACTGGCTCCTGGGAGATATATGTTACCAGTTTGAACAGATAGTTTATGCTAACAATGTGACATATGGTGAATGTTGGGTTTTGCTCTTGTGTCTGGAGTCTGGGTAGTTGAAGTCAATCATAAAAGCGTTGTGTTCCTACACGACTGATCCCCAATACAGACTCTGGACACCAATGCTCAGGTGACCTTTCTTGGTTGACAACACTTTACATGTGTTGTCACATATTATTGCTGAGATAATTAAGGCCTCTGTGTGATTCTATGGGGAGAGGACATAGGGGAGCCTGATCCTGGTTTCTCCTGGACTTCACCCCATGAGTGTTTTAGCTCTGCCAGTTTTAGTCTGTATCCTTTCTCTGTAATAAACTGTAAACATGGGTGTAACACGGCTTCTGAGTCCTATAATCCCTTCTAGAAAATCATAAAGACTGAAGATTGTTTGGGGGACACCTGGTACACGATATATCTGTGGTTAATTGGTTTTTGTTGAGGATGCTAAGACCATTCAAAGTGGAAATAATGATAGTTTTAACAAATGGTGCTAGGACATCTGAATATCCACAAGCAAAATAATATATTTGGAACATTATCTCACATTATAAACAAAAATTATCTCAAAATGTATCTAAGATCTAAATGTAAGAGACAAAACTATAAAACTCTTAGAAAAAAATAAGGGTAAATCTTCATGATCTCGAATTTGGCAATGATTTCTTAGATATGACACCAAAAGCACAAACGACAAAAGAGAAAAATAAATTGGATTTCATCAAAATTAAATTTGAAAAAATTTAAATTTAAAAACTGTTTTGCTTCAAAGGACACTCTCAAGAAATTAAAAACAACCCACAGAATGGAAGAAAATACTTTGAAATTTTGCAAAGGATCTGTATCTACAATAACTAAGGAACTCTTCAACTCAGTAATATAAAAGCGTATCACTCTATTAATAAATGAAAAAATGATTTAAATAGGCCTTTCTCCAACTAAGATATGCAAATGACCAATAGATACCTTAAAATGTACTTAACATTATTAGTCATCAGGGAAATGCAAATAAAAACCACAGAGATACTGCTTCACATCTACTTGGATGACCACAATTTAAAAATAAGGAAATTAACAAGTGTTGGAGAAAATGCATGAAAAATCCAACAATCTTTCATTTCTGTTGGGGATGTAAAATGGTGTAGCTGCTTTGGAAATCAGTTTGGTAGTGCCTCAATAAGTTAAACACAGAGTTACCACTCCTAACTATGTACGCAAGAGAATTAAAAACATTACGTCTATACAAAAATGTGTACATGAATGCTTATAGCAGCATTATTTATAACAGCCCAAAAGTTAAAACAACCTAAATGTCCATCAATTGATGAAAAGATAAACAAGATGTGGTATATTCATACAAAGGAAAAAGGAAAAAGCCATGAAAAGGAATGAAGTAGCTATCTATGCATGCTGCAATGTGGATGAACCTAGAAGACACCAGATTAAGTGAAAGTAGCTAGTTACAAATGACCATACATATTATATGATTCCAATTATATTAAATGTCCAGAATAGGCAAATAAATGAAGACAGGAAGTAGATTAGTGGTTGCTTAGGGCAAGGATTGTGGAGGTATTGTAGAGTGATAGCTAAAGGGTACAAGATTTCTTTCTGAGGTGAAGAAAACATTCTAAAATTGTTTATGGTGATGGCTGCACAACCCTGGACTGTTGGGGTCCGCGTGTTTCCTAAACAAAGGAATGAACATACAAGACAACACAAGACAAGACAAACATGGCAGCCGCCTCGAATGGCGCGCTCTGCTTTATTTTATACAGTCGTTTGTGGAATGTTACCAAGTTACAAGACACATTGTTGTTTTTCTGACCTTTCCCTGACTTTCTGGATTTTCAAGATGTTTACATATAAACAGGCCCCCAACGCCCTGCTTCGTTTGCAAGAGCAGGACTTATTGGGAACGCCCTGCTTCGTTTGCAAGAGCAGGACTTGTCGGGAACGCCCTGCTTCATTTGCGAGAGCAGGACTTACCGGGAACACCCTGTTTGTGAGCACGTAGTCCTCTACACTGAACAGACTAAGAATCATTGAATTGTACACTATAGATGAATAAATTATATAATATTTGAATATTTATTTATTTTCTTAGACACAAGGTCTCACTCTGTCACCCACGCTGAAGTACAATAATGTGATCATAGTTCACTGCAGTCTCCAACTCCTGGGCTCAAGTGATCCTTCCACTTCAGTCTCCTAGGTATCTGGGAGTACAAGCGTGTGCTACCATGCCTGGCTTATATATAAGAGACAGAGTCTCCCTGTGTTGCCCAGGCTGGTCTCGAATTCTACCTTGGCCTTCCAAATAGCTGGAATTATAGGCATGAGACACCATGCCTGACTTGATATGTGTATTATATGTCAATAAAACTGTTATCAAAAAATGGGCAAATGCTTGAATGAACATTTTACCAAGGTAGAGATAATTACAGCAAAAAGCACAGGAATAGACATTCAGCATCATTAGCAATGGATAAATGGAATTAATGGTACTGAGAGATACAACTATATATACCTATTAGGATAGCTAACAAAAACAACAATAAGCAAAATATTTAATGAACTGACAATACTAAGTTCTGATGAGGTTGTGGAATAGAATTTTCAGGCATTACTCTTCATGGAAAATAGTAAATTTTCTTTGAAAAACAGTTTGGCAGTTTTGAATAAAATTAAACATATGCTAATGGTATGATAAAGCAATCCTACTCCTAGATATTTACTCAAGAGAAATGAAAACATATGGTAATGCAAAGATATCTACTTAAATGTTTATATAAAGCAGCTTTATTCATAATTACAAAAAGAAAAACTAAAAACAACCCAATGTGCATCAACTAGTGAATGGATAAACACGTTGACATGTATCTATACAATAGAGTTTGCCTCAGCAATGGAAAGAAACAAATTATTATTATTATTATTTTAGTATTATACTTTAAGTTCTAGGGTATACATGCAGAACGTGCGGTTTTGTTACATAGATACACACGTGCCATTGTGGTTTGCTGCACCCATCAACCCGTCACCTATATTAGGTATTTCTCCTAATGTTATCCTCTAGCGCCCCCCCAACCAACAGGCCACGGTGTGTGATGTTCCGCTCCCTATGTCCATGTCTTATCATTGAGGAACAAATTATTGGCACATGAAACAATGTGGTTGAATTTAAGAATATTATGCTATGTGGAAAGAAGCCAGATCCAAAAGGCTGCATACCATATGATGACATTTATGTTATATTCATGAAAAGGCAAAATTATAGGGATAGTAAAGGGGTCAGGTATTGCCAGGAGCTGGAGGCGGAGGGAGGGAACTGATTACAAAAAGGCATGAGGAGACTTTTTGGGTGATGAACGTATTCTAAACCTTAATTGTGGGGGTGGTTACATGAGTGCGTACATTTGCCAAATTTCATAGAATTATATCATCAAAAAGGATGAATTGTTCTGTAAATTATATATGAAATAGCCTAACTTAATTTTTTTTTTTTGAAAATAATTATCTCTGGTCAAATGAGTTATTTTGGCACTGGGATATCATTACCTAGCTCAGTTAGTGGGACATACAAAACATTTTATAAATATTTGTTTTAATTGATTTGAAAATAGTTGTGCAATTTCATTTACAATGTTGATTTGAAATTATTCTTGCTAAAAAAACAAACAAAAAAAAAGAAATCATTCTTGCTAGGAAGGGAAATGGTGCATCATTCTATGCTTCTAAACAGATGTCATAACCTCCCCAAAGTTACTCAGCAATGGAACTTGAAGCAAAATCAAGACACACTGCTGGGCATTCCTCAAAGGCAGTTTTGCTTTGTATTACTCAAGAAAATCCCTCTTTGAGGGAGTACCTTGTTTTTCTGAGTAGGTCAGAAGTTTGTGCTAGGAAATGTGACTCGGCTTTGTAGCTAGATTTACTGTCTACTGCACTGCAAGTTTTGAGAACAGTTTGAACCAAATCGCACAATGGCCCCAAAGACACAAAAATGATAATGAAGGAAGTGATGGCTCAACTAATATCATGAAGTCTCTATGTGAAACTGCCTACTTTTATTTGCAGTATTTGATGCTTTAAAACTTCAGTCTTGGTCAATGTGCCTATCCAAGAGAGTTTTGGGCTCCTAATAGTGAGCGAAGCTGGGGGAGAGCTAGCTCTACCAGCACACACTACATGTGGACAACTGGGCTATTTTATGAAAGCACAAAGTCAACATGTTTATATCTTCATCTAGGATTCTGACTGGAAAGCAATTCTTGTTTCAAATAGACTCTCCATGGTGGTGAACAAGCAGAAGTTTGTAAGGGGCTGCGAAGACAATACTTCTTGGGTATGAAGAGCTGGCATGTTTATAATGGATTCAACTGCAGGAACCTAATACATGGACATGCATTTTAACCACTGCTTTTACTACCGCCTTTAAAAAATTAGTTCTGTGAAATTCCCTTGCCAGTTTTGCTTGAAAACTCTTCTTTTAGTTTTCTATGTAATACAGTCTTGTAGCCCACATCTCAGAAACCCAGAGGTCCCAACTATGTCATGTGCATTTTGTTCTCATTTTCTTTTGATTACTTGAAGCCAGGTGAGTGTACATAGATATCATATTCCTTGCTATTTCTTAGTAGCCTGTGCCATTAACAATTAAATTTAATTATCAATGGCTTCAAAGTAAAACGCACTGTTTGTGATTATGACACATTACAATTATGATCTTGAAATATCTAGTTCTATTATCAGAAATGACTGAAAATATTCCCCTTCCTTCCTAAATTAACTGAAGACTTTATATTCATGTGACTCTCATAAGATTCGAGTGTATATATTATATAATTATCTATTATTTGCTAATTAGACTCTTTCATTCTATTCTAAAGAAGAAGAATGTCCTCCAAACAACCCATTATAACTTTCTGACAGTTGGTGCCAGATGAGACTAAAAATACCGTTTAATAGAGAATATTATTTTATTCACTTTACATGTTGTGTAATACTTCTTCAATAACTTTTTGTTGGTTTCTCAATGGCAATATTCCAGGTGTATTAACAGGTAACCCAAGTGTTACAATTCCTCTGTAACAAAAAAGTTGAATTTTTGTAAAAAGTGGGAAACATTTCCTTCCAGTCCTCTCAGGTATCAGAATCACAGACTTCAGTCAAAGAGAGAGAATAGGGCAGGACCCTTCTTGTTTCCACAAATTGTCAGAGTAATGTTTGCAGCATGTGGTTTTGGGCTTCTGCTGCTTTAAATGGCCCAGTGGCTTTCCAACCAAACCCTTAGATTCGATCTATTGGTGTATCTGTCTAATAAGTTCTTTTTGTAACTGAAACAAAAAAAGAAAATCTCTGGTGGAAGACACTAACATGTTTACCATAATTTCACATTAATAAAAGGGTATATTAGATCCTTCTAACCAGATAGCTGGACAAATTTGCCTTCATGGCTTTATTTTTATCATGTTCTCTACATTAGTCAGGTTGGGCTAAGTTGTGCCATGGGAACAATTTACTTCAGAATCTCAGCAGCTTATTGAATTTTATTTTCATTCACATAAAGTCCACTGTCAGTCTGGAAAATTCTGCAGGGCAGCTTTCCTGAAGGTGAGGGGCTTATTATTCTATACTGCTTCAACCTTACAGCATCTGTATTTGCATACGTTTCTATGATTCTGTGAAAAAGGAAAGTAAACTTCAAAGTCATGCACCAGCTCTTAAATGCTCCTGACCAACAATGATGTGCTACTTCCATTCATATTTCACTGGTTAAAACTATTTACATAATCACACTTCACTTTAAGGGAGCATAGAGTCCTCTGTGTACCCAGAAGTACAAGAGAACCAGTTATCGGAGAGTTAGCAATGTCTACCACTCTATTAATTTTTAAAAAACCTCGGTCGGGTGCGGTGGCTCACACCTGTAATCCCAGCATGTTGGGAGGCTGAAGCTGGTGGATCACTTGTGGTCAGGAGTTCGAGACCAGCCTGGCCAACACGGTGAAACCCCACCTCTACTAAAAATACAAAAATTAGCCAGGAGTGGTGTCACGTACCTATAATCCCAGCTACTCGGGAGGCTGAGACAGGACAACCACTTGAACCTGGGAAACAGAGGTTGCAGTGAGCTGAGATAGCGCCACTGTACTCCAGCCTAGGCAACAGAGTGAGACTCCATCTCAAACAAACAAAGGAACAAACAAACAATCCAAAAAACCTCATATTTGAATTCATTATCCAAGGTAGATAAGGTTTTGTTTGGTTTGGTTTTTTTAATTCTACACCTGGTACAAGTTTTTTTCTTTGGTTCTTTTATTTTCCATATCTGCAGTCTTAAGCATTAGGATTCTGCAGAAGGGGTTAAAAATTGAGTGTGTTTAAAGTTTCTCAAATAAAATACGTTACTATGTATTCTGGATACCATGCACCACCAATAATAATTTGAAATAGTTGTCCTTGCAAAATCAGCTTGATATAGAGAGTCAAAGTCAATCTTTGGCAAATTGTATACAGGTGGCTTCTCATCAGAGCTCCACACCTCCATTTCCTATATATTCCTCAACATGACTAGAAGAGTTTCCTCTCCCTGCATTTTAGAATGCTAGTATCTCCATTCTTTGTTCTGTCTTCTCCTTTCCTTCCCATTAAAACCTTAGAATTTAAAGTAAAGTTTATGTTATGAATTATTATTTGGGGTCAGATTGATTATTTCTTGGGGATGAAGGCCTAGCATTGCAAAGAAAGAAAGAAAAAGGGAGGGAGGGAGGGAAGGAAGGAAGGAAAGAAGGAAGGAAGGAAGGAAGGAAGGAAGGAAGGAAGGAAAGAAGGAAGGAAGGAAGGAAGAACAGACAGCTATGAATGTGTAGAGATTAGGCAACATACTCTTTATATTCAATATAGCTATATATGGCAAAAAAGAAGATGGGACTCTCACTGCTATGAACTCAAGAGAAGGGAAGGCTGACTTCAGCATGGGAAAGAACTATCACTGTCTATGATTCCTATTTTCATCCACCCTCACATCACTATACACTTGCTATACATTTGCTGAGTACCTATTGTGGATCAAACCTTGGTCATAGGTCCTGGGAGCACATAAATAAAGAAAAACTTCTTGCCTATGTGAGTTTCTATGTTTCTTTACTGATAACTGTGAGGAAGAAGACAGGTATGTTAGGGGCTAGGGAAGCATGTGATTGAAATATTTCAGGCTATGGGTATGCTTTCTCAAAATCTGTGAGTAAAGATTCAACTTTGTAGTGACTTTCTGGTAAAAGGTCATACAATCTGAACCTTACCAAAGTTTATTTTCTATTGAAAGAATATCTGAGCTCTGTCTTTATAGGTTAACTTTTCTGCAGTCAACAACACATGTTCCACCACAAAGAAAACAGCAAATTATATAGAATTTAAAGGAGGGGACACAACTTTATTAACCTGATCTTTTTGTTCACATTATTATGTACCATATTCAGCTGCCCATTTCCTTTATGTTTCTTTCAAGGAAGCTGTCCCTACTTCACTTATTGAACCAAATGGATTGTTTAGAAAGCCAGGGTTAGAATGACAGATTTGTGAACATTTGGAAAATCAAATGCACTTTAAACGTAGGGACTTTGTCTTCTGATATCTTTGTTAAAGCTTTGCATATAAAGAGAATTGTTAAGCAAGTTTATTCAATACTAGGAAATAAGGCAAAAGGAAAGGGACAGAATGCCTTTTCAACATCATATAGGCAATATTTTTCAGCCCCACTACAGGATTATTTAGGGTATGTACATGACTCACTGCTTGCTATAGCTTGAAGTTCCCAGATTTTTCTCTTTCTAGTTGCAGTTCATTTAAAAAAAAGAAAAATAAAGTTCCCAGATTTAGTAAAGCTACATGTTACAAGTAAGCTTGGTATATCTGGTAGATATAAAAATTATTTCTCTTCAATAAGAAATAACCCCCCAAAGTTTATTTTTATGAATCTTGAAGAGCATTGACTAGTTTTGTTTCTAATTTAATGATTGCATCCTAGCTTTCTGTTATTAATTTGCTTATAAAAACCTACCTCTCCAGATTCTCTTAGAATCAGTTTGCTACCTTACTGGTTCCCACAATAGTGAATGATTTTAGTAAAATATTTGACATGTGTTAATTTTATATGTGTACAGATTATTATTTTAACTATTTGAAAGTTCTACTTTGTCAGAAAAATAAGGAAGAAGAATACACTTTGTTTCAAAGAGCTGACTGTAAAACTATTATGTTAAAGAGGTCTACTTGCTCTGAAATGTGGCCACTATCAAATCTGCATATTCATGTCTGAAGAAGGAATGAAATTTAATTTCTCTCCTGGCCTGCATGATGAGTGGCAAATAAACAGACGTATTACACAGGAATACATCAGAAAAAAAATGATTGCTCTTTGTCATGCTGATGTCAGGAAAAGTCAATTACATTTGTAAGAGAGGTGAATATTATTATACTGAACTTTTCTGTTTTGTAGGTGTTAAATTTAGAGAGACAGTGACATAATCAAATCTAATTTCCAACCAGTGATATTATGAAATAGCTCTGTAAGAATTGAAGGTTTCAATTTTAATGAAAATACCAGCAATCAAATGCAAAGGTCAACACATTTTAAATTTTCATAAAATGAAACCCACAATGTGCATAAGAAAAGCCTTAAAATACTGGTTCCTTGTAAATGTTCTTAGATTTTTCTTCCTGCCAGCATTGATAGCAGTGGGACACCAACTTTGTTTCTATGATTGCAAAAGAAAAGAAAAAAATGCTTCTGCCAAAAACAGTGTATAACAAATTGGTCTTAGAAAATACAAGTTATCCGGGTGTTATAACTGCCATGTTTTTCTTTAAGATAATGCTACTTATTATGCACCTTGAGCTATTCTATTTTTCGAGATAAAACTGCTTATTTTTTAAATTGAAAAAGGTTACTTACATGACAGAGGGAAAAAAATTCTGACATCAATACAAATAACTATGAACTCTTAAATTTTTACCTATTTGGCAAAAGAAGTAGACGACATTTATAAAACAGGAAAGAAACCTAAACAGGAAAATCACTGCCGTTTACTCAGTATTTGCATACTTGAAGGAAGAATAAAGTATCACAATAGATAAATACGTTACCATGTATTTTCCAGCTGCATTATGCAAAAGTGTAGCCTTACAATTTGCATAATCAGAATTAAGTATGCTATCAAAGCAAGAAGTCCTACAACAGATCATGATATCCACTTATATAGCCTATAGTATCTGTCATTAGAATGAGACTTATGATAATACCCTTTTTAGGATTGCGGCATTTAATTAAAAGTACCAGTAAAAAGACAGGAGACAGGAGAAGAGAAGCATTTTTTTTAAGTAATTGAAATAGCTGCAGTCATTTGTTTTTATTCCACTCTCTCATTTAAAAAAAAACCTGACGTAGTTTAAGGAAATAGCCCTTTTGCCTAAAAAGATGACAACACTGATGTCATTTCTTAAGGTAAGTACTGTTAGGTAATACTCCCTTTTTTTTTTTTTTTTTTTGAGACAGAGTCTCGCTCTGTCTCCCAGGCTGGAGTGCAGTGGCCGAATCTCAGCTCACTGCAAGCTCCGTCTCCCGGGTCCACACCATTCTCCTGCCTCAGCCTCCCGAGTAGCTGGGACTACAGGCGCCCGCCACCTTGCCCGGCTACTTTTTTTGTATTTTTTAGTAGAGACAGGGTTTCACCGTGTTAGCCAGGATGGTCTCGATCTCCTGACCTCGTGATCCACCCGTCTCGGCCTCCCAAAGTGCTGGGATTACAGGCTTGAGCCACCGCGCTCGGCCGGTAATACTCCCTTTTTTCAAAACATTTCGATTTTGCTGACAGTGTACATTTGTACCCATATATCCCATGGTCATAGTGAGGGAATTTTTCCATATCTTGTGGTTGACTGAATTCTATCATTTCATTTTGACTTTATTGTTTTTCAGCCTTGTGAGGAACCTACACTGATTTAGTAGCAAAATAATATTGAATTATCTTCCCTTCTACTTAGATTAATATATTTTGAGTATGACACTTGAAATTCACCTTTGAAGTTAAATTCTAAAAAAATTAATTGTATATATATATTTTCAAGTGTAAAATATGATGCTTTGATATACATAGTGAAATAATTACTATGGTCAAGTAAATTCAGTTATCCTTTACCTTACATTGTTACCTTTTTATTTTTCTGATAAGAACTCCTAAAATCAACCGTCCAATTTCATGGATTCAATACAATTTTTTTTTTTTTTTTTTGAGACGGAGTGTCGCTCTGTCGCCCAGGCTGGAGTGCAGTGACCGGATCTCAACTCACTGCAAGCTCCGCCTCCCTGAGTAGCTGGGACTACAGGCGCCCGCCACCTCGCCTGGCTAGTTTTTTGTATTTTTTAGTAGACACCGAGTTTCACCGTGTTAGCCAGGACGGTCTCGATTTCCTGACCTCGTGATCCGCCCTTCTCGGCCTCCCAAAGTGCTGGGATTACAGGCTTGAGCCACCACGCTCGGCCACAATATTCTTAACTATAGTCTTCATCCCGCACATTAGATCTCTAGACTTTTTCATCCTACATACTTTGACCAACATCTGTCTATTTCCCCCACCCCTGGTAAACACTGTATATTCCCTGTTTCTATGTAGTCAGCTTTTTTAGATTTCATATAAAACTGAAATGCAGTATTTGTTTTGTTTGTTTCTGGCTCATTTCGCTTAGCATAATGTCCTCTAGGTTCATCTATGCTTTCACAAATGCAGGAGTTCCTTCTTTATTAAGGCTGAATAATTTCCAAAGACATAAAAATGACCACATGTAAATGAAAAGGTGCTCAGCATCACTAATCATCAGAGAAATGCAAAATCAAAACCACAATGAGATACCACCTCACACCTGTTAGGATGGTTATTATCAAAAGGACAAAAGGCTGGGCGCAGTGGCTCACATCAGTAATTCTAGCACTTTGGGAGGCCGAGGCAGGTGGATCACGAGGTCAGGAGTTCAAGACCAGCCTGGCCAATATGGTGAAACCCCGTCTCTACTAAAAAATACAAAAATTAGCCAGGCATGGTGGTGCGCGCCTGTAGTAGCAGCTACTCAGGAGGCTGAGGCTGGAAGTTGCAGTGAGCTGAGATCGTACCACTGCACTCCAGCCTGGGCAATAGAGTGAGACTCTGTCAAAAAAAAAAAAGAAAAAGAAAAAGAAAAAAAAGGACAAAAAATAATAAGTGTTGGAGAGGATGTGAAAAAAACTGAACCCTCATTGGTGGGAATGTAAATGGTGCAGCCAGTATGGAAAAATAGCATGGAGGTTCCTCCAAATATTAAAAATAAAACTTACGTATGATCTAGCAATACCGTTTCTGGATATATACCCAGAGGAAATGAAACCAGTACCTCGTAGAGTTATCTTTGCTTCAATTCTTTTTGCAGGAGTCAAGATATGGAAACAACGTAAGTGTCCCTTGATGGATAAATGGGTAAATTGTGGTGTGTGTGTGTATATATATATGATATATGTATCATATATATATACCCAAATTATGTAATTATATATATATATATATTTTTTTTTTTTTTAAATAAGATCTTGCTCTGTCACCCAGTCTGGAGTGCAGTGACATGATCTGGGCTCACTGCAACCTCCACTTCCTGGGCTCAAGTGATCCTCCCACCTCAGCCTACTTAGTAGCTGGGACTACAGGCACACACCACTACTTCTGGCTAATTTTTTTTATTTTTATTTTATGTAGAGTCAAGGGTCTCACCATTTTGCCCAGGCTGGTCTGGAACTCCTGGCCTCAAGTGATCCTCCTGTGTCATCCTCACAAGGTGCTGGGATTACAGGTGTGAGCCACTGCATCCAGCCTAATTTTAATATTAAAAACTTCACTTTTTCCCACCCCTTTCTTCTTAAGCCATATGATAGCTCAAGTTTGTTTTTATAATCAGTAAGGAAAAATGCATTTTGCACACTTCAATAATAATTGGAATTTCCCAGCAAGGCGTCTTATTCTTTAGTGTCACCTTTCATACCTAGCACAACACTGGAGGAATTCCAGTTATTATTTGTTTCTCAGACCCCATATGAAAATGTTCTGGCTGCTTGAATAAAACTATTCCATGATTATTTACCCACCTGTCGTTGTCCTTGTAGATATAGTGCCTATGAATAGAAAGATATTATTCATTTCTTTTACTTTATTAAAATCTTCTATATACACCATCAGACTGCATAGAATTTTTAAAGACATTCAAAATGCTAATGATAGCTTTTTCTAACAGAATTTTGAGTATATTAAATAGCTTGCAGTTTGCATACCACCAAAAAGCAAAGGAAAAAAAGGATCATACTGGAAAAAGTGTTTTCATTTCTTTATTAATAATATCGGTTAGTTCTAAGGTATATAAATGTCACGAAAGGCAGGAAAAGACAGCTTTTCTGGCCCAGAAAAAAATAACATCCATAATAAAACTTTCACACACTAAAAGTAAAGTTTAAAAGATTTCTTATGATATACCACAGGATATTCACTTTCTTGAATCTCCCAGTTCCGAATAATAAAATTTGTTCTAAATTAATCTTAAAGCATCAGAATACAGCTGATATTTCTTGATAGATAAATGCACAAAGTTTCAAAATAGCTTTTTCTACCTGGAATTCAAAAGCCTTATTCTGAATTGGTTTTTCTGCATTTCTTTGCACCCACCCCCCCCCCAAAAAAAACCCCATTAGATATAAAAAAGGCATAACAGTAATTATCTTTAGGGGTAATTTTTTGTTACAGTATGCATCAGAATCTGATATCTCTGATTGTAGACTCAAAAACACTTGCCTTTTCTTTGAGGTGGGTGGGTATTTGAAAATTTAGCATTAACATTTTGTTTCCACTTCAATTCCTTAAGGAAAATTGTTTAAGACAATACAACATTTTTTGCCGGTAGAGATTATAATCATAAATGCACTTTTCACAACCTCATATGATATAAAAATTAAATGAAGAAAAAAATTGATTTTAATGTTGTCCAACTTATTATTTACCTTCACCTCCTTTAGATGCTTCTCTCCTTTAAACTAGTTGTTCAAATTTGTTTTTGTTATTGATAGACATTTTTCTTTAAGCATCACAAGTTGTTACTTAATGTCTTATGACACATTTTAAACTCCTGTGTAATGTAGAAAGCCTATATCAAGTTTCTTTTCTAAATAAGTTAAAAAATTAAGGAAAAAAATTTGCACACTAGCTTCTGTTGTGCCCCTACTATCTAAGTACTTCTGGTGCTGGGGAAAATAATCTCTGGCCCTGCACCTTCGTGCCATTGTAGTTGAGTGGCACTGTGGACAAGAGCATTCATGGGAACCTTCTTACACTGGATCAGCTAGCAATAATTTATTCACCAGAGTGATTGAGACACAAACGTATTCCACTAAAGCCAAACTAAATCACTTTATGTATTACCTCCCCTTAGCTGGATCTTAAAATTACCTGGAGTCATTTTAATATGAGGGGAAGTGTGACAAATGGGAATTCAAAGTAACAATGGTCTTAAACAATCGGGGTTACATTATTGTCTTTTTTATTATTTCATTTTCTAGGTACTATATCATAGGCACTGTATCTACAATGACAACTATAGGTGGCGAAATGGTAACAGAATAGTTTTATTCAAGCAGGCAAAACATCTTGATGTGGGGTTTAAGAAACAATTTATCATTATAATCATTTTTAAAAGCTAAAAGTTGCCAACACTTTCTGTTAACTCCAAATTTTGCTCCATGTAATAGACTTTTATATAGGTTTGCACTGCTCCGGAGTTGGAAAATTCTTTGGTTGTATGGAAGATTTGCCCGAGCCTCGTTTTCAGTTTGTGCTCTTCTGCTCATCCTCACCTTACATTTTCAATACTGATGGGCAAGTACTAGAACAACACCCTCTACCTAGGCTCTACTTGGATGTCGTTAGAATTATACGTTTGTTATCACATATCAAGCTGTTTTACCTTACTTTGTAGGTAACCACCTTCTAACTTTGGAATAAACTGCCCAATAAATGGGGCCCATGGGGGCAGCCTTTTCTAGGTAGAGGGAAGCAAAGTACTATCAATAGTGAAAATATATGAGCTTCAAACAATTGAATGATTGGATAACTAAGATATCATAGGTCTTGAGAAACTTAAAATTTAGTTTAAACTTTTATTTTGCATTAACATCGTGGGCACAATTTTTTTTTTTTCTTTTTGAGGCAGAGTCAAGCTCTGTCGCCCAGGCAGGAGTGCAGTGGTGCGATCTCAGCCTCACTGAAACCTCTACCTCCCAGGTTCAAGCGATTCTCCTGCCTCAGCCTCCCAAGTAGCTGGGGTTACAGGCACGTGCCACCACGCCTGACTAATTTTTGTATTTTTAGAAGAACTGGGGTTTTCCATGTTGGCCAGGCTAGTCTTAAACTCCTGACCTCAAGTGATCCGCCCGCCTCAGCCTCCCAAAGTACTGGGATTACAGGCTTGGGCCACCATGCTGGTTCCACAAGGTTTTTTTTTTTTTTTTTTTTTTTTTTTTACTAAATCAATCATTAAGTGTAAATATATGTTCCTGTTTTCCCCATACAAGCTCCATAGCTCCCAATCAAATTTAATAATGAGTGCAAGTACATTATAAGAGCAATGAGATTTGGGGTGCATTTGATTAAAAAAAAAACAGATATATTATAAGGGATCCAAAACATTTTCCCTTCAAAGGAAAGTACTACTTTCCTAAGGCTTCATAATAAAGTATTCATTCTCTATTCTACCCATCTTCCCCAAATCACCATTTTCTTTAATGGCGTTGGAGGACAGCTTTTAACTCATAAATTTCTAGCCAGATTTGAAATAACTTGAATCAAACATTCGTTCGTGGGGCTTAATGTAAAGGTGTTCAATCAGAGTTTCAGAACAGAAATACAGATTCAACATTTTAGAACTAGAAATGTTTGATTCTCATTTTCTAGCATATATGTTCTAGGGTATATTTTAAGCATGGATGTTCTCCTGATTGTGATGTTTAAGGTTAAATTATGGAATAACCACATTGCTGTCAGAAATACATCCCATAAAATCTTTATGGCATCTATTTTTTGTGTATTTCAAAGACTACAGTTGTTTCAAAGTATTTCATTAAGGATTCCTGGGCCTAAAATTTTCTAAGATGGTCCGATTAGATTAACATAAAAACACATGAATCATTCAATGAATCAGAATGCTTATATTGAATTATAGCAATTACGTTACTACCGATCTAGTAACTTTCAGTGCATTATTTTACATTTGGCTATTATAACAAAATGAAAGAATATTTTCTAGAAATTTTAGAGAAGACATTACAATTTAAAACATTTTAAATGACCTTTTGGTGTCTGCTTTTTCTGATTACAAAAGTAATACACAGTGATTCTGAAAATTTAACTTAAAACACAGGAGTAATATATAAGTTAAAAAAGAAAAAAAGAGAAAATTCTCTGTCATTTCCACCCTAAATAACACTCAAAACAGTATTTCAAACTCAGGCTACCAGAGGTTATTTGGAAGAAGCTTAGGCAGGGAAGTGTTTTAATTAAGGCTTTC
This sequence comes from Mandrillus leucophaeus, assembly GCF_000951045.1. Lineage (NCBI taxonomy): Eukaryota > Metazoa > Chordata > Mammalia > Primates > Cercopithecidae > Mandrillus > Mandrillus leucophaeus. The sequence goes on from NW_012102798.1 coordinate 130,216, forward strand.
TTGATGAGACTCTCTTTAAAACAACTGTAGCATGGGGACGCAAATGCTTCTTGAAAAAAATTATTTGTTATTCAGCTAACACATTAAAATATATTCTGTTATTTGAGGACTTATTACCTATGACAATGCTCTTCATATTGAATATATCAATATTGAGAATTTACTTAGCATAGCATTCTCTTTAAGCCTTAAAATTTTACATAGAACACCTAGAATACAATTTTGTTTCAGTATGATTTTTAACATGATGTAGGGATTTTGCAATGAAAATTTCCATCATAAATAACAGTAGGATTTAGCAAAATATCTAGGTCTTGGGAATCATGGGGATCTATTAGTAGTTGATTCGAAGCTACCTTCACCTTTTTCTGGCTCCATTTCTTTATTTTCTAAATGATAATATTGTTATCTGCCATGCCAGTTTATGAGAGTGCTATAGGTAGCAAATAAGTAATAGATAGGGGAGTGTTTTGAAATTATTTTAAGAAAAAAATCATCTATAACTGTTAGCCCTCCTTTTCATTTTAATTGCAATGTTGGTGATGTTAGTTTAGTTACCTGGAGCAAGCATTCTAATTGCTAATTTCATTATGCAAATCTAAAAACTCAGAGCAAATGTCTTTGGAGTATAATTACCCAGGAGACAAGAACTGGTATTTTTTCTCAACGTGAAAACCAGTATAAGATATAAAATAAACACAAGATCACAGGGAGCCAGCAGACTTTGGGTTGAGTTTATGCCTTGCCACTTAGTATGTATGATCTTGGGCAACACATTAGAGCTAGGTGTCTTGATTGCTTCATATTAAAAATAGGGATAATAACACTCTTCCAAACTATCTCAAAGAAGTGCTAGAAGGTGCAAATGAAGTAATGTATGTGAAAGCTCATTGTAATCTCTAAAGCACAATCCCAACATAAGGTATTATAAATTAGATGCTGTAACCTGACTAGAATGTGAAGTAGCACTGGAAGTTAGAGAAGAGGAGATGGGGCATTCTGAATAAAAGCAGTAAACAAATTTACTCAGTGTACAAACATTCCCTTTTATCCACAAAAACAGTCAAACTCAAAGAAACAGAGTAGAACAGTGGCTAGCAGAGGCTATGGGAGTGGGGAGATGATGGAGAAATAATTTTTTTTCCCCTTACATTGAGATATATTGCACAGCATGGTGAATATAGTAAACGTTAATGTATTGTACATATCAAAATTGCTGAAAGTAAATTTCAAATGATCTCACCACAAAAAAATAACTATCTGAGGTGATGGATATATTAATTCACTTTATATAATTATTCCACATGTATTCAGAAATCATAACACCAGTCTCTACACAGCAAGAATGAAGTACTGGTACATGTAACAATACGGATGATGGGCAGAACAAAAGAAGAAGCCAGGCAAAAAAGACTATATACTGTATCATCCCATTTTTGAAAGATTCAGTAGAAAGCAAAACTAAGAGATAGAGAGAGGTAGCGGAATAGCAGTTACCCTAGGAATGAGGGTTGGTTGGAAGGGATTGGGTGGCAGGTTGGAGTTGAGCAAGGAACGTGAGAGGAAACCTTCTAACAGAAATTTCCAAGGTCTTCATGGAAATTGTGATTGCATAGTGTATACATATGATTATTGCATTGTGCCTTTAAAGACTAATACACTCTACTGTTTTTATACCTGAATAAAAAGGTAAAAGCAATAATAAATTTAAATAAATAAAAAATAAAAATTTTACAAAGCTAAACATAACTTATAATAAAAAATATAATACTATTTTGTACTCCATAAATATATACAAGTATAATTTGCCAATTTAAAATTTAAAAATAAAAGTTAAAAAATAAAAAATAAAAACAAATTCATTCAAGAGAGAAAATCTCAAATGGGAGTATCCCTTGATTTAGCAGTTTACTGGAAAAAAAAAAAAAAAGAGACAATCCTAAAAGGAATAATTGCTGCTGGCAATTCCCAAACTCACCCATAATCATGGGAGAGGTATGCACATTAAGAAATAACAGGATTTCTTTTTATTTTTCAGATTTAGAACGGGAAATGAACTCAGGGTTGTTTTCTGGCTCAATAATGTTATGGTTCCTATGGCTCTGTTTATGTAACAAATACCAAGTAGCAACTGCCTAGTGATATTTCTACCGGGATGTCTCATCAACTTCTCAAAATTTAAGGTCTGAAACAGATATATTAATTCACTTCTTCATTTCTCTTCTAAACACATTCCTTGTACTGTATCTCCCATATCTGCAGCAGCTCTACCTCCATGCATTTTCTCAGGCAAATTCTTCTTTCTTTTCTTCTTTCCTTCAACACCAACTTCCACCTTCTACTTCTAAGATATAGCCTAAATGTGACTACTTCTCTCTGTGCCTACTCACTACTCAAACCTTAGCCCAAACCACAGCATCTTCCTTAAACGGTTGACCATTGCTACTATGGATCCCCTTAATTCTATTCCTCACAAAGCAGACAGAATTATGCACGCTTAAAAATTGCTTTTAGTAAACACTGAACAGACAAAAGAAAAAGAAATCCATGAAAATTATAATCATTCTATGATTATATTATACACCAAATGATTGTGTTCCCCCAAAATTCATATATTAAAATCCTAACCTGCAGAGTTATGGTATTAGAAGGTAGGACCTTTGAGAGAAAATTAGGCAATGAGGGTGGAACCCTCATGAATGGGATTATTGCCCTTGTGAAATGCGCCTCATAGAGCTTGGTCACTTTTTCTGCCATGTAAGTATGCAAGGAGAAGCCCACTTTTGGCAACCTGGAAGAGCGCTCTCACCAGAACTGACCATGTTGGTGTCCAGATCTCAGACTTTCCAGACTTTTGAACTTTGAGGTATAACTAGTTGTTTTTTAAGATATTCAGTTTATGATATTTTGTTATGGAAGCCCAAGTTGACAAAGACAAATACTTATCTATGTACCTACCACCCAGGTTAAGAAAAAGAACATTGCCTCTTATATTTTTTCTCTGATCCTATACTTTCCCTCCTGACTCTGAGGTAACTCACTAACTTGATATTTGCGCTTACTGCTTCCTTTCATTCATTGTAGTTTCACTACATGTTTGTTGTTTAGGCTGCCTGTTCTCTACTTTTTTCACATAGAATCATATACTATACATTCTTCTGTAACTTCCATTTTTTTCCTCTCCTGAAATTCATCCATGTTGTTGTGTGTAATTATAAATCATTCATTTTCACTGCAGCAAAATATTCATATACAGTGTGAATATATCACAAGGCATCTGTACATTGATGGATGTTTGGGTCACAGACTTTTTTTTCTATTTTAAACAATCCCACTTTGTGCATTTTGTGTAAGAGTTTTACAGAATGGGTTTCTTAACTACATCATGGACTTTTTTGGAAATCTGGTAAAGCTTATTGGCTTCCTTTTCAGATTAGGTTTTTACGTGCACAAAATAAAGTAATAGGATTATAAACAACAGCAATTATACTGAAATATGGTTACAAAAATGTTAATAAATTTTTACATAGTATTAAATATCTTTCTTTATTAATCCATTAAATAATGAGATCTAGGGGTAGGTCAAATAATTTCCCTGGTTGTGAAGTAGTGATTAATGTAAAGGATATTTACACTCGGTTATCGTCAATAGTTGTAATGTGATACAAAAATATTATTGTTTCTTTGGTGACAAAGTCACTGGTACTGCTAAGACTGCTGTGGTTTGTTGCCTACATTCACAAACAAAGGAAATAAATAAAGGAAATGCTAGATTTCATTTAACGACTACTAGAAATAAAGAAGTAATTGTTTTCCATTCAACTTTACATGGCCTTTACATTATAACTATGGATTTTAAGATCAGAAACCTTTATTCTATGTTATATTCCTACTTGACTTAGACTATGAAAGTGAAAGAAAAAAGGAAAAAAAATAGGGTATATTCCTAGGACAGGAATTGTTCTATAGTAATAAGGGCATCTTATATAGATTTTCAATGCTGTTGTACCTATTTATATATCTCTCTCAATCCATTCATTCTTTTATAAGAAAACACCTTAGGCCGGGTAATTTACAAAAGGCATAAATTTATTGTTCACAGTTCCAGAGGCTGGGCAGTCCAAGATCAAGGCACCAACAGATTAAATGTTAGCACCTCAAACTTGCTCCCAATATCAAGCCCGTGGTGAGGGCTCACTCTGCTTCAAAGATGGTGCTTTCTAGCTGTGTCCTCACATGGTAGAAAGGCAAAGAGGCTAATAAGCTCCCTCAGGTTTCTTTTCTAAAGGAACTAATTCCATTCATGAGGATGGAGCCCTCCTGATTTAATCACCTTCTTAAGGTCCCACCTTATAATACCACATTGGAGACTAGGTTTCAACATAATGAATTTTGGCAGGAAACAAACATTCAGACCATAGCAACACCCACCAGCAGTATTTGAGTTCCTACTGACCCGTATCTTAGTCAGCATTTGGTATTAACAGATTTCTTAATTTTGCCAATCTGGAGAGTATGAAATGCTATTTCATTACATTTTTGTTTAGCAATATTCTCTAATTAATGTTGAGAGTAAGCATATTTTCATACGTTTATTGGCTATTTGGATTTCCTCTTCCATAAGGTGCTTGTTAAGGTCTTTTGTTCATAATTTCTTTCTCCTAGGTTTGTCTTTTGCTTAATTCAAAGTAGTTCTATATATATCTGTGTGTGTGTGTGTGTGTGTGTGTATATGACATTAATTCCTTCATATATATTGTAAATCCTTTACTCTCTTTTTTGTCTTGTCTTTTTTCCTCTCTTTATGTTGCATTTTGAATAGATGTTCCTGATTTTAATATGGTTGAATTTATTAGATTTTTACTTTATAATTTACAAATTTTGTGTCATATTTAAGAAATCGTTACTTCCCACATGGTAATAAAGATATTCTTCTATATGGTGTTAAAATGCTTTCTGGTTTAGAATTATGAATATTTTATAGTTTAGAACTAATTTTAATGTATCACATGAAGTAGAGGTCCAATTCAATTTTTCCCCACATGCTTAACCAATAGTCTCAACCACATTTTGTGAAATCTTTTTATTTCCTACTGACAGGATTTTCATAAAATATGTTTAGTCATAGATACATCTGTTTCTAAAATCTCTGCTCGATTATTTTAGTTAACTTATCTATTCCTGCGCTAAGACTAAAAAGCCTTATTTTACCTTTATGATAATTATAGATTGTTCCTCTTTGGCAAAACCTTGCCTATTGATTAAACAACTAAGGCTCTTTCCATGGCTTGCCTCTGGGATCCTCAAAACATGGCTAGAAAATGAGGAGAAAGTACAGAGGATGCAGAAAAGACATATCAACTCCTAACTGATATGGAATAAAAGTGGCGTATCATTTAATCTTGCATTCCATTGTTGAGAATAGTCACATGGGTCCACCTAGGTCCACCTCATTGGAAAAGGTAGTTTTTTATTGCTTAAAAAAAAAGAAATTATTTCAGTGACTATCTGAGCTATTGCCTAGGAAAATTTTACATCTGACTAATTAAATATTCTGTAAATGTTTGTTAGAGCTTTCTGGTCAAAACTTTTAGGATTGAAAACTTTTAATAGAAATTTTATAAATTATTGGTCCAATATTTTAATAATTATTGAATTATTTCAGTTACTTCTTCAGTCAGGATTGGCAAATTATGCATTCTAGGAACTTTTATATTTCCTCTGAGTTTTTATTTATTTGCATGAAGTTTATAATAGTTCCATTTAATCCTTATAATATCTGTAACATCTATACTTATGTCTTCCTTCTCATTCCTAATCTTAGTATCCTCCCTCTTTTTTTTCCATATTGCTCTGCTAGGATCTTTGTCAGTTTTATTTACTTTTTTCAGAGAACCAAATTTAGAAAGTTAGAATTGTTGCATTTTTGTCTTGAAGTTAACATTTTATCATTATGTGGTGATCCTTTTTAACTAATATATTTCGCATTAAAATTTAGTTTATCTGATATTGATGTAGTCATCCCAGATTTCTTTCATTTGCCTGGTAAATGCTTTACATATTTTTTTTACTTTCAAACTTTTTGTATCCTTATGTTTTTAGTATATCTCTTCTAGACAATATATAGATGGGTTTTGTTTTACTATATGCTTTTCCAATTTTTTCTCTTTAACTGGAAAATTTAGTCTCTTTTTACTTATTGTGATTAGTAATATTTCTATCACTTTGTTGATGCTTACCATTTATTCCCTCTTTCTATGTTTTTTCACTTTATTTTGGCTTATTTCGGATCAATTAAAAAAAAAAAACTCAACTTCCTCTTGTTAAATTTTGCAATGTTTTCACTCTGTTTCTTTTCCTTTAGTGGTTATGCTATAAATTTTAACATGTATACATAACATATCAAGCCTTAAGTTTAACTGATGTTTTCATCTTTTGAAATTACATTGTAAATAATACCCTAACTATTTTAGGATATTTTAATGCTAAGCGCCTTTTCACCTGACCTACAAGCCTTCATTATAATATATTGTAGTTCTATTTTGTTTTTTGATCACACAAGATATTATTTTTATGGTTCATTGCAGATTGTTATCTCACTACTCCACCCTTAAGAGCTGGAGTTTATTTAGCCTCCATTTGATTAGGGGCTAGTATTAGTGGCTTGCTTAACCAATATGTGGTAGGAGTAACATTTAATGACAAATCAACTTACCTTAGAAAAAGTCTTGAGGTTTTCTTTTGGCGTCTTGACACACTTATTCTGCTCTTCCCTCTTGGTCATTCCCTCTCATAATCCAGTTACTGTGCTGTGAAAAGTACACAACACGTGAAACTACGGGCATGCTCTCTGAACTATAGTTCCAGATGAGTCCAGTCTTTGAGTCATACCAGTTCTGGCAAGGGACATGTGAATAAAGAGGCCTCCAGATGATTTTTGACCCTGATTGTTCAACTAACTCTAGTCATCCAGGTCTTTCTAGTTGAGGCTACAGATACCTTAGAAGAAAGAAAAGCCATCCCTGCAGTACCCTATCTGAATTCTTGTTCCACAGAATGCAAGAGCATAATAAAAGGGTCACTTTTTTCTGTCACTAAGTTTGGGGTGATTTTACACAAAATTGATAACCAGAACATCTTTTCAGATTTACTTACATATTCAACAATTTCTGTTACTCTATCATTTTAATTCTCTCACTTGTCATCCATAATCCCTTTCCTTTTACCTGAAGTATATTTGGCAGAATTTCCTTTACTTAAGTTCAGTCAGTAACAAATGTTCTCAATTTTAATTTTCCAGAAATAACTTTATTTCATTTTTTTAAAAATATATTTTTGTGACTTATAGAATCTTAGGTTACCAGTATCATTTAGTACACTGGATTACTATTTCACTGTACTCTGGCTTCCTTTTTTGCTCTTGAGAATTAAAAAGTTTTTACACATATAATCTCAGTCTCTTCCTCCATGTTGCATATTCTCTATTGTCTTTTTGTGCTGCAAATCTGAATAATCTCTTGGGATCTATTTTCCAGTTTTCCGCTTCTCTCCTCAGCTGAATCAAGTTCTGACATTTATCCTACCTATTGAGTTATTATTTTATATTACTATATTTAATTATAGTGATTCTATTTAAATTTTATTCCAATCTACTGGGTTAATTTTTGTAGTCTTTTCCTCCATTATCACATTTAATTTTTAAAAATGTCTTTGAAATTATCACATACACAACTTTTATATTTTAAACCTAAGGTTTCCAGTATCTGTTAACATAAGTCTGATTTACTGATTGGTATTTTTTCTAACTCTTGCTTACGGTTGTATTAGTCTGTTTTCACATTGCTGATAAAGACATAACCCGAGACTGGGCAATTTACAAAAGAAAGAGCTGTAATTGTACTTACAGTTCTACGTGGCTGGAGAAGCCTCACAATCATGGCAGAAGGCAAGGAGGAGTAAGTCATGTCTTACATGGATGACAGCAGGCAAAGAGAGAGGGGTGCTTGTTCAGGGAAACTCTTCTTTTTATAAACATCAGATCTCATGAGACTTATTCACTATCAAGAGAACAGCACAGGAAAGACCCGCCTCCATTATTCAGTTACCTCCCACCAGGTCCTTCCCACAACATGTGGGAATTCTAGATGAGATGTGGGTGAGGACATAGCCAAAGCCTATCAATGGTAAAGAGTTATTGTTTTATATTTTTATTTTGTTTTGCATGCTTTGTGGTATTAGTGATTTTTCCTTAGAAAATTATCCATTGTTATTTCTTGGGGCATGAATGAACATTCATTCCTCTGAAGAAAATTTTTTTGGTTGCTTCTGGTGGAGCTATCTGTGGGTACTATGAGTCCTAGAGAACTAGGTCATGGTTATGAATTCTAAGATAAATTGTTTCCTTCTTCACGCAATACACTTCTCCCTAAAGACCAATGAGTAAACGGGTTTATTTATTTATTTTCAGTCTTTCCTCTTACTCCCTCTCTCTTCTAGATTAGATTATATGTAGTGATCTATCAAGCTTCCTAACACTTTTAAAACTTATCTTCAACCTGCTGTTAAACCTCTCTAGTGATATTTATTTCAGGTATTGTATTTTTAAGCTCTAGATATTTCATGTGATTCTTTTTAATAGTTTCTATTCTTCGTTGAGATTTCTTATATTTCGTACATCATGAGCATATTTTCCTTTATGACTTCAAGTACAATTACAAAACCTGTTTTTAAAATCTTTGTCTGAAATTTGCATTTCTGGTTATCTTGGTGTTGGTCTTTTGTATTATCTTTTCTCCTGAAAAGGGGCCCATGTTTTCCCGTTTCTTCATATTTCCATTAATTTTTTTATTGTATGCTATACTTTCTGGGTGATAGAAGATTCTGGATTCTGCTTTTTTCTTTTTCTGAAATGTATTAATTTTTTTTTTTAGATAAATAGTTGATTTTTCTGAGCAAAAACCACAGACTCAGAAACATTAGATCAGTTTTTTCTAGCTTTTAGCTTGGTTACTTGAACCATATCCTATGCAGGCATGGTTCAAAAATCAACCAGAGATTTGAGTAGAGCTCGTATGCGGAATTGGGGCTCCCTATCTATGGCTTTGTCCCTTGGAGATTTCTGCCCTCACTTTTTAGTTACTATGATTGCCTCAGACTTTGTTCTTTGGTTATTTGATCCAGTAAAACTGTCTGGTTTCTATCTGCATGTAGCCCCCCAGTAATACAACTGGGCTTTGTCTCAGGATAAGAACCAAGCAAAATTAAGAACTCATTTATTACCATTTCTTCTATGCAGATATCAGCTACCTCTGTTATCTTCCTGGTTTGTTCCCTTGCCAGTGGCTTCAAGTGTTTTTTTTTTTTTGTTTTGTTTTTTTTGTTTTTTTTTAATATATTTTGCAGAGTATATAACTTTTATCTGCAAAATAGTTGATCTAACGTAATCTATTGAGCCATTGAGAAGTACGACCTAGAGCCTAAATTTTAAAATGCTCATACAGTTTATTTCTAGGTCACACTGTCAGGGTAGCTACATTCCTTTGGGGTTCAAGCTTTATGTGGGTATCTTACATTAGTCTCTTGGGTGGGTCATAAGACTTATGGCATGTCTCTTAGTTTCCATGAGGTTATGAAAACTGAAGTTAAAATTCACCATATTTGAAAGATCCCCTCATGTATAAGCTTTAGTCAGTGCTTCACTCATTTTTTTCTTTTTTCTTTTTTTTTTTTTTTTTTGAGACAGAGTCTCACTCTGTCACCCAGGATAGAGGGCAGTGGTATGATCTTAGCTCATTACAACCTCCACTTCCCGGGCTCAAGCAATTCTCTGCCTCAGCCTCAGCCCCCCAAGTAGCTGGGATTGCAGGTGCCCACCCCCACGCCCAGCTAATTTTTGTATTTTTAATAGAGACAGGGTTTTGCCAACTTTTCCAGGCTGGTCTTGAACTCCTGACCTCATGATCCACCCGCCTCAGCCTCCCAAAGTGCTGGGATTACAGGCATGAGCCACTGTGACCGGCCACTTCACTCACTTTTTTTAGTTTCCTACTTTCCTTAACTTTTGCCTTTTTAAAACTGGTAAGAACTGGTAAGAAAATTCCATGTTTCTTACCAATACAATATAGGAAAAATTAATCCAGCATTTTTAGTTAGTATGAATTTAAGGGCCGGTCAGTTCATCTAGTCTATTAATCTGTTGGAAAAGGAAATCTGACAAGGTTTTTTTTGTAAAAAAAAAAAAAAAAAAAAAGTTAATCAAATCATATGAACTGATCACTGAACTGCTTAAAATCCTTCAATAACTTCTGATAACATTTGGATACAAATAAATTATTTTCAATGTCTTGTAAGAACTGTGTAATCTAGCTTTAGTCTTCCTCTGTAACATCATCTTGTGTCACTTTCCTTCTCTACTCTAGCTATATAGAACTGCTTTCAGATCTTTGAATATGATAGGATCTCTCCCATCTCAAGTCCTTTCTATGTGTTATTTTTTCTGCTTGGAGTTCCTCCTTTTTCACCCTTGTCTAATCAAATTCTAGTCATTCTTTGGTTTTCTGTTTCTTTGTAACCTCTTCCAGGCATTTTCCCTTGGCAACTTAGACCAGTAACAGACCCCTATATCTTTTATATTGACTTCTTCCACTTTTATGACACATATCACTTTATGCAGATTACGCTTAACCTACTATACTCCACAGTGATAGCAACCATATCTTTCCTTCATCACCATTTCCCAAAGACTTATACAATGCCTGTTATAGAGAAGGTGCTCAAAATATAGTTACTGATTATTTTGTTTGAATTAGTCATACAAGAATCTTATAAGCTTTGGGGCACATAGATTTTTATAAACCTTTTGGTATAAGAACTAGACCTTGAACATTGGTGACACTACCAGAATAATGCTCGGCTGAAAACCCCAATTAGCTGGCAGTTTTCCCTAATCTTTTTGATTATGCACATCCCCTTAAATTACCCCTCCCAAAAGGGATTCTATCATGTCATTCACCTACTCAAGAACACACTATGTTCTTACCCCTTCTTGTGTACTGCAGCTTAAACTCTATATTTTGACATTATATCCTGTCTACAACTTACTTACTTACCTATCCAAGTCTGTCTTCCACTACCTCCCAATACAAACATTCCAAACAATATCAGACTATTCTCCCAATTGTCTTTTGTTTTTGCATATCACGTGCTATTCTTCAGCTTAAATCGCGCCTGCTCATCTGTAGCACTTTTCTCCCTTAATTCCCTCATTCCCAATCCATTCCATCTTTGATGGACCAGCAAAAGACAATATGGTGTAGTACTTAATAACATTTTCTTTGTCACTTGCCAGCTGTGTATAACTTTGGACAAATTACTTAGATTTCGGTGCCTCCATTTCTTTATTTGCAAAATTGAGATAATAAGAGTAACTTATTCTATAACACCTTTGAGATGACTTCATGATTTAATATATAAGTACACAGAATGGATCCTGGTGTATAGTAAGACATCAGTATTTTTTAGCTATATTCAACTCCTCCATAAAACCTTCCAATTCCATTCATTCATTCCATCTCCCAATATTTATGGTGAGCTTATTTTGTACAAACCCTTCACTAAGCATTACTTGTAAAGCAATGAACAAGAAAGCTCAAGGAATTCACATAATTTATTAAGAGATAGGTAGAGTAGGCTTTGGAACATGGAGCAGGGGCACCAAAATCAATCCAGTGTAAGGATTGGAGAGTGAATTGTCAAGAAAATATTTGCCCAGGTTGGTGAGCTGAAAAAGACTTAATTTATAAGTTGGAGATAACCAGATGAAGAAGGTAGCAGGGACAGGGCCAGCAGGAAGAGGTGAGAAAGAAGAGTGTATTCTGAAAGTATATGCAAAAGCCTCAGAGATTATAGAGAACAAAGAACATTTAAGAGAACCACAAATAGTTCTTTGTGACTGTGGAATATGGTGAGAAGAAAATAGAGGTAAGAGGTAAACCTGGAAAGATTGAAATGTACGTAAATAATCATAAATGATTTCATAAATTTGTCATGGCAGAATCTTAGATCCATTAGTCCTACTTATCAGTTGGAGAATGTCAAGAGAAATGTGTTGGCAACTTTTTATTATTAAGTTGCAATATTAGAAAAAACGCTCTTGGCACTGATAGTGCATTCATTTTTCCCCTTTATTCCTCAAATATTAATTAATTTCCTAATATATACTAAGCCATGCACTGGATGACACAGCAATAAATAAAAACTGGTGCCTACTCTCAAGGAATCTACATTTTATTGAGGGGCACAGACAAGCAAATAGGCAGTTATAATACAGAGTGAGAAGAACTGAGTTGCAGGCAAGTGCAAGATGCTGAAGGAGTATAGAATGGGCACCTAAGCCAGTTGTGTTTGTGCATTGTTGTGGGGATGGGAGAGGGCATAGTTGCTCGGAGAAGGCTTTCCAGAGGTTCTGTCAATGCAGAGGCCTGCTATTAACAATGTGAAGGGAGCAGAGAGTAAGTGAAGGGGTGGCCTGCCCCTCCACACTTGTGGGCGTTTCCCGTTAGGTGGAATGAGACTTGAGAAAAGAAATGAGACACAGAGACAAAGTATAGAGAAAGAAAAAGTGGGCCCAGGGGACCGGCGCTCAGCATACAGAGGACCTGTGCTGGCACCGGTCTCTGAGTTCCCTCAGTATTTATTGATCATTATCTTTACCATCTTAGAAAAGGGAAGTGGCAGGATAATAGGATCATAGTAGGGAGGAGGTCAGCAGTAAGACATATGAATAAAGATCTCTGTGACATGAATAAGTTTAAGGAAAAGTGCTGTGCCTTAATATGCATATGCAAACATCTCCATAAACCTTTTTAGTGCATAAAGAACAGCATTGCCGCTAGCACGTCCCACCTTCAGCCCTAAGGTGGTTTTCTCCTTTCTTAATAAATAGAACATACAATCGGGTTTTATACCAAGATGTTCCATTGCCCAGGGACGGGCAGGAGACAGATGCTTTTCTCTATCTCAACTGCCAAGAGGCCTTCTTTCCTCCTATACTAGTCCTCCTCAGCCAGGCCCTTCACGGGTGTCAGGCTGGGGGACCATCAGGTCTTTCCCTTCCCATGAGGCCATATTTCAGACTATTACATGGGGAGAAACCTTGCACAATACCTAGCTTTCCTAGACAGAGGTCCCTGCGACCTTCTGCAGTGTACGTGTCCCTGGGTACTTGAGATTAAGAGAATGGTGATGACTTTTCACAAGCATACTGCCTTCAGGCTCTTGTTTAACAAAGCACATCCTGCACAGCCCCAAATCCGTTAAACCCTGAGTCACCACAGCACATATCTCTGCAAGGACAGGGTTGGGGGTAGGGTTACAGATTAACAGCATGTCAAATACAGAACAAAATGGAGTCTCTTATGTCTACTTCTTTCTATATAGACACAGTAACAGTCTGATCTCTCTTTCTTTTCCCCACAGTAAAGGAAATCCAGACTTTGAGAAAAATACATATGGCTTGGACTACCTTTGTTACTCTCTTCTCTAGATACTGATTTCATTTATTATCTGCACTACTCATTTTAGCACTGGATCATAAATGCATCTTATGCAGCCTTACTTTGTTTAGATGACTATGTTATTTTTGTCTTCCTAGTAAAAGTACAAACTCTTTGTTAGCAGAGATATGGCCTTGGAGTTTTTTTCTGTCACAATAGCAAGCAATATTAGATAGGAAATGACTATATACTGAATTAATTGGTTATCCTTTTCCATGTTTTATTGAGTTTGCCCTAGGCTATTTTTATAAAGCAAGTAGACGCTTTCCTCTCTCCCTCTCTCTTCCCCTCAAAGAAAAATTGTGCTTTAAATTTCTTTTCAGTCTCTTAGCTATATTTAATCCCTTTTAGTTGCAGTCCTCTAAAACAACAACTGTATAACATCTGTATTCTTTTTCAACTACAGAATCTTAAACTAAATGTAGTTCAATAGTAAAGATTTGGTCAAGCCAAGTATAGACAGATTTCATACTGGATTTTGCTTACTTCTGTCATTAGGTTCAATCATTATATCCTTAAATCCTGTAGGCTGCACGTTCTTTACACTTACATAATTTTTTTTGTATTTTGTCTTTTTAATGTTAATATGTGAAAACTCTAATAAATGCCTGACACATAGTGAACATTACATCCATGTTAGCATGGATGTAATGTCATCATCATTATCTTCATCAAAATTTTTACTTCCATTTATTTGTGTTTGCGTCACAGTATTTGTATAGCTTTATACTTTCCTTTAATAAGCCTCTTGTATTTAATGAATCAACTTGAGATGTTATCTTGAATACAATACCTATTTTCAGTAATAGGTCCAGAGAGCTAAAACAGAACTTCAGCTTTAAAGATATGGAAACAAACTCAGAGAAGTTTAGTAACTTTTTCAAAGTCACAGAGCTTGTTGGTAGTGTCCAAAAGTTTTAAGTTAAAGGAGTAAAGAACCAAATATTAATTGTTTTGGAGAGCAGCAAAATTGCCCCAAAGTTTCTGAAATAACACCATAACTAACTAAAGACTAGCCTTAGAGAAAAAAGCATGGGAAAATTAAGACTTGGTTAGATGGAAAAACGTAAATGGTGTTTGCAGGCACATAATGATTTTTCATCCCTCTCTGTAAATGGTATTACTTTGGTAGAGAGAGAAATGAAATGTGCTGATGTTATTTGTTCTTTGTGAAGCCATTTTGCTCATTATTCAGCATTTTGTGCCCCTGTGGGTATTTTCAAGTTGATAGTATAATGACTTTTTCCACTATCATCCGAGTTACTGAAGTTATGCTAACAGGTCTACAATTTTCCAAGATCATCCTTTTAGTAAAATTGGACATTGAGCCCTATTTCAGACTTCTGGCACTTCTGTTCCGAGCAACTTTCTCAAAATAGCAGTAGAGAGATTTGCAATAACATGCACCATTGCCTTTAGAATCCTTAGTCACCAATCATTAGGGCCTGCTGATTTAAATGCTATCCAGAGTTTTCAAGTTATTTCCAAGTGTTTCTCTCTTCAACTTACTTTGTATCAGTGTTTTTGCATCACAGGTAGTTATCTAAGGACCTGAGATGTAGAAGAAAGAAAAAGAATAAGCCTAAATGCATTTCTAGTCAATTGACTGGAAATTAAGTTTTTGCAACCCATTATAATTTCACATTTCTTCTTTTCTTGTCAATTCTTTTAAAAATTATTCATTCCTATAAGGGTTTTTTTATTTTTTATTTTTTATTTTTTTTTAATTAACTGTTGTGATTCCTGCTTCAAATCCCAAAGAGCAAGGGATGGGTATTCTCTTAAGTCAGTGGCTGTCAGACAGAGCATTAGTTCTGCCTCTCTTCTTCTGGGTGGCATAAATTGCTACATGACTCATCTCATGGGAAGAAGGCGGATTTGGATAAGGAATTATTGATTAAAACAAAAACTAAACAAAAGTATTCCTTTCCAACTATGCAGCAAATCACTTTAGCTACAAGGATACAGAATGTTTCCTTATCAGTTGGGGAACCATCCTGATGTTATATTAACAACAGGTGGGCTTTCCTAGTGTTCTTTGAATCCAATTATATCTTGAATGATCAATTTTAATTACTTTTTTTCCAGTTTTCAAAGTGTTTTCATCATGCTCATAAAGGAAATAAAAGCATTTTCTATCTCATAATCAGATCAGACTATGAAACTTCAAGGCATCTAAACAACACTTATTATTCTCCCCTCAAGAAAAGAAAATTTCAATTGTAGTTGCAACCAGAGAATATTTAGATGAGATAATTAAATGTTGCAGAGCTAGTGGTGAAATTGACAATGAGGAATAAAATATATTTTAAGAATCGCTAGCAAAAGGATTCAGTAAATACCACATCACAAGCTGGTACATAACCCTATAGTATTACTTAAAATTCATTTCTAACTATTCAAAAACCTTGACGATAGAAAGATCATTTAAAAGGAAAAAAATCTACCTGAAGATTCACAAAAACTGCCAAATAGAAATATTTGGACTAAATATTTGCAGAGTAATCAATGTTTTGGTAATGAGGTTTCTGTTAAAGATGGCATACTGACTTAAATCAGAGAAAATTCACACACAAAAAACAAGTCCTATCTTAATATTCTGATGTCTGAATCATTAAGTTGATAGATGACTGCAGAGGAAGACTCTCTGCAAATTTAGGTTGTCAGAGCAAAATCTACCTTGGAGTGACCAGTGGAATGAAGAAGTGATAACAGCAATTTGAGATGGTGCAACTTTGCCTTTTAAAATGGTGAGTGATGGTCCACATTTTAGACTTTAATTTTATGACCACACAGCCCGTTTTAATTATTTTTGGTTATTTTGGTCGTGGGAATTTGCATGAATGACCCAGATGTAAAAGTAGCTCTTACTTGTCTTTATGTGTAAAACACAACCCTCCTTTTCTTCTACCATTTGAAATAAAATTCATTTTTATTAATAATCTTTATCTGAGTATGAACTAGTAAAAGATAAACGAATAGTATTTCAATCAATTTTATTTTTTATATAACTAGCTTCAAGCTTCAATGCATGTTTTAATATTTCATTCTACAACTAAAATATGCTATTACATCTATGATATTTTAATTGAAATTAATATTTTCCCTATTACTCT
Organism: Mandrillus leucophaeus; assembly: GCF_000951045.1. Classification (NCBI taxonomy): domain Eukaryota; kingdom Metazoa; phylum Chordata; class Mammalia; order Primates; family Cercopithecidae; genus Mandrillus; species Mandrillus leucophaeus. The sequence goes on from NW_012102798.1 coordinate 146,885, forward strand.
GTATTTCTTGATAAAGAGAACTTTACCACTTCCTCAATCAACTAGTAGCCAATAATACATTTAAAAATGTACTTTGTTTAAATTTTCATGAACTGCCTGAAAAAGTAAATCATAACATTATTGCATTATATTTCTGGAATTATGAATAATTTCCTCTAGGAAAACAAACTAAGGGAATTATCTCACTTTGGTGTTTCTATAAGATTTCCCTTGGGATACATAGAGTAATAGTCCTAATAATAGTTTCTAAAATAGTGAAGAAGTAAAACTCAAAATATTTCATGATCAGTCGGAAGCACAAGGTGTAAATGGCATATAAATCAAAATAATGTTTTTACTTGTAAATGTGTCATATGTTTGTGGGTTGCTAGTTATGTAGCTGGCGACTTGAAAAGTTTTCAAATCAATTAGAACCAGTAGTCTGCCACCCTGGAAAACTAAAATGGTATGTTTGTATTGTTTTTCGTGTGTGTGTGTGTGTGTGTGTGTGTGTGTGTGTGTGTATGTGTGTATCTCTACTCTGTGAATATATAGAAGAGTTATAAACTGATTTGCAAAAGATAACTTATTTACTAGTGATCACCTCACAAAAAAACAATTAATAAGAAATAGCTTAATGGCTGGGCACGGTGGTCACATCTGTAATCTCAGCACTTCGGGAGGCCTCGGCGGGCAGATCCCTTGAGGCCAGGAGTTCGACGAGGCCAACATGGCGAAACCCCGTCTCTACTAAAAATACAAAAATTAGCAGGGTGTGCCTGTGATCCCAGCTACTTGGGAGACGAGGCAGGAGGCAAGATAATGGCTTGAACCCAGGAGGCGGAGGTTGCAGTGAGCTGAGATCATGCCACTGCGCTCCAGCCTGGGCGACAGAGTGAGATTCCGTCTCTAGATAAATAAATAAATAGCTTAACTTCCAGATATGTTTTCTGTGGCTCAAACTTTAGTACTTTTTGCCAAGAACTTTTTCTTAAGACGTGTGTTTCATGAAATGCCAATAGTTACGTAGTCAAATTAATTTGAGAGATTGTGCATACTCTATCATCCCTCTTGATAATTCAGTGAATTTGAACATGTTATAGGCTTCTAGAAATGTCCCAGTAAAGACATCTGTTTCACTTTCAGAAGTGAAACACATTTCTCAACATTTCTCAAGGTAATTTGGCCACGATACATCTTTTTTTTTTTTTTTTAATCATTTTTAACAGCCAACAAATCGGAGCCCTATGTAAGTCAACTTACTTAGGGAATAATGCTGTGAAGGAAATGGAAGCTTGATGTTAAAGTTAAAAGAGATCTCTGAAATAATTTAGTTCAGCACTTACATTTTAGTATTTAACAGATAAGAAGACTGAGTTCCATGAGATACACACACACACACACACACACACACATATACACATATGTATATCCCTGGCATAAAGATACATAGTGGCTGACTAAATATTGTCAGATAAATGAATGAGTGAGTAAGGCTAGTGTTAGGACTCAAGACTCATATTTCTCAGTCCATTGAGCTTTTCAAGGGACTTATTTTCTCCTAAAGACCATGTAATCAGATTACTAGGGTCTTTCATAAGACAGGTTATTAGCTGAATGGCCTTGAGCACATATTCTGTTTGAAAATCAGGATGATACCTCTCTCACGAGGTTGTCAGTATTAATTGAGATGTTACACATGAGAAGAGCTTATCACACAATGCATATTAGGTATTCAGTAAATGTTAGTTTATATTCATTTCTCTGATCATATTATCTATAAAAATGATAATATCTATGATAGTGTATTAGTCTGTTCTTAGGCTGCTAATAAAGACATACCTGAGACTGGGTAATTTATAAAGAAAAAGAAGTTTAATGAACTCACAGTTTCACATAGTTAGGGAGGCCTCACAAACATGGTAGAAGGTGAAGAAAGAGGAAAGGCAAGTTTTACATGGCAGCAGACAAGAGAGCATGTCCAGGGGAACCACCCCTTTATAAAACCATCGATCTTGTGAGACTTATTTGCTATCACAAGAACAGCATGGGAAAGACCCACCCCCATGATTCAATTACCTCCCACTGGATCCCTCTCACAACACGTTAGGATTAGAGGAGCCACAATTCAAGATGAGATTTGGGAGGGGACACAGCCAAACCATAACAGGTAGTATAGTCCTATTGGCCAAAAACATTTTATGTATTTTATTGATTATAGCATAGCATAAAGAGCACAAATTTTAAGTATACAGTTTGCTGAAAATTAACAGCAGAACAAACCTGGGTAATCAGTATCTAGGCTAATAAACAGGGCATTACTAGAGCATTACCAGAGCATTACTAGAACTCCAGAAGATATTCCCATATCTGCTTCCATTCATTATTCATCAGGGGTGTTTCGTGTAAATAAAAACCTGTAGCACATATTCTTCTGTGTTGAGTTCTTTTTGCTCAAATTATGTTTGTGAGATCTATCAATATTATTGTGTGAAATAATATTGTATGACATGTAGTATTACAATAATTGTAATTATTGTGTGTAATTATTATATGGAGTAATATTGTATGTGAGCATTCATTTTCATTGCTATAATATAGTATAGTATAGTATAGTATAGTACAGTATAGTATAGTATTATGCTATGTGTCTATACAATGGTTTATTTGTCCTTTCTACTAATGGTGAGTATTTGGATAGCTTCTGGTTTGGGGCCATAATGAAAAGTCCTGCAATGATCATTCATGAACATATCCTCTGGTGAACATATATATTCATTTACATTGGATTATACTTACAAGTGGGATTTCTGAGTATATGTATTTGGTGATATTTACTTAAATTGAACATACTTAAATATCACCAAAGTTTTCCAAAATGTTTGTAAAAATGTATACTCCCACCAGCAGTACATGAGACTTCCAATACATTCCAGAAGATTGAAACTAAAATTACAGCCGTGAATTTAATATAGAGCAAAATACAAAGCGCATAAATTGGAGGCAGCAGGTATTAATGACAGAGCATTGGAGTTTAACTAGTTTTTTGGTTCTAATATAGGCTCTTCAAGTAATTCGCTATGTGATCTTGGAAAAAACCCTATGATTTCTCTTATTTAAACAATGCGTAATTCATACACATATTCAATTTTGTATATAATTGAGGGTGTTGAGGAGCCCATAATGGAGGGTGATGATTGGGACTCATCATGAGCTTTACTTAAGAATATCTGAACTAGGTGATAAAGTCTCTTCCAACGGTAACAACAGTAACAGAAATTCCTTTAAAAGCCAACATTTCAACTATTTTTTAGTGTCATATTTCAAACACACATCTGGTAAAATAAAATATTTCCTGGGTAAATTTAACTGCTGGTGGCAACAAAGATAAGTATTTCCAAGTTAGTTATCATTTAAAGAAATTATTTTGAATCATACTCAACAAATACGATATCTCGGTCGAATTTGTGCTGCTATAACAGAATGCCTAAGAAAGAGTAATTTATAAAGAACAAAGATTTATTTCTTATGGTTCCAGAGGCTGGGAAGTCAGTGGTCAAGGGACCTGCATTTGGCAAGGGCTTTCTTGCTGCATCATTTCACATTGAAAGGCAGAAGGGCAAGAGAGCATGTGCACATGAGAGAACAAGAGATTGAACTCACCCCCTCAAGCCCTTTTATAATCAACATTAATCCATTTATAAAGGTGGAACCCTCATGAACGAAACACCTCTCATTAAGCCCCACTTCCCAACACTATTGCTTGGGGATTAAGTTTCCAGTACATGCCATTTGGAGGACACACTCAAACCATATCATACAGTCATGAAGTCATCAAAAACAAATTAATAAAAATCTGAAACATAGATGATACTCTACTATTATTAATCCACACAAATTCATGCCATCATTCCAATAAAATTATGAGGATATGGAAATAAGGAGATTTTAAAGAACTATTCTTGATATAATCCATTAAAAACAGATTTGCAACTGTTTTAAAATCAAGGAAAAGTTAACATTCTTTAAGTGAATGCAGCTGAATAAGAATTTCCAGGAAAATCCATCATGATGTTTTCAACTGAACAGTTTCCTTGATAATGGTATTGTTTTTGTTAATTATACAGTTTAATACTGAAATATCTTTCTGAAATCATCTCTAAGTTTCTCAACCTAAAGTAGGTGGAATGATTTGAAAAGCAGAGGTCTTATTGCGTCAGATTTTACACCACATGTTTTAAAAATATTATTGTCAGCATTAGTCACTCTTTAGAAACTTCAATTGCACATTAAGAGGATAAAAACATTAAAGACAATAAGTTAGGTAGCCATCACATGAGCCAGGATTTGTTTGTTTGGTCACCTTGTTATTACTCATCTTAATGTTAGTAACCAATATATCTCTAAAAGAATTGGATGCTGAATGAGAATATACTAAAATGGGAAGAGTTTGGGAGCATAAGTCACAGAATTGGGCTAGAAGATTGCTGTTGTAAGGGGTTGGTTAGCCTCAGAGAAAGTAAGTAGAATAGCATATATGGAAGTAACCTGAAAAGAGATGCAAATTGCTGAGTAGAATAACCTCATTTAAAACAAATAAATAAAAAGAGACCCCTATCTGCCTTTTCCAGAAACAATCAAAATAATCTGCTACATTATTTATAGAGGTCAAAAGCAGCACCAGTGTTCCCTTCTCCTGTAGTTTTTAATAGTCGAATAGATAACTCTAGTTAGATTCTGTCTCACCTGGGAGAAGATGGCTGGACTATTTGAACTCTCCAAGTCCTTTCTAGCAGTAAGATTCTTCAATATATTTTGCTCCTGGGATACAGAGTAAATATAGTGCATCTGGAAATGTCAGCAAAAACACTTGCAATGTCTTTCTACTTTATTTTAATGAAGGATAATGTTCCTCTATATAAAACTGCTAAGGCTGCCCATGCTTGCCTTCACAATAGAAATCCCTGAAGAAGAATCACTCAGACTCCCATTAACTTCCAAGACTCAACCCTGGAAATCAACAGCAACCAGAAAATCACTTCATATAGATCTGCTGTGAAAAAACTCACAGTCCATTTATAACCAAGGGAATTTACAAAGCATGAAGTTGTCATTTTTTTCTCTTTTATCTTATGTATGATGATGAAAACATTATATTGTGAAATTTTCAAAAGTGAATTACTCACTATAGATATTTAGAAATTTAAATAAAAACAATTAAATGTAGAAATGGGAAAGTAAAATTGATATTAGCCATAATGATGATAAAAGTCTGTGATTGAACATGTAGTACACAAAGGATTAGCAACCGTTCTATTTTGTCATGATTTGTAGTATATCATGTTATATGTGTCCGTAGATGATACATAGTTCGTATGATACATATATGCACTATACATGTAGGAACAATTCCTTCAAAACCTGCCTTGATCTGGCTTTCAGCTCTCCAATCTTGTACATTACTATACTTGCTCTTACTATACCCTTTGATCTAGACTGATCAACTACTGTGTATTTTACAATATTTTCTGTCTTTCTCCCTCTATGCTTTCATTCACATTTCATTTTTGATGTAAGATATTTTCCTTCCAGGATTTACCCCTCCTGTTGTCATCTGTCTTATTTCAAAATGCAACATATCCCCCTATATCAGAGTCTCCATTTATACATCCTTAACTTGTTCTTTACATACTCAATATGTATATACTTAAATTAAAATGCTTATGATTTTGAAAGCACTAATAGATTTGGGAATAATTACAAACGATGAAAATTTTCTTTGGTATCTTTCTTTACATACTCAATATGTATATAATTAAATTGAAATGCTTATGATTTTGAAAGCACTACTAGATTTGGGCATAATTACAAACGATGAAAATTTTCTTTGGTATCTTTCCATTTCCCTGTTGAATCTTTCGCTTCTGTTTCTCTTCCTTTAGGAAACTAGCAGTAACTAACTTATTTGCGTTACTAGACTATGCCAGTTCACTATCCCACCCAGAATTTGGAAGATAGTTAAAAACAATTCACATTTTTAACTGCTGATTTCTAATTCTTCCCATCCGGTGCCCCCTCCCCTGCTGATATCCAGTAAAAAAGCAATAAAAGGTAATTTCCTAAATTATGTAAATTATGTATGTTAATGTACTGATTCACTCATTGAGATGTACTTGCAGCATAATGTCAAGTCCTTATATTTGTATGTTGATTGCATTTTAAAAGTACTTTCATAACTATCACTTATTATGTATATAGTAGGCAGGAAGAGTATGTTATTATTTCCATATTGCTGATTAGGAACATGAGACCAGGAAAGCTTAAATAACTTGAATAAGATCAAACAGTAAGGAAGTATTTGTGCTGAGTCTAGAAGTAAAATTATCTGACTCCAAACAATGAAACTCTCTTTGTGGATTTTTAGTTCGTTTTGAAAAACTAAAAGTGTTTTGAGGAAGATAGGCCTTTCTAGTCTCTTACAATTATATATACGCACCTGTCTACATAAAATGTCAACTCTGAAAGCATGATGGAATGTTATAAAATATTTCAGTTTTGCTCCTAGGGAGAGACAAGAAGTCAAATTCACCTAAGAACTACAGTTAACAAATTTAAATGAAACTATATGTTTCTTTCATAAAGATTAATTCTTAAAATATACCAACATAATTGACACATCATTAATTTTTTAAGAAAGTACAAATATCAAAAGTTGATAGGAAAGATAATTATGGTACATTTCCTATTTTTATTTTAAACAAAGTACATCTTCTATTTCAAGTTAAAGGTGGGGGTTATGTCTCATACTTGGAAGAGTTTGGAAAGGCCCATGGCATTAACTGTAAGTAGTATTCAGCTCGGCATTCTTTTGTAAATACTGAGAATAAAAGTTGTACAAATATATACCAAATTATCATGAAGCAAAACTCAATTTTCTCATATTTTCAATCTAAACAAAGTTACTAACTCTAGTTCCAGTGAATACATTCAACTTGCTATTATGTTATATTTCTGGCATGTCTCCCCCACCCCCAAAAACTATTGGAACTGTGATTTGAAAACTTATTGGGTACTAAAGAAAAGCTGATCCTCATATGCTTTCCCTCTGTCATGCTCACTCTTGCTCTTTCTCTCATTCATTCACCAATTCCTTCACAGAGGTGGTGTTATATTTTACCCAACAGCCATTTCCCTCGTCTTGCCTGCTAATAGGACTTCAACTTTATTCAAATGGCAAAACGTGTTCAGTTCCAGTGGATGAATCATGATAGATTTAACTTAGAAGTTGGCAAACTCTTTATGTAAAGGTCCAGGTAGTAAATATTTTAGGCTTTATGGCTCATATGGTCTCTGTTGCAACTATATTCAACTCACCTGCTATGTCATGAATACAGTCTTAGACAATATATAAATAAATGTGCATAGTAGTGTTCCAATAAATCGTTATTTTCAAAAATAGGTGTGCATCATACTTTTCCAGAGAAACTATGGTCTAAGTCAATCATGGCTCTCTCATTCCTCTTAGACAGTGATAGAACTGGAAATGCGCATTATACTATATTCTGACCAAGAACAGATATGGATAAACTTGCTGTGGGCTTCTGAGAATGATTTTCACCTCTGATAAGAGAGAGAAATGGGAGATTTCAGTTTGTTTCTCCTCCTTTCTCCCTCCCTTCCTTGGGTACTATTATATATATGAAGGCTGGAGGTGCAGCAACCAACTTCCAATATGAGACAACAGGCCTAAGGATGCAGACTATTTATGATAATGATGGAGTTATAAGATAAAATAAGGCCTGCATTTTTTATGACATTGCAGAGCCAACGACCAACCTTGGAAACTAACCTCTGGATTTATAGTCGAGTATCAGAAAAATGTATTTATTATGTAATACATTGTTGATTGGTTATAATAGTACTTAAATTCTTTCTAAAAGGTCATATTTGGTAATTGGCTTCATTTTGCCCACTTCATTGACCAGTTGTATTGCACAATTTACAGAATCACAAAATTTCTATTCCTCATATCTTTGTCTTACACATAGACGCATCTTGCCATATTTTAGATCCCTTAGTCCTTTATGCTCCTTCATGGCATTCTCTTAGCTTCAACCCATGCTAGCAATTGCTTCAACTTCACAATGGCCCAGTTCAAAATTTTTAAGAAAGAAATCTAACTGTCCTTGTTCCTCTTTGTCAGACCACATGGACCACTGGCAAACCTACAAATGGGCCACATTTGGGTCAAGTTCAAAGTCTTAGCCCAATCAACTTCAGGGAGAAATGGTAATGGATAAAACATGGTCGCCATTCCTGTACAGTTCTATGAGTAAGGCAGTTTACATTCAACAGGGTTATGGGTGGGGGGAGGTACTGTAAAATATATCTGGTATAATAATTTATAATTTGATATTGATGCACAACAGTCTTCATAACCAGCAGGTTGATAGCAATTTTCAAGTTATATTCTAAGGACATTTACTTATTTCATCTGTAAAAAAGGGGGATGCATTTATGTAATCCTTTCGTCTTTGATATTTTCCAACACCTATCCTCATGAGAGGCATTGTCAGTGGTTTAATTTCTCATACCACATTCTTTGGCAGAACACTTTTCTGCCTCGACTTGTGGCAATAAGTTGACACCATACTCCTCTTTCTCCCTATATCCTTAGAAAAGTGACATATGTGTTTTCTCTTTCAAATAGGATCCTATGGCCTAGATATAACAAGAGCTGAATAGTATAATGGTATCCACTATCTTTTAAGAATGAAGTTTTCCACATGAAGTACATTTTCAAGGCAACTTATCGTTAAAACACCAACACCATTTTAAAAATGTAACTTTTTATGGTTAATCTATCTAAAATCTTTCATATACCTAAAATCTGTATGCTTCCTGCCTTCCTAAACAAATGACATTGAACATAAATTGCCTTAACCTGGGTTAATAATTATAAATATCCAACATTCAAGAGTGTCATAATCCAGTTTGAAGACAGGTTTTTGTTTTGTCTCTTCTCCCATTTATTTATTTAGATGGAATCTGGTCCTGTCACACAAGCTGAAATGCAGTGGTGCAACCATAGCTCACTGTAGCCTCAATCCCCTGGGCTCAATGATCTTCCCTTCTCAGTCTCCCGAGAAGCTGGGACTACAGGCACAAGCCACCGTGCCTGGCTAATTTTTATTTTTTTGTACAGATGCTATCTCCCTATGTTGTCCAGGCTGGTTTTGAACTCCTAAACTCAAGCAGTCCTCCAACCTTGGCCTCCCAATGTGTTGGAATTTCAGGCATGAGCCACCACACCAGGCCTTCTTCTTCTACTTTTAGAATATTACTGTTACTGATGAGAATTTGTCTTAAGTCTCCAGATTTCTGATTTTTTTTTCTCTTCTATGATAAGGGAGACTAGATAAATAAACTTAAGAATTTTCTGCTGGTTAAAAATCAATAAAATATTGGAGGAAGGCTACTATAATTGGAATTGTAAATATTGGAATTGTAATTACAGGCTTCAAAGTCCAAGTCTTTGTAATTACCTTATAGGAGCTTGAAAGTATTTTTCAGATATTTAAGGGCTATGTTCTGGCTGGTTGAGTTCATCCAGAGACAAACCTTCAAATAGTCTCCTCAACAGCTCACAATGCTACCCATATTTGATTATTAATGTTCGAACTGCTGTAATTCATTATTTTATGCAATAAATATTTATTATGCTACTTCAGTGGGCTGGCTCTTCTCTAGGTATGAGACACAGTCCTGGCTTTTCAGGAGCTCAAAGCCAAGCAAGAAAGTACATGAGGATGTAACCAACTAGAATACACTGCCAAAAGCGAAGAAATCATGCATAATCAAAGTCATATGACATTCCAGAGATAGGATGATCTTTAGGTTGTGTTTGTCAAGGAAGCCATCACAGAAGTGACATTAGAACTAGATCTTGAGAAGGGGACAGTTTGTCAAGTTTAACAAAAATTAGACAGGGGGAAAGGCACCTTAGGCAGAAATATAAACATAAATCATTTTTCAATTAAGGAATCTGAGACATTTACACCACAAAAATGTAGCATCAATGTAGACTACTAAAGTAGCAATTGATCTGTAGTCAGTTTTAATCTGGTTTATCCCTTATTTTCAGATATAAAGGGCTGCCAGAAAGAGACACACAAATGGTATTTTAAAAGTTGGTTTGGAAATTCTAGTAGAACACAGTTTATACCTAGGGTAGAATACTGTCCTTCTCTAATCGAATAATTTTTTTTTTTCAAACAGGCCTAACACATTTTGGAATGAGAAAGAATATTAGTTCAGGCTTCCAAATAGCAACATAGATTCTGAAAATCTTTTAGGTAACATGTGTCAATTCAGACAATCAATGCAGTGACATTTGCCAAAGACAGTTTAGTCTCTGTATTAGTCACGGTTATCTAGAGGAACAGAAAGAATGGAGTATGTATATATATGTGAGTTTATTAAGTATTAACTCACATGATCATGAGGTCCCAAAATAGGACGTCTGCAGGCTGAGGAGCAAGGAGAGCCAATCCGAGTTCCAAAACTGAAGAGCTTGGAGTCCAATGTTGGAGGATAGGAAGCATCCAGCATGGGAGAAAGATGTAGGCTGGGAGGCTAGGCCGGTCTCTCTTTTCACATTTTTCTGCCTGCTAATATTCTAGCTATGTTGGCAGCTAATTAGATTGTGCCCACCAGATAAAGGGTGGGTCTGCCTTCCCCAGCCCACTGACTCAAATGTTAATCTCCTTTGGCAACACCCTCACAAACACACCCAGGATCAATACTTTGCATCCTTCAATCCAGTCAAGTTGACTCTCAGTATTAACCATCACAGTCTCACACCCAAAAGATTATTTTTTCCTACTAAGCCAAAGGCGTTAACAAATTTTAGTTTGGAGAAAAGTGAAAGCAATAAAACTAAGATGTATTTAATAACTTTGCTTCTTTGACAATTCCAACAATTGTTTTATAGCTACCTTATATGCTTATTTCATATTCTGTGTCACTATATAAGTGTTATGAATATGCTGGACCTATATATTTTGAAATAGGATAAATAATTTTAAAGATTTTATTGATAATTGGTTCTAAAATATTTGATCACCTTGTAAAACTATATGTCTATAGTGCTATAAATGAGTACAGGTATATGTCATGATATACCTACAAATATATTTATAATTATATGATTTTACCCATATGTCATGCCTATATATATAACTGAATTTCAAAGTAATGTATTCTATAAGGCAACAACTCACGTACACTCTGAATTTGATCTCCAGAATAAGTACTAAAGCATTTTCTTTTCTTTTTTTTTTTTTTTTTTTTTTGAGACGGAGTCTTGCTCTGTCGCCCAGGCTGGAGTGCAGTGGCCGGATCTTGGCTCACTGCAAGCTCTGCCTCCTGGGTCAAGCCATTCTCCTGCCTCAGCCTCCCAAGTAGCTGGGACTACAGGCGCCCGCCACCTCGCCTGGCTACTTTTTTTGTATTTTTTAGTAGAGACGGGGTTTCACCGTGTTAGCCAGGATGGTCTCGATCTCCTGACCTCGTGATCCGCCCGCCTGGGCCTCCCAAAGTGCTGGGATTACAGGCTTGAGTCACCGCGCCCGGCCCAAAGCATTTTCTTTAGAAAATAATGGAAAGTATAAAACACATACAAAAATACAAAGGTTATTAAGAATGGTATTCTAGTTAACATATAAGAACATCTAGATGACCTTGGTTTGGCAGTGGCTTTTATATACAACACCAAAAGCATGACACAAGTGAAACAATTGGAAATTTTGACGGTATTAAAATTAAAATCTTGTTCTCTGCTATAGACTCTATTAAGGAAATGAAAATACAAGTGACAGCCTGGTTGAAAATATTGGCAGAACACAAATCTGATAAAGGACTGTAATCCAAAATATATAAAGACCTCTTAAAACACAACTATAAGAAAGCAGACCAGGCATGGTGGCTCATGCCTGTAATCCCAGCACTTTGGGAGGCTGAGGTGGAAGGATCACTTGAGGCCAGGATTTCAGAACCTGTCGCTACCCAAAAAATGCAACAAATTAGCTTAGCGTGGTGGCGTGCACCTGTAGTCCCAGCTATTTTGGGGGTTGAGGTGCGATGATCCCTTGAGGCCCAGAGGTCGAGGCTGCAGTGAGCTGAGTTATTGACACTGCACTCCAGCCTGGGTGACAAAGTGAGACTGTGTCTTCAGAAAAAAAAAAAAAAAAAAAAAGACAGCAAACAACTCTAAATTTGGGTGAGGAGGCCTGTGCATGAAGGTCTGGCAGCTCTTCTCAAACTCCTTGGTTAAAGGAAAACAACAACAACAATTTATCATCAATATGCTACTCATAAGTAAGTGTGGGATAAAAGAAACTTGGAATTTATGTATCTCCTCTCATTTTACAAGTACGATTCCTTTGGGTAAAGAACCATCAATCAAATATCCAAAAGTATAAACAAATATCAGGAAGTAAAAAGTATTAACAAAAGTAAGTTCAACACGATGGCTTCAGGAGGGCTGCAGTGGCAAGGGAGGCAGCCGCGGCAGCAGTAGTGGCAAAGTTGGCCATGGTGGTGGTAGCAGCAGCAGCAAGCGGTGGTGACAGCACGGGCTCCAGGCCAGGACCATTAGTAGAAGCAGACCATGTGCAGGAAGGCCTGGCCGTTCTTCTCCTCCAACTTCTGAAGCAGCTGATCAATCTCATTCTCCGTATCCTCTGAGCGCTGCATACACTGGCAGAGCTCGCAGATGAGAAATGCCCCTATGATGGCATCTTCCTGGTTGTCCTGGATGTCCATGTTCACCACATGCACTGGCTGGCAGGTCTCCTGTTCTCTGGAATTCAGATCTTCCACCACCGGTCATCAATTTTCTCTTCACAAGTGATGATCAGATCAAACACATCTTTGCAATCCTGGAACCTTTCTGGCCGGAGCTTGATTCTCTTATTTCTGTCTAACATATACAGAATGCCATTCTGTGTATAGAATTCTTCGTCTTTCGTGATAAGATCAATGTACATTTCATCATATGTGGTTTCGAAATCATAAATATTTGGCTTGTTAGGTGCTGGTCCTGGAAACTTCACATGAGGTGCTGTTCCAAAGGACTGGACACTGAATCCTCATTTGCTGAGGATACTGTGTGCCTCCATGCTCCGGTTTTGGTTACTTGAGCACACCACCGCCACCCGCAACTGTAACAATGACATGGCTGCGACCGCACCCCCCAACGATGCTCTCACTTACTCTTCTACCGACCCCAGCACCTTAGTGCCAGCAGAATGGCGACCAAAAATGGTGACCGCGTCTCAGAGGATATAGTACGTGGCGTCTGCGCTTGCCAGTCTCCTCGCAAGCCCCGAGTGCGGAGCCGCAGGTACGCTGGCATCCGGGCTCAGGCAACGCGTTCTGTGACAGTTGGCGGCTGGCGCCTGCGCAGCCACACCCGCGCGCCACAAGGTGCAGCCCAGCCACATTTAAAATATATATATTTTTTCGGCCAGGCGCTGCGGCTCATGCCTGTAATCCCAGCACCTTGGGAGGCCGAGGCGGGTGGATCACCTGAGGCAAGAAGTTCGAGACCAGCCTAACATGGAGATACCCCGTCTCTACTAAAAATACAAAATTAGCCAGGCATGGTGGCGCATGCCTGTAATCCCAGCTACTCGGGAGGTTGAGGCAGAGGAATCACTTGAACTCGGGAGGTGGAGGTGGTGGTGAGCCAAGATCGTGCCATTGCCCTGCAGCCTGGGCAACCAGAGCAAAACTCCATCTTCAAAAAGCAAACAAACAAACAAAATATATACATATATATATGGTTTTTTGTTTTTGTTTTTCTGTATAGCGAAAACCTTATTGTTGTAAGTTCAATTGAAGGCTTTTAAAAAAGCCTTTTAAGGAATTCTATAACCATCACCAAAAAGTCAGTCTGTCCACCTGCATGATCTCCCAGAGCACTTCCGCCCCATGTGGTGGGGAGACAAAAGCAGCATGTGTGGGGCAGTTGTCTGACAAGCTGCTGTCCAAGCTGGTTAATCTCCTGTCCATCAGTTCTTTCCGTAAATCAAAGTCTTGATTTACGGAAGTCATGAGTTCTTATAGGAGCCTCATGACCTTACAATTGGCATCCCAGTGGTCCACGTTAGTAGAAGCAATGGCCCACTGTAAGATAGGGATGACTACTTGGCTTCTCAGCAAGGTGACAGGGCTACACTGAATAAACCTGGTGGATAGCCTGAACAGGTCGTCTACAGTGTCAGAGTGATTCTGGAGACCATTCTGCTGTTCTAGGAGCTGAAAGGTGGGAATGCACAGTGCCTGGACATGTCTAGTGGTCTCTGCCCACAGCCATCTTCCATGCCATACTCATCTACGAGGATAATGCCAAGGTATAGGAAACAAGAATGCTGATGTACGTGGCACGCATTCACACAAATGGTGTGAATCATTCTAGTGGTTACAGCAGCACGGCAGATCCTTTGCCTACACAGCGAACCGCAAAGTGCAGGCACCTGCAACAGTGCTTTGCAATCTGATTATGAGCCGGGTGCTTATTTAGAGACTCGCATAAAATTGGCCATATTTCCTGTATGACTTTTTGGCACCGATGAGTCTGTCTGTTTTCCACAGTAGAATTCGTATGGCTAAATACCACTGCAAGGCGATCTAAGAACAGTGTCAATGGTTAGAGAATTCCTTAAAGGATTTGCCAAAGGAGACAACCGTGGGAGCCGTCACCGTGACACACAAGCAACTTCCAGACTTCCACAAGCAAGTCACTAGTGCTGTGGAATGTAACCAGGTTTGCTGGGCCTTGTGAGAACTCACCAGGTTCTTTCGATAGCTCACGCTTCTGCACTATGCCTGTCACCCAGGAATGTCTTTTTAAATTAGAAGACTGGAAGAAAACAAAAACGACAATGTGTCCCACAGTCAGAAACCTCTGTCGTGGCAGAGGGGACTTCACCGCCACCAGGGTGTCCTGCCAGACAGAAAGAGACTCCAGGCTTCTGAAGGCCCCCTGGGGAGTTCTTGTTTGGGGGTGTGAGGGAAAATCAGGGAGGTTTAAAAAAAGATGGCTGTGGCCTGCCTGGCGTGGTGGGAGGGGAGGTGGTTTCCTGGCAAATTGATTTCTAAAAGGAAAGATAATTTCAAGAAAATAAAAAAGGAAAACTAAGTGGAAAAAAAGCCTTGTAAAATCAAATTCCAAATTAATGCCAACACTCACTCTTCTGCTTTTGAAAACTCCAATTGTTAGAACTTTTCCTTCAAATTACCATCTATCAAACTACATATCATTTGTGTTTGCTCATGGCTCTCTTCATTTTCAAAGTTAGGTTGTTTGGAAATAAATCTCAGTTGCAGAGCTGTAACTTAGGCAGGGTTATCAAAAAGTTGCTTAAGTCTGTCATCCTAGCAGTTTGGGAGGCCAAGGCAGACTGATCGCCTGAGCCTAGGATTTCTAGACTAGCCTGGGCAACATGGTGAAACCATGTCTCCTTTAAAAATACAAAAAATTACCCAGGCTTGGGGTGTGGTATCGGGCACCTATGGTCCCAGCTACTCGAAGGCTGAGGTGGGAGGATCACTTGAACTTGGGATGTCAAGGTTACAGTGAGCCTTGCTTGCACCAATGCACTCCAGCCTGGGCAACAGAATGATACCTTGTATCAAAACAAAAACAAACACAAAAACAAAACATGTTGCTTAAGATCATTAAAGTACATGGGGCTAGAAATGTTTTTTAAAAATATATATAATTACACAAAAGAATGAAATTAGAGAAATTGAATTATATCAAATTAAAATTTTTTGCATGAATGACACTATCAAAAGAGCAAAAAGTCAACTGACACACTTGGGGAAAGTATTCACAAATCATATATCTGACAAGAGGTTCATATCCAGAATAAATATTAAGAACTCCTGTATCTCAAAAACAGAAATGCTAACAATCAGATTTAAAAATGGGCAAAGGACTTGAATAGGCATTTCTCCAAAGCGTATGTACAAATAGCCAATAAACACATGAAAAGATTTTCAACATCACTAATCGCTAAGTGAATGCAAATCAAAACCATAGTGAGATACCACTTCACACCCACTAGGATGGCATATATATACACACACACATATATATAATATGTACACACATATATATAATATATATGTTTTTTAAAACAGAAAATAATAAGGATTGCAAGAATGTGGAGAAATTTAAACCCTTGTGCACTGCTCTTAGAAATGTAAAATGATGCAGCCACTATGGAAAATGGTGTGACTATTCCTCAAAAAATTAAAAATAGAAACAGCATATGATCCAGCAATTCCACTTCTGGGTATATACCCAAAACAATTGAAAGCAAGGACTCAAACAGATATTTGTACACGAATGTTCATAGCAGCATTATTCCCAATAGCCAAGAGGTAGAAGCAAACCACATGTCCATTAGTGAATGAATGTATAAACAAAGTGTGGTATTTACACACAATGGAGTATTATTCAGCTATATAAACCAAGGAAATTCTGATACATGTTACAACATGGATGAACCTTGAAGACATTATGCTAAGTGAAATAAGACAATCGCGAAAGACAAGCATTGTATGAATCTACATATTTGAGGAACCTGAAGTAGTCAAATTCATAGAGATAGAAGTAGAACGGTGTTTGTGAGGAAAAGGGAGTTATTTTTTAATGAGTGCAGAGTTTCAGTTTTGTAAGATGAAAAAATTTTGGAAATGGGTGGTAGTAGTGGCTGCACAATTATGTGAATGTACCTCATGTCACTGAACTGTACACTTAAAACTGGTTAAAATAATAAATTTTATCTATATTTTATCGCAATTTAAAATATAAACATTGATACATACACTGGAACTGTGTCCAATCAATATTGGCCCACCAAATGTAACAAATGGATCATACCAGTGCAAAATGTAAATAATAGGGAAAACTGACAAAAGAGTAAGGAGGTATAGGAACTATGTACTTTCTGCTTTTTTTTTTCCTACTGCAAACGTAAAATTGCTTTAAAAATCACCTATTTAAAAACAAGACAAATGTACATACTAAGCTTATTGCCTCAAGAAACATCACCTTTCCCTCAATCAGGATTCTCTAGTTGCACTAGCACAGTGGTAAGTTTGTCTCTGGCCCTAAGCCAGACTTCGTGGCAGCCAGCAATGATGAAAAAGCCAGACACCCTATGTCAAGGGCAGAAATGCTAATGTTCTAGGGCTTCTTTGATTCCTTTTTTTCGTCCTCTACTTTTTTTTTTCTCATAGTACATTGTTCTGTAGAGTTATGGTTGCATTTGTTGCTGCCTACTTCAGATGCCACAGTTGTTTGTTATGGCTCTGATATTTCATTAGGATCTGACCAATTCTGATAACAAAAGAATTAACTTGTACATTTTAGATTATTTTTTCTGGAGTATACCCCCTCTGTGGCTTGTATAAATGGTAGTATATTTATTTCTTTTAAGTATGTCTTTCTATTTCAGCCAACATTTATTGAGAAAGCGCCTTGTATCAGATAATTTTCAAAGTTCTAAGAATACGATTAAAAACATTTTTTTCTTTTACCTCAGTTGATACTACAGTCTAGTAAAGGAGACAGACATTAAACAAACAAGCTTGCAAATAAAAATGTAAATATATTCAAGGAGGAAATGAAGTAGCTGCAATGACCCACTTTAGATTAGATGGTCAGAAAAAACCTATTTGTGGGAAGTAACTTTCAAGACGAAGCCAGTAAGATGACTAGGAGCCAGCCAGGTCAAGTGTGGGGAGAGAGTATTTAGGCAGAAAGAAGAGTATGAGCAAATTTTCTGAGATGGGAATGTGCTACGTGAATTTGGGCAAAAAGAACCAAAAGGCCAGTGTGACTGCAGTGTAGTGAGGGGAAGACGGGCACAGATGAGTTCTGAGAAGTGGACAACTGTCAAGTCATATAAGATCTTATATCTCTGGTAGGTGTTTTCATGTTTAGAGTAATAAGATTATAAGAGTGTCAGAAATTGTTCTAAGTGCTTTACTTGCTTTTTAGGGTTTTTTTTTTTTTTTTTTAGTACAGATGGAGTCTCACTATGTTGCCCAGGATGGTCCTGGACTCCTGGGCTCTAGGGATTATCCCACTTCAGCCTCTCGAAGTGCTGAGATTACAGGCGTGAGCCACCAAGCCTGGCCTCTAAGTGCTTTACTTGTATCATCACATTCAATCCTCACGAAAACCCTGGAAGGTGGGTATTATTATTCTCATTTTCAAGATAAGAAAAGCGAGGAACAGAGAGGTTAAGTGACTTGCCCCCGGTCACTAGTAAAATAGCACAGATAGATTTCAAACTCAAGTGGTCTGACCGTAGAACCAAAATTCTTCATTCCTCATTAAATATGACAAGAAACAATAGAAGGGTTTTAAATGAGAGGCTTATATCTTGAGATTTACACATTTTAAAGATAATTCTGATGGAACTGGAAAGAACCGCTTGGAGGTGAGCAAAAGAGAAAGCGGGAAAAATAATTATGAGGCCGTTACCACAGTCCAAGAGAGAGATGACTATGGCTTGTTTCCTAGTGGAATGAGAAAAATAAGATGGATTAAAGATATGTCTTAAAAATACTTTGTTCAGTATATAGGAAGAATGGATAGGATTTGGTAATGTACTAGGTGAGGACAGGGGAAAGAGTGCAATCAAGGTGATATATCTGGCCCTTTTGCAGATCATCATTCTTAAATTGCTTGTAGTTTTAATTGAACTAAACTAATCATTCCTTTTGTGGTAACTGAGGTTGGTGTTTTTTATTCTCCAATAATAAGCCTTCTATTAGTTTGTTTTCCCCAATTTCTACTGTGTACAGCTTAATTTGGCAGATTTAATTTCTGATAAGATTGAATTTGTTATGCCAAGAAGATCAAACATAAAGAGAAAAGAATACTTTCTGTTTTCAGTCTATCAAAGCTGCTATAACAAAAATATCATAAACCGGGGGGCTTATAAACAACAAACATTTATTTCTCACCATTCTGGAGGCTAGGAAGTCCAAGATTATGGTGCTAGCAGATTTGGTTTCTGGTGACGGCCTACTTCCTGTTTCATGGATGCCCATTATTCACTGTAACTTCACAGGATAGAAGGATAAGGGAGCTCTCAGAGCTTTCCCAGGCTTCTTTTATAAGGGCACGAATACCATTTATGAGAATGGAGCCCTAATCACCTCCCAAAGTTTCCTCCTCCTAATACACTTAGTTTGGGGGCTAGGACTTTAACATATTAATTTGGGCAGGGGGGGACACAAACATTCAGACCATAGTAATTCCTCATCCCGGAAAGTTATCCACAATCTTAAATCATGTTAATAGACCATGCTTAATACCTGAAGAACATCAGTTACCTTATCCTGACTTCTGAAGAGTTTTACATTGAATCCTTGGTAATTATTATGCATTATGGACTTTTCTATCAACTATCCTTCTGTTCAGTAATAATATCTAATAGAATATTATATTTTGCGGCAAAAAAATCACCACATTTACCATGTAATTTTCAGAGCAAGTGTCAGTGATCACTTGGGTGGGATAGAGTAAGACTTGATTCTTTCTATCCTGATTTTAGAAATGTTAAAAGTCACCGTGTGTATTTGAAGATGTCACATATGCTCTGCATTCTCAAGTCTCTCTCTATAAAATCATGTGTCTTCAGTGATTGTCAATTAATATACAAAAGTCCTCTGGCTTATTATTTCTCAGAATCCTCTTATAAAACACTATTATGAGCAGTGATCATGGAATTATCATCTTTTGGTAATACTGAAAGTACCAGGGATTTCTTTAGTTTCTCCCTTGATCCTTTGCTCATTCAAAATCTGGCTCCTAGTGTTACTCTATGCTCCTTAATTTTCCAAAAGTATGAATACTTATATGTGTATACACACACACACACACACACACACACACAGAGGCATGAATGCTGAGAATGCTTTAGCTTCTTTGAAAAATAATTATTGTTTTAAAAACCTTGAGTTTTATTTTTTCCAAAGATGAGAATCCATGATCCCTACAGTCGATATCCATCACTGGCTTTGGCTGGGGTTGGGCTATACACAATGTAAGACAGATGGAAGCTTCTCTACCAAACTGTCACTGTTTTCAGGAACTAAAATTCTCCCTGAATGTGCCCCTTATTTATATAATGTTATTAAAGACCAGTGGCACAAATGGAGAAGCAGAATGTGTAAAATTTCGCTGATTTATTCATTTTCCTATTAGATTCACATATGAGGAAGTTCCTACATGAGTTATTTTACTTAAAAGAAAATTATTATATTTTTACTTCACTAATCGGGCCTCCCCAGTGTTTATTACATAAAACTCAACCTTTCCAATGTGGTATTCAATGTACCTACGCAATCCAGGTCCTGAATTGCCTAGCATTACCTTCTACTTTTGCTGTTCATGAGACTTATTTAATCTAGACAGGCTCCTAAGTCCTCCAGAAAATTTTTTTTAAAGTATTTTTGCTCATCAGACTGCCCAGTCTTATAAAGTTAATTGAAATATGTTCAATTGGCTGGACACAAAGCCTCATGAGTGTTATTCTAGCACTTTGGGAGGGTGAGGTAGGCAGATAGCTTGAGCTCAGGAGTTTGAGCCAGCCTGGGTAACATGGAGAAACCCCATTTCTACAAAAATACAAAAATGAGTCAGTTGTGGTGGTGTGCTCCTGTAGTCCGAGCTACTTGGAAAGCTGAAGTCAGAGGATTGCTTGAGCCTGGAGGGTCAAGGCTGCAGTGAGCAGTGATGGCACTACTGTACTCCAGCCTGGTCTACAGGGCAAGACACTGTCTGGAAAAAAAAAAAAAAAGAGAAAAAAGAAAAGAAAATAAATATGTTCAATGATTTATTCATTCAGTAACAGAAACTCACCTTTTATGTGTGTGGTTATGAATGAGATACCAAGATAAGTCTTAAGATATTTTGAAATACAATTCTTGTTTATTTTTTTCCAATGTAGTAAAAACAGATTCAGAGATCCGAAATAAATATTGTGTGTTGTTTTCTTCTTTGTTTTGATAATTTCCAATTATGTCTTTTAGCAGATATATACATATTTTAGGACAAAATAATGCCCTTGCCATATTTGATCTCAATACACATGATTTTACATTTTTAAAAGTTTTGAAAAAAATAGACTCCCAATGTGAGGACTGTGGACCCTTAAGAATTCTTTCGGGGGAGCTAGACTGTGGGTTGCATGTATCCAACAGTCATTAAACTAGGAATCAGCTAAATGATCTCCAGTCATCTATTTTATTTTGAGGAATATACTACAATCTAAAAGAACGATGATTGCCAGATAGGTCAAGAATGGAAATCCTTGATCACCTCTATTAATTTCAAAAATATCTGAGTAATGTCTTAGCAAAAACATGGAATCTAGTTATCAGTGGTATCATCAACTATGGGTAATGACTACAAACATACGTGTGTAATTATTCCCTTGAAAATAGTCTTTTGCTAATATGATAATTACCATTAAAGGCAATGACTTCATATAATATGGCCTGTTTTTATTCCTAAACATTTTCTTTTCAAATAATCATAGATTCATGTGAAATTGTAAAAAAGAATATAGAGACATCCCACATACCTTTATCCAGTTCCCCTCAATGGTAAGATCTTGCAAAACTATTGTACAAAATCACAACCAATATATTGACATTGATACAATCCACCTGTCTTATTCAGCTTTCCTCAGTTTTTTTCTCTTTTTTTTAAAATTATACTTTAAGTCCTAGGGTAGAGGACTTAAAGTACGTAGAGGCAAATGGATGGAAAATATATAATAAGGGACATAGAAACTATAGCTAAAGATGGCAACATATATGTAATTGGAGTCCCAGAAGGAAAGGAGATAAAGAATGATAAAGAATGAGGCAAAAATCCTCCAGTTTGCTAAATTCTCTTTTTACTGTGTAACCCTCTATTAAACCAATTACTGAGTTGTTGATGTTTATTTTAGATTTATAGTTCTACATTTTCTGCTTGATCATTTGTTGGAGTTTTCAGCTTGTGACAAAAATTTCTATTTTATTTTATGTCTTTGAGCATATTCAGTATAGCTAATAAGTTCTCTTAACTCTTATAGTCTGCTACTACATATCAATTTATATTATCCATTGTTTCTCTGATTTCGCTCATGTTTTCTAGTCTTTTAATTTCCTTAGTTATGTTTGATTGAACACTGTGATGGTTAATACTGAGTGTCAGCTTGATTGGATTGAAGGATGCAATATTGATCCTGGGTGTGTCTGTGAGGGTGTTGTCAAAGGAGATTAACATTAGAGTCAGTGGGCTGGTGAAGGCAGACCCACCCTTAATCGGGTGGGCACCATCTAATCAGCCACCAGCAAATATGAAGCAGGCAGAAAAACATGAAAAGGAGAGATGGGCCTAGCCTCCCAGCCTACATCTTTCTCCCCTGTTGGATGCTTCCTGCCCTCAAACAACAGACTCTAAGTTCTTCAGTTTTGGGACTCGGACTGGCTCTTCTTGCTCCTCAGCTTACTGACAACCTATTGTGGGACCTTGTGATCATGTAAGTTAATACTTAGTAAACATATATATCCTATTAGTTCTGTCCCTCTAAGAGAACCCTGACTAATACAAATACTTCTAATTGTATATGGAAAAATTATGGAAATAATTTCTGGCATATGATGATATCTTCCTTCAGAGAAGAGTTACATTTGCTTCTGGCAAGTGGCTAGGGACACTGACATTCTTGCATCACATCTGACCATTTTCAGATATTGAGATTATTTCAAGTTTGACCTCATCCCTTGTGGGAGCACATCTAGTTCTTGTTTTCCTCTTACTCCTAGTGTTTAGTTTTTTGTGTTTCCAACCCAAACTGTAGGCATTTATTACACTACCCTTGGTAGGTCTTGAGCTCAAGATTTTGTCTCCACATCCCACAAACTTATTGAAATATTCCTCAACCTCCCTCTTCTGAAATAGACGGACATTTCCAGCTGGGCTTACTGCTCTGGATCTTCTGGGTTTTCTACTCTCCCATATCTTGTCTTGGATCCATAAGTCTTCATTATCTTAATAGCTCTCCAATGTCTCCAATTATATCCATATATATGCTCTTAGATACATCTATTTAAGTATGGGAAATATATTTAAATATTTTTAGCTTTTGTATTTTTTCTCAATTGGATTATTGGTCTGAGTCTTCTGTTTTCTCATTATTGGACATAGAGGTTATGTCCATTCAAAAAATTTGATTGATAGTGTTAAATTGTGCTTCATACAAGTTCTGCAAATTTAATGCTTGTTGCTCCACATTTTTACCAACTAAGAACATGTTATCAAGACCTTCAAATTTTGGTAATAAGGTGAAGTATAATTGTATCTCTGGTTAATAATTTGCCACTTTATTATCATGAATAAGAACTGGGTTACATTATACATATAAAATAGCCTATTCTATATTTTTCTGTGAACTCAGTTTATATTCAATTTTCATTTTCCTTTTATGTTTATGTTCTTCTTTATAGAAGCTCTTCTATATCTAGCCCTTTTTGTTCCCACTCCGAAGTGTGGGGTCATGTCACACCCTACCTTGGAAATCCTTGGACTCGGGTTTTTCTTCCCCTGCACCCAAAAGTCTGTCAAAAATATTTGTTAACCTCTCTCTTCTAGAAACAACTATTAAGAAAATTAGACTTTGTGACATGCAGTGCAACAATGTTTTCATGTTTGCCATTTGTCTATTCACTTTATAGATTTTCTGTTGCCATAAAGTTATTTTTAATTAAAAAATGAAATGTGAAAATTACAGAATTTTTCTTCCTGTCATAGATTGAGAAAACTTGCTTTAAGTCTGACATAAAACACAGGAATCTAGAAAAGAAAATAGATAATTTATATTGTATGGATCTGTTTCCGGACCTTTAATTCTATTCATAGGTACATCTATTCATGTGTGAGAACCAAAATTTTAATTATTTCACATACATTTTATATTTGAAACCTTGTAGGAAATGTCACAATGAAATTATTCATCTTTTCCAGAATTTTTCCAGCTATCTTTGCACACTTATTTTCCATGTGGATTTTAGAAGTAGCTCATTTAGATCCAAAAAATATTGCACTACTTACAATTGTATTATATTATACATACAGAATGATTTAGGAATGATTGCATCTTTATAATATTGAGGCATATTATCCATATCTTTTCAGATCATCAAGTATTCTTGTGTATCTTTCAAAGCTTTATAATGTTTTATCCATGTAGATCTTGTATATTTTGTATTTGGTTTATTCTTGCTTATTTCATTTTTATTATTTCAAATAAGCTGTTTATTGTCATTATATTCCTTAAAGGTTTTTAACACACACTTAAATAATATTGTTTTCTGTATATTAATTTGATACTCATTCAAATTTCTGATTTCCCTTAACAATTTTAAATAGTTTATCATTTGATTTTTTTTTTTTAGTTTCCAGGTTAAAAAAAAAGTATCTTCAATTAATGGTAATTTACCAAATTTTATCAACTTTTAAAATTTGACAACTCTATTTTATGCCAATTATTTTTTCCATCTCTAATTGTGTTATCTAGTACATTCATAACAATGGTAAATACTCATGATGATAAGGAACATCATTTCATTTTTGTTTATATTAAGCGACTTCAGTATTTTCTCATTAAGCATGATATTGGCATTTGGGTTGAGATATTTATATTTTTATCAATCTAAGGAAATATCAACATATCAATGGTAGCATTTTGATTTACATTTTTGTACTGTGATTTGGTAGGAATGTGCTCTTGTATTTTAAGAAAAACACACTGATGTAATTAGATGCAACTGGGCAACAGGTCTGTAACTTATTCCCAATTGGTTGAGAAAACACTAAACAGAGATAGAAACTCTGATAGCGAGACAGCTATAACAGATAGATTGCTCTGATAGATACGTAGACAATGGAAAAAGAAAAATCAGTATAATGTTAACAACTGGAAAATTTGGGTAAAAGTTATATGAGAGTTCTTTGCACTATTCTTGAAATTTTCCTGTAAATTTGGAATTATTTCACAATAAAAAGCTACTACATTATAAATGAAATGAAAAGGTATGCTATAGGCTCAAGGAAAATATTTGCAATAGCTGTATCTTACAAAAACTTATGTCTAGAATATATAAAGAATTACTAAAATTTAATAAAAAAGTAGAAAGAACCCAATTTAAAGTAGTTGAACATACACTTCACAAAGGAAGATATGACAATGTCCGATAGGCAGACAAAATGGTGATTAACATTATTAGTTATCAGATAAATGCAAGATAAAGCCACAATAAAATATGACTATATACCTACCAGACTAACTAACATTTTTAAAACCTGTCCACATTAAGTGTTGGTGAGGATTTGGAGCAACTGATCTCTATCACTTTGCTGGCAAGACTGTAAAATTGTGCAAATATTCTGGAAAACAGTATGGCAGTTCTTTATGTGTTAAATATGCATTTACCCCATGATCCAGCAATTTCATCCACAGGGGTTTATCAAAAAGAAATGAAGTTGTAGGCCCAAAAATAGAATTGTAAATAATTTTCATATATTCACATGTACACAATAGCCAAGGATCGAAAACAATCCAAAGTGACCACCTATAGGAGAATGGATAAACAATTTTTAGTACTTTTATATGTTAAAATAGTACTCAGAACTAAAATTAATTATTGGCATGTACACAAGCATGGATATATCTCATAAATGTTACGATGTTGAACAATTTTTGTTGAGATATAGTTCACATACAACAAGTCATCAATGTAATATGCGTAATTCAGTGGTTTTTGGTATATCACAAAGTTGTGACACCACTGTCACTATATAATTCTAGAAGATTTCCATCACCACAGAAAGAAACCTAATACCAATTATCAATCATTCTTTGCTTCTCTTAACTCCTACCCTCAGGTGATAATGACTCTTTATGTATTTCCCTGTTATGGAAATTTTATATTGATGGAATCATACAGTAAGTGCCTTTTGTGTCTGGCTTCTTTCACTAAGCATAATATTTTCAAGGTTCATCCATGTTGTAGTCTGCATCAGTATTTCACTCTCTTTTATGGCTCAGTAATATTACACTGTATATGGATTTACCACATTCATCAACTGATGGACATTGGGATTGTTTCAACTTTTGTTTATTATGAATAATGTTGTTTCTTGGGTAATTTCTATATATTCTTTGGATAAATATCCACTAAGTCTTTTGCTCGTTTTAAATTCAGTTATTCCTTTTTATTATTGAATTATAAGCTCTTTATATATTCAAGGTACTAGACACTTAAGAAATAAATGATTTAAAAATTTTTTTCATCCTCTGGGTTTTTTTCAATGCCGTCACTTCTTTACCAGCGCTCATTTCTGTCCATCTTATTTACTTTATTTATTGTTTTTAAAGTACAGGGTCTCACTTTGTCACCAAGGCTGGAGTGCGATGATGTGATCATAGCTCACTGTAACTTCTAACTCATGGGCTCAAGTGATCCTCCCGCCTCGGTAGCTAGGACTACGGGTGTGAGCCACCATGCCCAGTTACATCTTGTTTACTTTAGCCTTCCTAGTAGAAGGGAAGTGATATCTCATTTTTTATTTGCATTTCTCTAATGACCAATGGCATTGAGCATCCTTGAATATACTTATTGGCATTTGTGTATCTTTTTAGGAGAAATATGTATTGAAATCCATTGCAAAATTTTGACTGGATTATTGTCTTTTTAATTTTGAGTTGTAAGTGTTCTTATCATATTTGGAACACAAGCTTCTTTACAGATATATGATTCTCAAATATCATCTGCCATTTTTTAGCTTGTTCTTCACTTTCGTAGTGGTATCATTTGCAGCTCAAACGTTTTTATTGTTCATGAAGTTCAATCTGTTTTTTCCTTCAGTCACTTGTGCTTTTGATGTCACAGCTAAGAAACTACTGCATAATCCAAGGTCATGAATATTTACTTTTATGTTTTATTTCTAAATGTTTTATACTTTTACCTCATATTTATGTCTACCATCTATTTGGGGTTAATTTTATAGCGGATGAGGTAGCCATCTAAAGTCATCCTCTTGTATGTGGATATCCAGTCGTGCCAGCACCATGTTTTGAATTTCAGTCTTTTGGCATTGAGTTTTCTTGGCATCCTGGTGAAAAATACATTGACCATAACATAAAGATTTACTTCTGGACTCTGAATTACGTTCCTTTAATCCATATGTCTATTACCATGGCAGTACCACATCAACTTAATCATTGTAGCTTTGCGGGAAGTTTTGAAATCAGGAATTATGTCTTCCAACTGAGTTCATTTTCACCATTGTTTTGGCTATTATGGGTCCTTTGAGTTTCCATATCAATTTTCAGATTATCTTGACAATTTCTAAAATGAAGCCAACTGCGGATCTCATAGGAATGTCTTTGAATCTGTAGATCAATTTGGGGATTATTGCCATCTTAACCAAATTAAATCTTACAATCCATGAGCACAGGATATTGTTCCATTTATTTATATATTTTAACTGCTTTTGACAATGTTTTGTAGTTTTAGTGTACAAGCCTTGCACTTCTTTTGTTAAACTCATCTCTAAGTATTTTTTTATCCTATTGTAAATGAATTGCTTACTTAATTTCATCTTTTGCTATTTCATGGCTAGTGTGAAGAAATATAATTAATTTTTGTATATTGGTAATGCGTTATTCAACCTTGCTGAAATTGCTTTTAGCTTTGGTTAGAAATTCCAATCCAGTGTTGAATGGAAGTGGCCAAAGAATACATCCTTATCTTGTTCGTGAATGGGAAAGCTTAAAGTCTCTCATAATTGAATATGATGTTTTCTATAGATTTTCTATAGATGCTCTTTATCAGGATGAGGACATTTTCTCTTATTCCTAGTTTTCACAGTGTTTTTGTATAATGAAAAAACATTGAATTTCTAATTAAACATCAGCTGTAAATCTTATTGAGGGTGTCTTCTATGTGATTAATCATTTACTTTTGTTGCTTTCAAAATTTTCTCTTTCAATAGTTTGATTATAATTTGTCTAGTTTTGTGTCATTTTGATTTTCTCCTACTTGGAATTTGCTGAGCTTCCTGGATGTGCAGACTAATATTATTGATGAGAATAACTTTCTGGCCATTATTTCTTCAAAAAAATTGTTGGCCTCTTTTTCTCCTCTCCTTCTTGAAACCCAATTATGTATGCTTGATGGTTAACCATAGGTTTCTGAGGCACTGTTTATTTTTCTACATTATATTTTCTCTTTGTTCCTCAGGCTAGGTAATATCTATTGACCCATCTTTAAATATGCTGCTTATTTATTCTGCCAGCTGAAATTTGAAGTTGAAATCCTCTAGTGAATTCTTTTGTTTCAGTTATGGTACTGAAAACGCTAAAATTTCCATTTTAAAAATAATTTTTAATCTTACATTCTGTATTTGGTAATACATTGTTCTCACAATTTCCATTTGTTTTTTTAGGCACGTTTTCCTAGAGTTCTTGGAATCTATTTCAGATAGCTTGTTTTAGATCTTTGCCTAACACATCTAACAGCTGGGCTTCCTCAACAACACTTTATGTTTAATTCTTTTTTACCCCTGTTTGAGCCATACTTTGTTGTTTCTTTGCATGTCTTCTAAGTTTTTGTCAAAAGTTGGTCATTTAAAATGAACTAATTCTGTAAAATATGTATAAATCTTCATGTGTGACCACTGAAGTCTCTGTTCAGTTAGTTTAGCAGTCAGTTCATTGTTGTCTAGAAGTTTCCTTAAACACCTTGGACCTATATCTCTCCAGTTTTTGCTGAGCTTCTGTGTGCATGTTGGGGCCCACCTTCAATGCTCTCGCTGACAGTTTACATCTCTGTCTTAGACTAGAACCTTAAGGTCAGCCAGAGGTGACAGAGCCTTCTCAGTCCTTTCATGGGCATGTGTATTGCTTTGCACG
The DNA here is from genome assembly GCF_000951045.1 of Mandrillus leucophaeus. NCBI lineage: Eukaryota > Metazoa > Chordata > Mammalia > Primates > Cercopithecidae > Mandrillus > Mandrillus leucophaeus. The sequence goes on from NW_012102798.1 coordinate 175,927, forward strand.
TATATGGGTTCTTCTTTATCTTCAGGTTTATAACCAATCGTTTCAGAGCCCCCTGTGGACATCTGATACCCTGATTTTCTCTTCAGATTTTTCAGCCAGCTTTTTGTTTTCCCTGTTGTTGCTGTATAGGCAGCTGAGATACAATTGGTATATTAGAATGAAACAATGTTACCAAAACCAGGCAGAATTATAAGATAAATATCACAACAAACCCAACATTAACTATCCAAATAGATACCAACCCCAAGATCCAGCTCTGGCTGAGGGAGTGGAGGACGTCTCTGGTGTCTAAAAGCTTCTAGTAAAATACTTTATCTCCTGGTTCATGAGGTTCATGATGAATTCCTTTCTGTTCCATGGCAAATTCCTTTCTGTCCCATGGCACTTTCTCCTTTCTCCTCACCAACAATCAAAGTCCCCAAAGGGGATCCAGACATCCAGTTTATCTATACTCCTGCCAAGGACAATGACTACAGTTACAGCCAGAGGGCTTCTTACTACAGAAAGTCAGTCATCATGGTTGAGTTTGTCCATTCCTTGGCATTTGTTGTTGCTGGAGCCTCCTTTCATCACTGCCAGGACCACTCTTCCTAGAGGATTTCCACACCAACTGAGGAATTCAGGTTTCCTGATGTTCAAGGCTCTACTGTCATCAAACCCCCACCTCAAAACTGGGCTACCAGAATTGGGTTGGTGTCCTAGCCCATTTGGCCTGCTATAATAAAAACCCATCAACTGAGTAGCTTATAAACAATAGACATTTATTCCTCACATCTCTGGAATAAGGAGGAAGAGTCAGTGTCAGAGTAATGTCATACAAGAAAGACAACTGGCCATTGCTTCAAAGATAAAAGCAGACCAGGAGCCAGGAAATGAAGAAAGCCTCTTGAAGCTGGAAAACGTAAGGAAATGAATGCTCCCCTAGAGCCTCTAGAAGGAATGTAGCCTTGTGTAACTTTCATTTTATCCCAGTGAGATTCATATGTTGAAAATTTATCCTCAGTGTGATGGTATTAAAAGATAGGTCCTTTGAAAGGGAATTCGGTGGTGAGAGTGGAGCCTTCATGAATATGATTAGTGCCCTTAGAAGAGGCTGAAGAGACCAGAGTTCCTCCCTTCCACCATGTGAGAACAAAGCTGGAAGGTGCCGGCTTTGAACCAGAAATCATGCCCTCACCAGACACCAAATCTTCTAGTGCATTGACATTGGAATCACCAGCCTCCAGAGATGTGAGGAATAAACGTCTATTGTTTATAAGATACTCAGTTTATTGGTTTTTATTATAGCAGGCCAAATGGGCTAGGACACCAACCCAATTCCGGTAGCCCAGTTTTGAGGTGGGGATTTGATGACAGTAGAGCCTTGAACATCAGGAAACCTGAATTCCTCAGTTGGTGTGGAAATCCTCTAGGAAGAGTGGTCCTGGCAGTGATGAAAGGAGGCTCCAGCAACAACAAATGCCAAGGAATGGACAAACTCAACCATGATGACTGACTTTCTGTAGTAAGAAGCCCTCTGGCTGTAACTATAGTCATTGTCCTTGGCAGGAGTATAGATAAACTGGATGTCTGGATCCCCTTTGGGGACTTTGATTGTTGGTGAGGAGAAAGGAGAAAGTGCCATGGGACAGAAAGGAATTTGCCATGGAACAGAAAGGAATTTATCATGAACCAGGAGATAAAGTATTTTACTAGAAGCTTTTAGACACCAGAGACGTCCTCCACTCCCTCAGCCAGAGCTGGATTTTGGGGTTGGCATCTTGGCAGGAAGATGTATTTGGAGAGTTGATATTGTTGTGTTTTTTTGTGTGTGTGATATTTATCTTATAACTCTGCCTGGTTTTGGTAACATTGTTTCATTCTAATATACTAATTAGGAATTTAATGCAATCCCAGTCAAAATCTTGGCAGTCTTTTTTGGTAAATATTAGCAAAATGATTCTAATATTTATATGAAATGTAAAGAATATAGAATAGCCAAAAATAAAAATAAAAAGAGCAAAGCTAGAGTACTTATACTACCTGATTCAAAATTTACAGCTACAGTAATCAGGAGAGTAAGGTATTAGTGTAAGGACAGACAATTAAACATCTAGGAAGTTTAGAAAAATACTAGTTATATATGGTCAATTAATTTGTTAAAATCATCAAAATGTTCACTTAAAATGGGTGAATTTTATTTTATGTAATTTTTACTTCCATGAAGTTGGTTTAAAAGCAAAACAATAGGTCAAAGAGTTATCTCTCTCTCTCTGTGTGTGTGTGTGTGTGTGTGTGTAAATAATTTTAACAGCTACATCGGATTTGTGTTGTAGTTTTTACTTGATTGGATCTACATTGATGTAGGATGTTTAGATATTTTCTACTAAAAGCAATACTGTGTTTGAATATCCTTGCACATGAATCTTCACACATTGTTAAAAATTGTCTTTTTAATGGAATTATCTATATATAGTAAATTTCTAGTTGTAGAATTGTTCAATCAATGACCATATATAATTTTTATGCATGAAGCCAAACTGCTCCACAGCAAGTTCATACCAATTTATACTGGAATCAGCAGCGTATCAGATCACTTACTTTCTCATCTTTCCACCAATAAAATGGTGAAAGGCAATTATTCAGTCTATTTTAATTTGTATTTGATTAACAATGAAATCAAACAAGTTTATACCATTTTTTGGTCATCTGTATTTTTTTCTTTTTCTGTTTTTGAAAATTGTCCATACATGCCTTTTGGACATTTTTCCATTGAATTGATTTTTCTCTCTCGGACTTATAATAATATAATAGTTTTTTGCATGTACAATACAAAACATTAGTCATTTGCATTTGCTTCTTGCTGATTTTCTTTTTTGGACATACATCACAAAACTGCTTAGCATGTTCATATACTGTAATCCATCAGTCATTTTCTTTCATTGTTCTTGCTTTTAAAGCCATGCTTAGAAAGTCCATTGCCCTCTTCTTTGTATATAAGTATTCAGCAATCTTTTCTGGTTCTTTACAGTTTTCATCTTTAAATCTTTGTCTTTTTATTCTACCTGGAATTTGTCTGGATATATCATATTAGGAAGGGTTTTACTTTTTGTCAAATATTTAATTAGTTTTTAAAACACCACGTATTAAATGATCCTCCCTTTCCCCACTGATTTTAAGCTACTTTTAGCATATATTACAAACTTGCATGTATTCGAGTCTGTTTGGGGCCTTTCTAGTCCATTCCGGAATTTTGTTCTTGCAACAACATGATTTTAAGTGTTTTCTTTCCTTTTACGGTATGTTTTGAATGCTTGTCACTGATTTGTATTATTCTTAAAAATATTTCCTTTCACTTGTCATTTATAGTTTCAAATATACTTAATTATTTCAAATTTGTATATCCATTAGTAATATTGTTGGGTCTTTGTCATGAGTCTAGCGCATTATAGGTTAATATCTCAGAACTGTCCTCTGTGCGTGTATGTGTGTGTGTGTGTGTGTGTGCATATTTAAAGTGAAAGAGATTATTTTTATTTGTTATATTTTATAACTTTTATTTCTGATATATGGGAAAGTTGTTGACCTTTCATATTTAATTTATACACAGTACTTCAACAAATTAAACTTAATGGTTCTTTTATTTTTATGTGTGTTTTCCTGGTGTGCAGTATATTATATGCAACTAATGATAATTAATAGTTATACTTCTTATTTATTTATTTAATCTTAATATTTTGGCCAGAATCTCCAGCATATTACATATTAATATCTAATAATCAAAATGCGACCGTATCCCATTATCTTTTCTCTTCTCTTAATAGGAGTGGTTGTAGTCCTTCTTATTGTTATTGTTTATTTTATGTTTAGAATATATATTTTATTATGTCAAGAATGATTCTGTTTAATCTGTGAAAAATTTAGCTGCTTTTAACTAATAATTGATTTGGAATTTTATCAAATAGGTTTTTAGTGTCACTCAACGTTATTACTTGTTTCTTCTTTCTGTGATAATGTTTACATTAAACATAGTAAATCAGACTTCCCTATATTTTACCATTCATGCTATTCTTCTAAAAAATGTCTTGAAGTTTTTAGTCTACTAAATTGGTAATACATTTTAATGACTACGAATGGATAACCTTGACTTCGAAACATATTGTGAAACAACAGATTATAAATATAATTGCCATTATCTTTTATGGAAATGCATAATCTGAAAGGTTGCTGGGTGAGGTTTTGACCTGTAAAAGGCAAGAGTAAATCTTTGCTATATTGCCCTTCTTATCTGTCTTTGTGTATTTTTTTAATCTATCAGGAAGTTTTCTGTTAAAGTATTTTCATTCATGTATATGCTGTTTTACAAGTCCTCTTGGGGGTGCATATGCGTATTTTTATGCCTGTCAATGCTCACATATATGCATGCTATGTAAACTATTTTTTGTCACTTAGAACATAAACGTTTCTCTTCTCCTTTAGCTTATCAGTGTTGCTGTCCAACTGATTCCAGGTCCCTCTAGAACATTTTGAGGTTCCCTAGGTTACACATTTCTATTTATCCTGTTGAATGGCTGTTTGTACTTCTTCTTCCAAGTCCTAGAAAACAAGAGAACCCAAAAACCAACAGAAGTTACTATAGTGAACACAAATCTTACTATAATGAACACAATGAAGGTTACTGTGGGAACGTAGGACTCTGTCCCTCACCATCAACTCAATTCCTTTTCAACTCTGTCCCATTCTCATCTGTCAATCAGATTCCCACTCCTTAGTTTATTTATTCTTTTGTAATAAGTTAATTGAAATAAAATGATTAAATCATTCAGTTAGTTTTCTAAGCTTCCGTCAAGTACCATGATTATCTAGGCTTTCAGTTTGTTCAAACAGCAAGTTTCTTTTTAAGCGTTCTTAAGAAAGTTTGCATTTAAAAGTGGTTAACTTTACAAGGAAAATGACTAAACATCCTGACATGTAGCCTATTGCTTCAACACACATTTGTTGTTTTTCTCCCTCCAGATTTTATTCCAAATATTCACCTTAATGATATTGTATGAGCCCCACTTGAGCAGTAAATGATTATATTCTTAGTGTGGCAAATTAATAAAAAAGAAGAAACTTCAACGTGGTATCTTTCTTTGTAATCATCTATGCATTTTCTTAATTCAAAATAATGTTTTCTGTTAAGATCTGTGTAAGAGCTTCTATTGTAAAGTATTAGTCACAAAATATAATCTAGAGATAAATCCAAGAAGTATTAATATACATCAACTTCATATTCATAAAGCAAAATAAAAAAGAGTTCCTAATGACAAATTTTAAAATGGGGCAAAATAATGCACTAAAAATGTATATTTTGTGAAATTCTAAGTCTGCCTACAACAAATGCTATAATATGTAATCCAACAAGGTAATTACTCAGATTTAAAATAAATATTAGGCTTATTTTTTCTCGTTGCCATCTTTCTATGTTGTACATTTAGAACTTCAAGTACAACAGAAATAATAAGTCACTGTGTGTGAGCAGCAATTAATGTTCCTTGTTTCTCATGTTTTCCAAGGTTGTCAAGTGGTGCTGGAGTAAATTGAATCAGTAATATTTTTTGATACCTTCTTATCATATACTTGATTTTGTCAATAAAGTAGGGATAATATAACATTTGTTTGGTTAATGACAATGTGTATCAAAGTTAAAAAACAAATTCTTGTAAGGTGGCTTTGTTGACATTTGACTTTGGTTTGAAAAAAGTTCAGAACCACCTGGAAGTAGATCTATAAAGTACTTTTATCAGTAGACGGAAAGATGGTTTTGTTGGTGCTGTAATGGTGCAATGTAAAAAAACTGCAATTTAAATTCAAACAGACTTTTCTACAGCTTATTTGCCCTAACAATGATTACTTCTGAATTTAATTACTTAGTATCAAAGAATGATCACAGGAATTAATTCTGGAACATCAATATGAATTACATTTTCTTTTGAAGGGTTAGCTGGAATCCTAAATGTAAGTCATTTATAATAGCATTTCCATGGGTTTTCCAAAGAATGGACATGGAACAATATGATCATAAATAAGCAAACTATCTCTCATTTAGTATACTTAATGATTCTTTATTCCTTTACACGTTAAGCTTTTTTTATTAATTAATTTTTTATTATACTTTAAGTTCTAGGGTACATGTGCACAACATGCAAGTTTGTTACATATGTATACATGGGCCATGTTGGTGTGCTGCACCCATTAACTCGTCATTTACATTAGGTATATCTCCTAATGCTATCCTTCCCCCCTACCCCCACCCCAAGACAGGCCCCAGCGTGTGATGTTCCCCTTCCTGTGACCTAGTGTTCTCATTGTTCAATTCCCGCCTACGAGTGAGAACATGCAGTGTTTGGTTTTCTGTTCTTGCGATAGTTTGCTGAGAATGATGGTTTCCAGCTTCATCCATGTCCCGACAAAGGACATGAACTCGTCCTTTTTTATGGCTGCATAGTATTCCATGTTGTATATGTGCCACATTTTCTTAATCCAGTCTATCATTGATGGACATTTGGGTTGGTTCCAAGTCTTTGCTATTGTGAACAGTGCTGCAGTAAATATACGTGTGCATGTGTCTTTATAGCAGCATGATCTATAATCCTTTGGGTATATACCCAGTAATGGGATGGCTGGGTCAAATGGTATTTCTAGTTCTATATCCTTGAGGAATTGCCACACTGTCTTCCACAATGGTTGAACAAGTTTACAGTCCCACCAACAGTGTAAAAGCATTCCTATTTCTCCATATCCTCTCCAGCACCTGTTGTTTCCTGACTTTTTAATGATTGCCATTCTAACTGGTGTGAGATGGTATCTCATTGTGGTTTTGACTTGAATTTCTCTGACAGCATGTTAAGCTTTTTATTTAGTGTTCCTCAAATTGTATTTTGCAATTCACTTGCCTTAGAATCATTTAAGATATCAGTTAAAGTGAAGATTCCTACGTCCTACATCAGATGGACCAAATCAGGATCTCAAGTTGTGGGAATGTACTTTTTTTTCTGGTCTCAGGATGATTCTGAGACTCAGTTAAGTTTGTGAACCACTGTCTTAAGGGTTAGGGTTTTGACAATATCCTGTATGCATTCTTCTTGAGGAAACTCAACCACACTCATTCATATGCTGATGGCACCAAAAGCTGTATCTGTAGCAAAAATCTCTTCTGCAATCCACACCCGCATTTAGACCTGTTTATCTCATGTAACAGAGACCTAAGATTACAAAGTGATCGCTTTATTTTTCCACCTTACTGACAATACACACAGACACACACACACATACACACGCCCCTTCCCTCTTTACCTTTTCTCCTTCTTTTGAAGCCTAATGCCAACCAAGCACTACAGCATTATGTCAACCACATCCAGTTAATTAAGCCCTGTGAATTTTACCTTTTATATGTTTTTTATTCATCTACCTTCCTCTTCATTCTTATTGCCCCTGTCTTATTAATGGCCACTATTATCTCTTGTTAGACAACATTAGCATCTTCCTTATTACTTTTCCTACTTCCCCTGGGTCCCCCTCCAAACTTTTCTCCATGCAACAGCAGTGAGAGCAATCATTCTAAAATACAAATATGATCATGTAACTTCCCTGCTTAAACTCTTCCTCATTGGTCCCCTATAATCAATAAGATAATGTCCACATTTATTAAACTCTCAGACTACTCTTTATGATAATGGTTATCTCTCTAATCATTTTTCCTACCACTCTTCCTTCTCCACGTAGGCACATTTTGTCCCAGTTTTAGAGAACTATAATTTTCAGTTTAAGAAACAAGCTGTACCATCCCTTTCCTCCACAGACTATATCAAGCCATCGCGAAATTTTTCATTGATTTGTCTCCTCCTCTAGATTTAGTTTGTTCATCTCTATATCCCTAGCACCAAGCACAGTTCCCAGTACATAGCATAAGTTCAAAAACTTTTGTTGAGTGAATATATAAATAATGGGTAGCATAGTATTTATTTGTATCTATTAGTAATATGCAATGTAATATAGTGCTGCAACACACTCATTCTGGAAGCAGAACTTTTAGATTACATTCTTGCTTTGCGGCTTGTAATGTGACCTCAATTTACTTAAGCATGTCTGTGCTTTAAGGTCCTTAATCTTTAAAGTAGTTATAATAATAGAATCTACCTCCTAAGATTCTTGTGAAGATTAAATAAGAAAATAAATTGTTAGAAAACTATCTGGCACACAGCAAGTAGTCCATAAATGCTATTATTTTTACTTCTTTCATACTTCAAGAATTATTCCTCACTTCTGAGAGATCTCATCATTTTATTCATTTCAAAAATTTATGTTTCTCCTCTCAGCCATCAGCTTGGAAGAGTCACATTTGTTTTAGTCTAACTGTAATGTACGTCTCTCCAGACCCTCTGTCATTTTAAACGTTCTTTCCTGGATCTTCTCTACCTCTGACATTGGTAGATATGTTGACTAGAATTTTAAACTATATTCTTGATGAGTTTATAGACTCAAAAGGAAAACACATTTTGTTTCTACAAAACTTCCTCAAAATAGTCAACATTTTTCTTGCCTTGGTAACTACATCAACACTTTGAGGCAATATCTTCAGGAAACAGTTTACCAGAACTTCAAGATCATAATAATTTCCTGCAAGCATAATTGACAGCTCTAACCCCACAGCTCAAATCCTGTGTTTGAATAAGAGTTCTGCTGACAACAGAAGGAATTTTTGTTATTTATTGTAAAGAAAATTAATAAATGGTTCGGCCTTGGGGCAGACTTATACCAATATAATATTATTTCTCACTTGGTTGATTCTTAAAAAGATTTGCTAAGGGTAGCAAATAGGCTTTACAAGATGAGGGAAATGGGACTTTTATATAAATTTGTATGTATCAGATTTTATATGATTTATAGGTTTTGAATTCTTATTTTGTTTTGGCTATTTTAGACTGCAGATTATCATCTCAGAGAGTTCAAATAGAATAATTTTTTTAGTAAATACTGTACTTTGTTTACAGTTAAGCAATAACACTTTGAATAAAATCTTTGAAGGGACAGTTTAACTTTCCAAAACAAATTAAATAATGAGAATTTTATAGATAGAAAAGATGTCGAGAGTCATCTATCCCAGTATACAAACATATAAAAGCCAGACACCCGAAAAGATCTGTGACTTAACTGATTTCATGCAGCTGGGCAAATGTCAAGATAGAACTGCTAAATTTTATGGGAGGTCATTGTTTTGGACTGGGCTCTTGCTCTAAGCTTAAGCAGACCAGACCAAATCAGAATGAAGTCACTTGTGCTGAGTGCCATGTAATCAAACTAAACATTGAAATGGGCTAGTTTTTTTTTTTTTTTTTTTTTTTTTTAAAAAAAAAGAAAAAGCCAGGAGATTCCAGTTAACCTGAGTCAGCATAAAAAGAAAGACCCCTATTTTTAACTACATAAGGAAAGCAACTTAGAAACGATCAATCCACTTTTTATTCTGTTTTTGCTTTTTTCAGCTACTTTCTTCCTATAAAACCAACTTCCTCTACTCAGTCCCTCAGAATACACATTTCATTTTATAGACTGAGGTGTTACCTTATTCTAGAATCACAAGTAAAAGCCAATTAGATCTTTAAACTGAATTTGTTGAAATTTTGTCCGTTGACAGAACTTATTTGTGCTCACACTCAGTTTATTGTTTTAACTTTTGTGGGTAAATAGTAGGTGCATATATTTATGGGGTACATGAAATGTTTTGATATAGGGCATGCAATGCATAAGAATCACATCTTGGAGAATGGGGTATCCATCCCCTCAAGCATTTATCCTTTGTGTTACTAACAATTCAATTACACTCTTTTTGTTATTTTTAAATGTACAATTGTTATTATTGATTATAGCCACCCTGTTGTGCTATCAAATAGTAGGTCTCATTTATTCTTTCTAACCACTTTTTGTATCTATTAACCATCCCCATCTCCCCTCCACTTTCCCACTACCCTTCCCAGCCTCTGAATGTATTGTATTTTGTTAAACAATAATTAATTAAATTAGTTTATTATAATAGACAATTTTTATAATTATAAAACAACAAAAAATAATTGACATGAAGGCTAGAATGCTAAACTACAGGTTAAAATGATGAAGGTGGGGTAATTATATCAAGCATGCTTAATTATAATTAAGCATGGAGATTTATATTTTGTTAAGGGCTCCAAAGTCACAAGTAAGCTCAAGGGATGCAAAATAATATTCATACAACCTCGAAAACTGTACCAAATTGGACTTTTATTTGAGAAGACAAATATGTATATGTAGGGGCAATACATATAATTAATTAATTAATATAATTAATACATACAATTAATTTTGAAATTGCAAAAGAAAGTCTGTTCTTTAAAGGAATCTAAGAAAAATATGCTACAAGCAACAATCGTCTTGCAAAATGAGCAACTAACCTCTAAATGTATGTTTCTAAAATTGTGGTCCGCTAGCCATCTACATAAGTATCATAGAGGAATCATTTAAAATGATCGGTTTCCTAGATCCTCATCACAGACCCCATCTCAGAACTGCAAAATAAGAATTAAGGGGGACAGTGCCTGAGATCTGCATTTTACGGCCACTACAGCCCCCGCGTCACCTTGATTCTGTGGCAGTATAATGTCTGAATGTTACTACATTCATATTATCAGAGTGAAAACTCCATTAAACATACTGAGGAAGGTAACTTCTATTTAACTGAATTTATGCCAACGAAAATTACCTTTCTTTTCTCATTCCTTGTTGATAATTTTTTTAAAAATTGTTAACTACTTTGGAAAATAGAGCATACTGAGCAAATCTTTGTTGTTGCCATGGCCTTTGTAACACCACGGGGCTGACCTTTGATGCTTTACTACTGTTCAGAATGAGAGATAATGGAGCTGAAACTGTTATCTCACTAAAAAGTCAGGGTTTTCTTTTTCTCTTCTTTCTCACAAACTCCCTGCATCTGTCTCTGTCTCTGGGGTAAGTGCTAGGAAAGTAAAAAGAGAAAGTAAGCAACAGACTTTCCCCCCACACTCTTTGGGCCACCATTCTTCTGGTAAGAAGATTTTCCTTCCACAGAATTTTAGGTGTCTGCCTGCCTGCTGCTGTGCCACTACTGTAGTGTTGCAGCACCAGGAATGAAGCTTGCTTACAGGACAGGCCTGGAGGGAAAAGTACAGATAATACAGTCCACTCTTTCTGTACCTTAGGCATTCTCCTTCCCAACTCAGACTAGAAAGAGATGGCTTCCCTTGGACTTCTTTCTGTCTGCATTTGGTGCCGTTCCAGGACACAGATTGCATGAATCCAAATCAGGACATACAGAAATGAAAAAAAAAAATTGGTAACTCAGTGCCAGATTGTTTATTATTCCTGGTCCTACTTCTTACCCCAATATTTTTGGTGCCATTTACTTTCAGATCTGGAGCCCCAGATAGCTGCTCCACTCAATCTGCCCAGGGATTTTAGTTGCATTCAGTGGAGGGAGTCAGAGTGAGCTGTGCTTACTCCATATTAACGGAAACTGGAATTCTCTTCAGTATCTGAAGACTGGAAATCGTATTCTATTCCTGTTTCCTACTATGAAATATAAACATTAAGCTTTACATGTATTTAAACTTATTATAAAATAGTGCTTGCAGTGAACTTACAATGAAGGTAAAAACAGCAATTTCAGTAACAAACAGATTCACCTGAGCCCAGGGAGGTTGAGGATGTAATGAGCCAAGATTGCGCCACTGCACTCCAGCCTGGGCAACAGAGTGACACCTTGTCTCAAAGACTAATGATAATAATAATAACAAACAGATTAAAGAATAAAAACTTCCCAAAAAGGAAAGTCTTTTCAATAAAGGAAGCTGGAAAACACCTGTTTTCAGAGATGTGTTTTTATTCATAGGTTAAAATATGGAATAAAGTAAACTCTTCTACTCTTTTCTAAGTTATGCTAAGCCCTCTCTAAGCACACCTCTTTGAAGATTAATTACTACATTAAAATACTGAGTTTTTGTTTAATTTGAGGAGCCAGTCAAGTAAGTTTATCCTTAAATTTTCTTCCAAGTAGTCTCAGAAATTCAAGACACATAGGAAGCAATCCCCAGGGTAGCTATACTACTAATAATGTGATCTTTATACAAAAAATCACTATTTCTTACTTGTGTAATATTATAAATAGATATTACATTTTGGGGGAAAGTCCAAGTGAGTTCTCACACCCCAAAGCAAGGACAAAATAATCCAAGTCCAAATAATGCTCAACTTTATGCAAATTTATGAACACTAACTAGATCAGTTCATATTTGTTTGGAGGTCAGGAATTTTAAAAAATCAGATGAAATCTAGGTTCATCTCCCCAGAAAAATGCATACATACACACAATTTTATCTGATTGTCATTATTTTTATCAGATTATATAACTATAAAGAGAGATCATATATATACACACACACACACACATACGCACACACACATGCATGCACACAATTTTGCATACATTTGCAGAGGTTTTTTATGTACTTTCAATACTAGATTAAGAACACTTGTCCTAGAAATGAGTGACTAATAAATTTGTTTATTTTCAGCCCCTCTTTCCTGAGTTCCAGACCTTTATTTTCAACTTTCTGTGGGAAAACTTTACCTATATATACTGGAGTCACTTCAAATTAAGCTGTTATACCAAACTTGCCACTTTGCCCTATATTCCTTTTTTCACAGTTAATGGATTCACCATCCACCTGATTATTCAATTAAAATCCTAGGAGTCATCTCAAAATCTCCTTCTCACTCACACCTCACTACAATCAAAACTAGTCGTATCCATTCTCCCTTCTAAATATACTCTAAATCTATCCTCCCATCCTCTCCCCCACTGCTAAGATGAGACCTGAAGACCTCATTATGTTCTACCTAATCTATTATAGAGGGCTCTTAAGATGCCTCTTTGCCTCTATTTTTCCATATCCAATATATCCTTCACACTGTTGCTAAATATATTTCTAAAACATGAATTTGTATGTTGCATTCCCCTTCTAATGTCTAAAGCATTGATTTCAGAAGCAAAATTAAAACATAATAATATAAAAATCAGAGGACTCATGTTTGTTTCTCAAGTCAGATATCTTGTGCAAGCCCAGTATATCAGACAGAAAAAGATAGGATAAAATTCCCAAACGTGCTCTATTATGAGTCTCTGCATGTGTGGGGAGCCGGTTAAAAGTAGCACTTGCCAAAGGCTCATTCCAGACTTCTTAGGATAATTTCTGTGGGCAGGGCACAGGAATCTGTATTTTCTAGAAATACCAGATGATTTTTATAAACAGGCAAGTTTCAAAATATTTGTTTGAGGAAGGCATCAAATGATTAAAGATGACACAAAAAGGGACATCACAATTTGACCCCAATTAATTTTTCTAACCAGATTTTATTATGCAGGATATCCTCCAACCGCATCAAACTAGTCACCATTCTTTGAATTTGCCACACCCTTTGTTTTTGTCAATATGCCTTTGCACATCAAATTTCCTTTTCCTGGTATGCTTTCCTCACCTTTTCCACCTGTTGCCTGTCTTCCTGTCCTTGAAGAACCAAAGCAAAGCTCACCTTTTCTGTGAAACATTCCCTGACCCTTTCTAGGGCTTAGCACATTATACATCTGTATTAGTCCATTCTCACACTGTTAATAAAGACATACCCAAGACTGGGTAATTTATAAAGGAAAGAGGTTTAATTGACTCACAGTTCCATATGACTGGGGAGGCCTCACAATTATGGTGGAAGGCAAAGTCACGTCTTATATGGCAGCAAGCAAAAAAAGCATGTGCAGGGGAACTCCCCTTTATAAAACCATCAGATCTTGTGAGATTTATTCACTATCACGAGAACAGGATGGGAAAAACCCACTGCCATAATTCAATTACCTCCTACCAGGTCCTTCCCATGACACGTGGGAATTATGGGAGCTACAATTCAAGATGAGATTTGGGTGGAGATACAACCAAACCATATCAACATCTCAGTCTCTGCCATTAGTTTGATGGCAAGCACTATGTCTGATCTCCATCTGTATCCTCTTTAAAACATAGCACAATATTTAGTACATAATAATCACTGAATAAATGAGTTAAATATTGACTGAGTGAATCCATGAATTCGTGAATACATAAATGAATAAATTCATGAATAAATAAACAACCAAGGTCAGCAAATATCATACTTAAAAATATAATTATTTGCAGAAAGAAAGACATTGAGCCTACATTAATTGGTCTGTAACTTATTTTAAAATATTTTGGTATATATTAATACAATGTGATAAAGACATAGGCATGGTCAATATTAATTTGTAACCAAGGTACAGTTAGTTAACATTTGAAGTATAATAAACTGCCACATACCCTTCACCTAGATTCAGGTATCCACATTCCTATGGTGAGTAGTTATCATTCCAAGGACATGCTCCAAGTTAATCAAATATTTCTATGTAAATGTACAAACTAGAGTTCTTTAATTAGTATACAAAATAATTTTTCATTGGTGAAATTAAAATAGTTCAAATTTTGTGATTGGCTAGAAAGTTGTACTGGAACTTCCACTTTTGTGTACGAGGATCTGGTGAGCTCAGTCAACTAACAACTTCAAACTACTTAGATCTAAGACCCTAGCTTTATTTACTTTTTTATATAGATTTAAGGGGTTCAAGTGCAGTTTTGTTAAATGGATATATTGCATACTGGTGAAGTCCAGGCTATTAGTGTAACCGTCACTCGAATACTGTACATTGTACCCATTAGATAATTTCTCATGCCCCTTTCCTTTTCCACCTTCCATCCTCTGCCATGCCCAAGATAATATTTGAACTGATGCCAACCCTTCACCCACAGCCCCCTACCTAATACTTATTGTCTGATGTGATTAGAAGACTTACTAATTGTGCCATCAGTATATTTATGCACCCATTTCCAAGTAAAACTTTCATGCAAAGTGCCAGTGTCTAAGGAAATAGTTGATAAGGACTTCAAAGAAGAACAAGTTGTATGACATTTTTTTGTGCGGCTATTAATGTTTTTAAGTGTGGCAGAATGCAGCCTGAGCTTTGCTTTCATTGTAATATACCATTTGGTAGTGAGGCTAATCAGCAGAATACATATATCTCCTACCTATATTTTCCTGCCACCATTTTTTATTTTGAAAAATTTTGAGCCTATGCAGAGGTTGCAAAGATATTATAATAAACTACCACATACCCTTCACCTAGATTTATCAATTATTAATGTAAAATGACTCCACATTTATGCTCCCTGTCTTTCTTGCATTCCCATTCCCTCTATATATGTTTTTCTCCCCCTGCATATGTATTTAGTGCTTACTTTGCAAGTTGAATACTGTATTTCATGAAAATTCACTCCCAAATTCTTCACCATGTATCTCCTAAGAGCAAAGGCATTCTCCTGCGTAATTATAATGCAATTTTCACATTCAAAAACTTTAACATTGATATGATACTATTATCTAATATATAATCCATACCTATACTTTCTCAATTGTCCTAGCAATGTCTTTTATAGGTCTTTATTTCTTAATCCAGTATGCAATCATAGATCATGAAGTGCAGTTGTTTATCATACTTACTTAACTTTTTTTTTTTTGACGGAGTCTCACTCTATCGCCCAGGCTGGAGTGCAGTGGTGCTATTTTGGCTCACTGCAAGCTCCACCTCCTGGGTTGATGCCATTCTCCTGCCTCAGCCTCCCGAGTAGCTGGGACTACAGGCGCCCGCCACCTCGCCCGGCTAATTTTTTGTATTTTTAGTAGAGACGGGGTTTCACCGTGTTAGCCAGCATGGTCTCGATCTCCTGATCTCGTGATCCGCCTGCCTCGGCCTCCCAAAGTGCTGGGATTACAGGCGTGAGCCCGGCCCTTAACCTCTTTAATCTAGAATAGCTTTCCAGCCATTCTCTCTCTCTCTCTCTCTCTCTCTCTCTCTCTCTCTTTCTCTCTCTCTTTCCTTTTTGAGACAGGGTCTCGGTCTGTTACCCAGGCTGGAGTTCAGTGAAGCGATCATGGCTCACTGCAGCCTCAACTTCCTGTGCTCAAGCAATCTTCCTGCCTCGGCCTCCCTAGTAGCTGGGACCACAGGCACAAGCCAGCATGCCTGGCTAATTTTTTCACTTTTTGTAGAAACATGGTCTCACTATGTTGCTCAGGCTAGTCGTGAACTCCTGGGCTCAACAGAGTCTCTTGTCTCGTCCTCCCAAAATCCTGGGAGGTGTGAGCCACCGTGCCCAGTCATTTTCTCTTTTTTTTTCATGAACCTGATGTTTTTGAGGAGTCCAGGTCAGCTGTTTGGCATAACATCTATCAATTTGGACGAGTCTTATTGCTTTTTCATGATTGGGTTTAGGTTAAATGTGACAGAAATACCACATAGGTGATGTTTTGTCCTCCTTAGTACATCATAAAACAAAGTAATTTTATTCCCTTATTGGTAGTTACAATTTAGATCACTTGGTTAATGCAGTGTCCAGCAGATGTTTCTTGTGGAATTACCTCTCTTCTTTGTAATTTGTAACTAATTTTTCACATACTTTTAGACTATGTGAATGTCTTGTTCCTCAAGCCTTTGCCCATTGATTTTTAATATTGTTGATTGAAGCAATTATTATGATGATGTTTGTAAAATGTTTGTTTTCCATTTTTTTTTTTTTTCAGACCAGGTCTTGCTCTATCACCCAGGGTCAGTGCAGTGTCTTTACAGTTCTTTATGTCTTTAGAATATATTCCAGTGAGGATAGTCAGAGTACTATATTCAAATGTTGCTTGGATTAATTCTCCGTGTGTATGGTTTTGTTATCAATATGATTAATAATTAAATCAATTTGCTTATCTTAGTATTTAATTTGAGCTTTTATTACTCTTGCTAATTAAGCTTTATTTTTTGAATATGCAGAACATTAACATGGTTTGAAATCCAAAACTATATACAAATGGGATACTATGAGAAATCTCACTCTCTTCTCTATTACTTTTACATCATCACCACCCATATGCTGTAGATGCCAATTTAATTAGCTTCTGGTTTATTTTTCCTGTGTCTGTTTTTGCAAAAATAAGAGGATACACACGCGCGCGCACACACACACTCTCATGTTATCCCTCCATCCTGACACAAAAATGTAATGTATACTATGAAGCCTTTGCTTTTTTTACTTAATCACATGATCTAGAAGTTACTCAATATTAGTTAATTGTTATTTTCCTATTTTTTCATAGTTTCGATTTACCATATTTCATTCATGTTATCTCACAAGTGTGTGCATTTAGGTTGTTTTAAGTATGGCGTGATTACACATAATGCCACCATGAATAAATTTGTGCATGCCTTTCTCCCAAAATTGGTTGAGAAATGTCTAGAAGATTGGCAATTTAAAGGGTAAATGCATATTTAATTTTGATAGCTATTACTGAATTCTCCACCATAGAGTTGTACCATTTTGCATTACCATTGGCAATGTATGACAGTAAATGTTTTCCCATAGCCTTCCAAACAACTTACCATCAAGCTTTTGAATTTTGCCAAACTGAGAGGTAAAAAATGGTATTTGAAAAATTTAATATGCATTTCCCTTATTATGTATGGAGTTTAGCAACTTTTGTATGTTTAAAGCTAACCAATACATCTTTTTTATGAACTTGTTTAAGCCTTTTGTGCCTTTTATCTATTGAATTTTTTGATGGCTTCTTCCATTCTATATTGTGAACCCAGTTTTTCATCTGATGTATCACCTTCCCGTTATTATCCAAGGCAATAAAATACCAAGAGTTTTATGAATTGCTTAGGCCAATACACAGCAACTTATTTCCTAATGCTAGTACACTGTGTGACTCGTCTTATGACTTGAATAAGAGGAGGAGAGTTCAAAGGGGCTTATGAAGATAGCATGAAGTCTTTAAGTGCTTATCTGAAACTCTTGGGGACAGGTGTTTCCAGAGTTTAGGCTTTTGTGAATTTTAGAAAGGTAATGGGTGTATATGCTGTATATTATGTAATATCATCCATCAGCTCTGGGATAGTACCACATAATCAAAGAAATATTTCTGGAGCAAAACGTATGAATATACTAAATGGGTTAAATAAAACTATAAGTACCCTCACATCAACCCAGATCAGGTTTTGCTGTCAGATTAATTTAGGTAATGCCTGCTTTTACCACCAAATGCTTAATAAATAAAACTCAGTTTCCAGAGTATTTTTGGATGCGGGAATCATGGATAACGAATTGTAGACCTGTAGTTTCTTAAACAAGCTACTTTGGGGTATTGTTTATTCAAGAAAGCTGTGTATCGTTAAATACATTCTTAAGAGAATCATAAAGATAATTCCAGGAAAATGCCTTTTTAAAAAGTCATAACAGCAAATTGTTTATACTAAGTTGACTATATTGAATAAACTCCCTTAAACATCAAACATCATAAACTCTATTTAATCAATAAGAATAGGGAATTAAGTTGAGTGGTTGCTTAGAATTCTGAAATTGCGTAAAATAGTTCTTTTTTTCTTAACTAGGACACATTTAATGTGAATTTTTTTAAAACATACGAAAATAACTTTCTTTTCTTCCAAATTATAGATGTGTTTGGTTATTTATTTATTATTATTGTCCCTCAAGAATTATTTCATTCACTACTGTGTCCCCAGTACCTAGCACAATGTCTGACTAGCTGTAGGAGCTAAATAATTATTTTAAATTAATTAATAAATGAAAGAAGATTACAAGAAGAAGACACCATAAGGGAAATATAATTTTTCACTCATCTGCAATGAAAGTACAAGTTTTTAACAATAATTTAAAGGGCAGTGACACTCTACCTCTTATTCCATACCAATTCAGATTTATCTAGAAATAGGCTGGGCGTGGTGGCTCATGCCCATAATCCAGCACTTTAGGAGGCTGAAGTGGAAGGATCTCTTGAGGCCAGGAGTTCAAGACCAGAATGGGGAACATAAGAAGACTCTATCTCTACAAAAAAAAAAAAAAAAAAAAAAATTAGCCTGGCATGGTGGTGTGTGCCTGTGGACCCAGCTACTCAAGGAGGCTGAGGTAGGAGGATTGCTTAAACCCAAGAGATCGAGGCTGCAGCCATAATTGTGCCACTGAACTCCAACCTGAGCGACAGAGCAAGACTGTCTCTTAAAAAAAAAATGGAAGAAATGATTTATCTAGCAATAAACTCACATATGTCTGGAGAGAATGACTACTTCTCCTGCAAAGAGGAAGAAGTCAACTTTGCTTGAACACGTGGAAGTTAGTTACCTCAAGATGCTACTTCTTTATGTCCCCCCTTTCCCCAATTATCATCCCTAAAAATAGATCATTAGAGAAAAATTAAAATATGCAACTTCGGTCATATTTTGCGTCTGTCTTCAACTTGCTGAATTGCCTTTCAAATACGTTTCCCCTTTTTGCATATTTGCATTATTTTTCAGGCTAAAAATAATACGTGTTCATGATAGAACATTTAGAAAAATTATAGACCATTTGGGAAATAAAGACAAATAGGAAGAAGGAGAAATAATTCACAGGCTCAACCCCTCAGAGATGACTCATAATGTTTTAGTATATTTTCCTCTAGTCATTCTTCCAAGCATATTATTTTTAAATATACCATGTAGACAGTTTAAATCTTGTTTTCTAATCTTTTACACTATAAAGATGTTCTGTATCACTACAAAATTTAGAAGGCATTATTTGAAGTAGAGGCATTAAATTCCATTACATGGAAACAACAACACTTTTCTTAACCTTTCCCCTAGCATTAGACAATTCAATTGTTTCTGATTATATATAATAACACTTTAAAGATCAGATTGTAAATATCTTTTCTGTAATTGGCATTTTTTTTCCTCAGAATAGTCTCCCAGGTGTGGAATTACTGGGTCAAATGAAATGAAGATATATAAACAAGTTAGACGTTCTTAAACAATCTTTAAGAATTATAACAAATCTAGATATCTAGGGATATCTAGCCTGATGAGACCATTTTGGTCCGCACAAGTAGCTCATAACAGGAACCTGGAAACATAACCCAGAGGAACTCCATTACCCACTTGCAGTATATGGCTTTTGTTCTGAACCACTAATTCTACTCTGAAATTGAGGCAGTTTTATCAAGTAATGAGGGAATCTGAATGCTTGTCAATAAGAATGTGTTAACAAATTGCCAAGGAGATGTCTTCATTATGTTTGCATTGGGTTGTGTTCAATTTACCCCTTATTTCACTGAAACAGTCATTGCCTTGTGTTTTAAAACACCAATATTTTACTTTTCACTGCCTTAATCCTAGAACTATTAGAATTCCCTTGGGGGATTTTGAAAACCCAGCAGCATTATCGCTTACTGTTGCACATTTGCCATCTAGTGGCTAAAGTGAAAAATTGCAGACTTACACCCTCTCTCTAGTTGGGGGAAGAAGACCCTTAGAGCCTGTTTTTCTCAAGAAACCCATTGTGGTGGAAAGCACAAACTGTCAATAATACTCAATAAGGATGGGTAGGATTGCTATACGGGATGTACCTATGTTCAGTTAGGAGAAGAGGCTGTGCCAAAGGGAGATAGAACTCAGAGGATATCACAGAGCTTTTCCCCAACAAATGTTACCTCATTATTCCTATGCCCCCCAAACTCACTGTTCTCAGTGAAATCAGACTAAAAGGAAAATTAAGGTTAGCCTTGAAATGTAAAACAATCATCCAGGGCACCATGATGTTATGCATGGAAAAAAGGAAGATGTCTTTGTTTGTACTGTTATAACAGAATAGCTGAGACTGAGTAATTTACAAAGAACAGAAACTTATTTCCCACAGTTCTGGAGGCTGGGAAGGTCTAGACCAAAGCACCAGCAGGTTCAGTTGTTTGGTAAGAACTACTCTCTGCTTCTATCATGATTCCTTATTGCTTCATCCTCTAGAGGGGAAGAAATGCTGTTTTCTCACATGGCGGAAGGTTGAAGGTCAAGGAGGCTGAACGTTGTGTGCAGTCACTTTTATAAGAGCCTTAATCCCATTAAAGACAGAGGAGCCCTCAGGGCCTAATCACCTCTTCAAGGCCTTATCTCTTAATGCCATCACATTGGCAACACCTGAATTTTGGAGGCTACACATTCAAACCATAGCAGAAAGTGACCTCATTTGCTTTGCTCTAGAGACTGGGTATTTATTAGTAGATTGCTTTAATATGAGACTCAGATATTTTAGTTACCATCTTGTAATGTTGCTTCTTTTCTCTCTCCTGGCAGTCTGTTTGAGTTAATTTCCAGTCAAATAGAATGTGCTACAAAAATACAGTTGCCCAGATTTACTATTTCTTTGAATAGATAGGATTGGTAACTTTCTATCTGCTTCCTAATTTTTTTCAAATTATTTCAACCTAGTCAAATGACATATAATTTTGAGAATGCAGATCATGCAAATTGCACCAGAAATTCTCTCTTAAGACATTCAATGAAGATGCTCAGATTCTGGGAGAGTCAGTAAACATAGAGATGAAGTGCATGGGGGTGGTGAAGCATTCTTTCAAAAATAAGCTGTGAAAATTGTTAAGAACTGAACTAATGTTCAAATTTACACAGAATTTTCTTTTTCCTTCAGTCATGCAGGCCTCAGGAAGGGTAAAGAAAATATTAAAAAGTGGGTGAAGTTAGAGGTAGTGAAACATTTTCAATAGTAGCAGATTAATCAAGCAGTATTGAGCTTGAACTATTTCTGGGTAGCCAGTTATACAAAACATTTATATAAATTTACAAATTGTAAAAAGAAAACTTACCCTAAAACGAGCCAAATACAGAAGCCCTCCCACCGCCTCCTCAAAATATTTTGATACATGTATTCCATAACCATTCTATATGAAAGCACCAGCAGGGCAATTGTTTGGTAAGAACTGCTCTCTGCTTGGGTGAATGTCACCGGACATTCATTCAACAAGCAGCTAGTAAGAACACTTGAAAATTTAAAGATATATGTATGTATACCTTTGACCCAGCAAACCTAATGCTTGGAATCGACTGATTATACTCACAAAAGTATGGCAAGATATGGTTACCAGTATGTTCATTGCAACATTGTTTGAAATAGCAAAACACTGTTAATGATCCATTGACAGTGATGAGGTTATACTAATTTAAGTTAAAATTCCTCATTACAATGGAATCATATGTATCTATTAAAAAGAATGAAACAGAATTCTATGTGCTCATATAGAAAGCTCTCCAAATTACATAAGTGAAAAGCAAGGCACAATACAATAGTATCTGTATATGTAATCTAATATATACACACATGTACAACCATATGGTGTCAGACATTCATTAAGACAATTTCCCGCTGCTAGAGGTTACTTAAAAGCACAAGAAGTGTGACCAAAACGAAGCCCTGCTGAGTAAGATCATGAAATTCTTCAAGGTCTTCAAAGCCTAGTTTAAAAAAGCCTGACCCTTGGTCTGAGTTGTTCCCATTTGTACCATCCTGAAAATGGAGGAGTAAAGAGAAATGTCAAGTATTTATCCTGACTTTTCTTGAATGAGCCATATCTGAAGATAATCAAGTCTGGAAGAACAGTAGCATTTTGAGGAGATGACTTAAGATCCCACGATTTGCTTTTACTATTCAAAGTGACTCCCAAATTCAGATGCTGGAGTTTTTATCCAGTATCCTCTTACCATACTTTGGAGTTTCCTTTTTACTTATCTTGAATGTCTGATTCCATTATGTTGCTCAACTCACTCCAATTAATACTCACTGAAGAAAATTGAGTGCATAACCCTTACTGATTGCTTATTTAGTTACATGCATTATGCGAAGTACTCATTAATCTCCACAACTACCCTTTGAGATAGGTACTAGTAAGTTTCTCATCTTACAAATGAGAAATTACACTTTGATGCTCTACTAGTGGTGGCCTCTTTAAGTACTACATATATGACCTGGACGCTCTTGTCCCCTTTCTTACTTTTATGAAAATGTTTTTTTCTTATGAGCCGGGCACGGTAGCTCACGCCTGTAATCCCAGCACATTGGGAGGCTGAGTTAGGTGGATTACCTGAGGTCAGGCATTCGAGACCAGCCTGGCTGACATGGTCAAACCCCATCTCTATTAAAAATATAAGAATTCACCAGGTGTGGTGGTGAGCGCCTGTAATTCCAGCTACTTGGGAGACTGAGGCGGGAGAATCGCTTGAACCTGGGAGGCCGAGGCTGCAGTGAGCCGAGATGATGCCACTGTACTATATACAGCCTGGGTGATAGAGTGAGACTCCATCTCAAAAAAAAAAAAAAAAAAAAAGTTTTTGTCCTGTACATTTATTCCCTTAGAAGCATGTACATTTTTCAAAGGTTATGTGTTAATCTGTAGAAAGGTATTTATGCTTGATTGGAGGTTAGCATGTCACCCTTATTTGATAATATTTACTTATTAAACAGAAGATTTCTGCAGACACAGCTTACGTTTAATTTCTCATTAATTAATCACTTTACATAATAGGGACTAGAGAACTCTTAGAACTTTGTTTTGTGGAGTATATAGACATTAGTCTACTAATTCATAGACATGTATAACTTTAAACTCTGATAAGTGTTACGAAGGCAAAACACGGTGGTCAGTGACAATCTGGTGGATTCGATAGGGAGGGCTTCCCTGTGGAAGTGAAGTTTGTCTCCACAAATGAAGGATAGGAAGGAGTCAACTATGAAAATTGGGAGTGGGGGTATTCCAGCCATAAGAATAGCACAGGCAAAGACTCAGGCGTGGCTGGGAGTCTAATGATCCAGGAAATGAAAGAAGGTCTGAGTGGCTAGGACATAGAGCACTGTGCTGAGAATGGTGGGCCAAGAGACTGGAGAGGTAGGCACAGACCAGAAACCATGTGAAATCTCAGAGAAGTAAACAGAAAATTTTACAATTGGATAGATAATGAGAAATTGTGGTGTTAAGTGCTGTAAACGAGATGAGTGCTAAGAGAAACCTCTGAAGCATGCTTTGAGATTCAGGAAAGACTTCCCAGAAAATGGGAACCGTGAAGAATGACAAGGCATTAGCTAGGATATCAGGAAGGAATGGTGGTGGTTAATAGTGTTCCAGGTAGAGGGAACAACAAAGGCCTGGAGATGAGAGAGAACGCAGCAAGTTTAAGGAACTGAGGAATCAGGAGCCTTGTTAAAATGCTATTTTAAAATGCTGACCTTGGGCTGAGTGCAGTGACTCATGCCTGTAATCCCAGCATTTTGGGAGGCCTAGGAGTGTGCATTGCTTGACCCCAGGAGTTTGAGACCAACCTGGGCAATATAGCGAAACCCTGTCTCTACCAAAAACAAGTTTTAAAAATTAGCTGGGTGTGGTGGCACACGCCTGTGGTCCCAGGTACCCGGGAGGCTGAGATGGGAGGATCATTTGAGCCCAGGAGGAGGAGGTTGCAGTGAGCCGAGATTGCACTCCAGTCTGAGTGACAGAGTGAGATCCTGTCTCAATTAAAAAAAAAAAAAAAAATGCTGACCTTGGCTGACAGGGGAGAAAGTTGTGGGCAACAGTGGATGTAGAGGAAAAGACTGTTGGCATAATTCAGGCTGAAACAAGTAAACTAAGGCAGTGGCAGCAATGGAAGAAAGTAAGAGAGTGATTGTATAGATATTAAACAGGACGAATGGCTGCTTGGTGAACTGTTATGGAGGAAGAGTGAGGAAGACAAAGAAGCCAGATTTCTCATGGGGGTTACTGGATGACTTAAGATCCTGTTCCTTTTGTTAACAATGAAGGAGGATCCTAACTGGAAGCCCGAGTTGAAGGAGTTTAATATGAGTCATGTTAGTGTTACACATCTGTGGACCACTGAAGTGAACGTGTCCATTTGAGAGATGTGCACTTTTGCCTCTATAACTGAGGACAGACATGTAGGCTGCAGTTACATTTGTAGCCATCATCAGTATATTGAAGGTATAGAAATGGATGATACAGCTCAGAGAGAACGTGCAGAATCAAAAGAGGGCGTAGAAATTTTTTTTGAAAACAATAGAATTTAAGAGGCAGAGAGGAAATAAGGAGCCTCTGAAGGAAAGTGACTCAGCAGCTAGAGAAGAAAAACTAGGAGAAAGTGATGTCATAGAATCGAAAGAAGGCAATGCAAGAAGAAGGGAATGATCAACATTGACAGATGAAATGGAGAAGTCAAATAAGGTAAATACAGAGAAGTATTCATTACGTACACAACGAAAAATTTCTAGGACACCCTTGCACAAGCAATTTTGTAGAAGTGGCTAAAGCCAGAGGGTAGTGGGATTAGGAATAAGGAACAGGTAAGATAATGAAGATCATAAGACCAGATAACCCATTCATGAGGCTTGGTTGTTGCAAGTACGAGACACGTGGAAAGTGTGGATGATTTTTGTTTGTTTGTTTGTTTGTTTAATTGATTTTTTTTGTTTGTTTTTTACATGGAAAGAAGTTTAAGAAGATATAAATGGTGATGAGAAGGTGCCAGTATAGAAGAGACTGAAGATCAAGGAGGGAGGATAATAAAGATAGGTTGCTGGAATGAGGAGGGGAATAGGAGGCAGATTATAAGTGGAAAGATTATTATTACAAAGGATGTAGGATATTGCTTTGATTCTAAACAGTGAGGAGGGGGGAAATATACAGATAATATTCCAGAACTGATGGCAGTACCATAACGCAATACCTTTCTCATATTTTCTTAATGAAGAAGAATTCACATTTATCTCATCAAAGAGAGGGAAACAGATGGTAAAGCAGAAATTTGAGCAGAATGGAGAATAGCCACTGTGGAGAATGGGAGACAGAGCTGATGAAGGTAAAAATATTACTTATTGTTATTGGGGCTCTCTTTAGGTTGGAGACTCTAAATCTGTATTGGAGGCAGTTGGTAGGCTGGTGTGAGTTTTGTCTCATGTTCTGCAATCAGAAGATAGTACAGAGAATACAAAATTAGACCCGGGTACAGTTACATCAAATAATTATGCAAGTTGTCCACGAAACTACGCTAGAGAGTAACACTTACATTTTAAGCTTGTTTGTTTCCTTTTCAATTATTTTCTTCGCAGGCTGCACCTTTAAAATGGCATTTTCATCAGATGTTGTAAGCTTACTTAGTATGTGGTGAATTTCCTACTCAAGACGTCAAATGACTTGATACCATACCATCTATTTTGTGCTGTCGTTCCACAAAATGAATATGGTTTTGGGACTGTGTTAGGGCCTTTGGTGGTCTGAACCACACAACCTCTGAACAGCCTACTTAAGTACATTTGGTAGTCCTGACAAAACTGGCTTCTTGCCAGGTGAATACAGTGAAAGGATAAAGAAGAGAGGAACTTAAAAATACTGTAAAGATAGTAAAGTGATAGTCTATGGAAACTAACTTGGATTGGAAATAAGTTAATGGCAAAAGGGATAAAGTAAGGGGCTAACAATATTGGAAGTGCCTATAGGCTGAAGAACAAGTATAATGAACATTCCTATTGTATGTCTCGTGCATCTTATGTGGGCATTTCCGATATGTCACCCAAAGACCCTAACACTATTTCTAAACCATATTTATTTCGTGGAACTACAGCACAAAATATATGGCATGGCATTAAGTTGTTTGAGATCTCCAGTAGGAAATTCACTAGATAGCAAATGAGCTTGCAACATCTGGTGAAAATGGCATATTAAAGGTGTAGCCTTAGAAGAAAAGAATTAAAAAGCAAACAAACAAGGCTAAAGTGCTTCTTAGCCTCAGAATTTTGTAATAAAGTACCTACATAAAAAAGAAAAAAGAACTTGAGTCTTTTCCTTCAGTTTTCTTATTTCCAAATGCTTAAATCGTGTAGTTTCAGAGGTATAGTAATTTCGTTATGCTTTGTAAATGCTTTATTTATCAAAGACATTTCCCAGATAAAATTTGAACTCTAAGAGATATATATTGAACTTATTATAATAATAAAAATAAATAAAAATCCGGCTGGGGGTGGTGGCTCATGTCTGTAATCCCAGCACTTTTTGAGGCCGAGGCAGGTGGATTACTTGAGGCCAGGAGTTGGAGAGGAGCCTGGCCAACGTGATGAAACCCTGTCTCTACTAAAAATACAAAAATTAGCTGGGTGTGGTGGTGCATGCCTGTAATCCCAGCTACTCGGGAAGCTGAGGCAAATGAACCATTCGAAACTGGGAGGCAGAGGTTGAAATGAGCCAAGATTCCACCACTGCACTCCAGCCTGGGAGACAGAGTAAGACTCTGTCTCAAAAATAAATAAATAAATAAAAATAAATGTAAAAACCCTCTGAGTTGATACAGAAAAGTCAGGAAGACAAATATAGACTAAAGTTATTAATCAAAATATATTATTAAATCATCATTTGCCAATGCAATGCTTGGATCAATTATATTATTGCTCTATTGAGATTCATGAGTTAATTTATAATTTATAACTTAAATTTTCAGTATAATGGTGAAACGCAAAATATAGAATTTAACATTTTTTTTAAAATGTGTGGTCTAAAATGTTTTGAATATATGCTTAACTATCATTTTGCTGCTTCATTTCTTCTGTTTGTGCCCTATGCAAATAGACTGTCAATCAAGAATTTCACTATCTGTTTCTCAGGTCGAATGGCTCTGGAGAGCCTAAGATCAGATTCTGACCCTCATATCTTTATATAAACCATATAAATGTTATCTGTGAATCTTCTTCCCTATTAATTCTAATTTAAAATCATAACAAAATAATAAATTGAAAAGTAAACAGTGTGGCACAAATCATTTATTTGAAGTCACACAGACCAGAAAAGACAAATGGAAAGTTCTCTAAAGGAGAAATTAATTAAATTGAGTTTTTGTGTGTGTGCAGCTCAAAGACAAAAATTATTTTACTACCCTCAGTCTCCTTGGGACTTTTGACAAAGGCACACAGAAAACATGGGAAATTCTTTCTAAAAAGTTAAAAATATTATTATTGGATTTGCTACTGAAGGGCCCCAAATAAACATTTTTTAAATGATTGAAATCAATCTTGTTTGACAATATTCTTCAAAGTTCATTAAAATAATTTGAGTCTGAGAACAATGAAATGTCCTGAAACATAATATAATTAACCCCACCTGTACCAAATGAATCAAAATATCTGGTCAGTGGGGATAGGAAACAAGTGTTTTAACAACATCAGAAAATGAGTTTCATATATATTCTTCACCAATTTTTTTATGCGTGTGTGGTATTATTTGAGAAGAGATTGGAAAGCAGGAAACTATAATCTTGAGTCTCACATTTTTGTAGGAGTCTACTACAAGTTTTGTGACCCTTTTATTGCATACAATTAATTTGCAAACTGAACAGTTTTCTTTTTTTTTTTTTTTGACTTTAAGTTCTAGGGTACATGTGCACAATGTGCACGTTTGTTACATATGTGTACATGTGCCATGTTGGTGTGCTGCACCCGTTAACTCATCATTTACATTAGGTATATCTCCTAATGCTATCCTTCCTCCCTCCCCGCTCCCCTGGCAGGCCTCCATGTGTGATGTTCCCACCCTGTGTCCATGTGTTCTCATTGTTCAATTCCCACCTATGAGTGAGAACATGTGGTGTTTGGTTTTCTGTCTTTGCGATAGTTTGCTCAGAATGATGGTTTCCAGCTTCATCCATGTCCCTACAAAGGACATAAACTCATCCTATTTTATGGCTGCATAGTATTCCATGGTGTATATGTGCCACATTTTCTTAATCCAGTCTATCATTGATGGACATTTGGGTTGGTTCCAAGTCTTTGCTATTGTGAATAGTGCCGCAATAAGCATATGTGTTCACGTGTCTATAGCATCATGATTTATAATCCTTTGGGTATATACCCAGTAATGGGATGGCTGGGTCAAATGGTGTTTCTAGTTCTAGATCCTTGAGGAATCACCACACTGTCTTCCACAATGGTTGAACTAGTTTACAGTCTCACCAACAGTGTAAAAGTGTTCCTATTTCTCCGCATCCTCTCCAGCACCTGTTGTTTCCTGACTTTTTAATGATTGCCATTCTAACTGTTGTGAGATGGTATCTCATTGTGGTTTGGATTTGCATTTCTCTGATGGCAAGTGATGATGAGCATTTTTTCATGTGTCTGTTGGCTGCATAAATGTCTTCTTTTGAGAAGTGTCTGTTCATATCCTTCACCCAGTTTCTGATGGGGTTGTTTGATTTTTTCTTGTAAATTTGTTTAAGTTCTTTGTAGATTCTGGATATTAACCCTTTGTCAGATGGGTAGATTGTAAAAATTTTGTCCTATTCTGTAGGTTGCCCGTTCACCCTGACGGTGGTTTCTTTTGCTGTGCAGAAGTTCTTTAGTTTAATTATATCCCATTTGTCAATTTTGGCTTTTGTTGCCATTGCTTTTAGTGTTTTAGTCATGAAGTCCTTGCCCATGAGTATGTCCTGAATGGTATTGCCTAGGTTTTCTTCTAGGGTTTTTTTGGTTTTAGGTCTGACATTTAAGTCTTTATTCCATCTTGAATTGATTTTTGTATAAGATGTAAGGAAGGGATCCAGTTTCAGCTTTCTACATATGGCTAACCAGCTTTCCCAGCACCATTTATTAAATAGGGAATCCTTTCCCCATTTCTTGTTTTTGTCAGGTTTCTCAAAGATCAGATGGTTGTAGATGTGTGGTATTATTTCCGAGGGCTCTATTCTGTAGCTGAACAGTTTTCTTAAAGCCTATTTTCCTTTGCCACTTGGGACTGAGTGAGTGGAAGAATTTTACCTAAATATTACACTTAAATTGGGGTTTCAAAGAAGCATACTAATGGATAAGGCTTTCACTATATACTAAAGTTGAAGAAGAAATGTTCACCATGTAAAGCAAAGATCTTTTTTCCCTGTGAACTTGACTTTTTCATTCTTTTCATTATCTGATTTAAATTGATACTCACATAGAAAAGTATTTATATGATCTCTCTCTCTCTCTCTTTCTCTCTCTCTCTCTCTCTCTCTCTCTCTGTCTATTAACTTTGGAGCCTCTGAGTTTAAACTTGAATTCTGAAGCTATAAAACTACCATTCTTTTGATTTGGAAACATAAACTAGTAGAAGACAATTGTATTGGAAATTCTGGCAGAAATCCAGCCTTATTGAACAAATTACCAATTACGCATCTCTGGCTTATCTACAGTTTTGTCCATATGTTTGTATGGCATCATGCCCATTCGTTATAAAATATGCCAGTTTTACAGGGCACTAACTACTAAGAAAAGATGGATCCAGATGGGTTATCTGAATAAATGGCATGAGTGCTATTACCTTGAAAAAATGCCACCACTTTGTGATAACTGTCATTGATAGGCTATGTTTTCTTAATTATTCCTGTGTTGTGTCATTGGCTACATATGTAATTTTTCATCATGAGAGAAAAATATTACCTTGGATTTCATGATCTTCTCGGCATGCTTCTGTCTGAAATACTAGAAAGTGCATGACCAAACTGTGAAAATAGAGTTGATACGTAAGAAATATTATTCATTTGAAGGAAAGTTAAATAGCATCTATAACAAAGGCAGAAGACAGTAATAAATAGCACGTAGTCTCCATACCCATACTTCAGTGGCTTTTCATTTGGAAGAACAAGAGAGTTATTACCACAGATGGACCTTATATTTATACTATTTGCATGAGTCTGGAATAAACTATAGCAGGAACACAAAAGGGAGGATGAGCCTATTTCATTATAAGGATATGAATACAATGGCCTGCCAACATGACAGTAATTTAGCATGAAAACATTACCCCCCCCCCTTTTTTTCCTGTGTGGAGTAAATATCATAACTTTGTTTCTGTATGGCAAAATTGGAAGATAGACTTGTCACCAGCATTGATATAAATACAGTCTTAGTCATTGATGCTCAACTACCTACTCAGAAGATTGTGTAGTGAGGCTACTAAACACACAATTTTAGGTTTGCAATATAACCAGATGTTCCCTAAAATGTTGTAAACACATTGCTGGTGTGGTTTTTATGAATAGACAACCTCAGAAGTGACATCAGCAAGATGGTGGAATAGGATTCAATTTGAACAATTGTCCACACATGCAAACACCTTCATAGGAGCTAAGGAATCCAGATGAGTGATTACAACACCTAGAGGAAACACATAAGTAGGAAAAAATGCATTGAAAAGGGTAAGAAGGGCAGTTTCAGATTACCCACATCACCTCTCCCCCAAGTCTAGGCAGCCAAGCATAGAGAGAGATATGCTCCTGTATTAGTCTGTTTTCATGTGGCTGATAAAGACATGCCTGAGACTGGGTAACTTATGAAGGAAAAGAGGTTCAATGGACTGACAGTTCCACATGGCTGGGGAGGCCTCACAATTATGGTGAAAGGCAAGGCAGAGCAAAGTCAAGTCTTACATGTTTGGCAGCAGGCAAAGAGAGAATAAGAACCAAGCAAAAGGGGCTTCCCCTTATAAAACCATCAGATCTTGTGACACTTATTAACTACCACGACAACAGTATGGGGAAACTGCCCTCATGATTCAACTGTCTCCCAGCAGATCTCTCCTGCAACACGTGGGAATTATGGGAGCTACAATTCAAGATGAGATTTGGGTGGGGACACAGCCAAACCATATCATCTACCCACGGGGAAAGGAGAGTGAAGTGAGCATCCAATGTTACTGCAAACTTCAGCACCAGGCCTGTCCCAATAATACCCAGCAACAAGCCAGCCCCCACAGCCCCAGACTCCAGGCTGGCCCCTGTGTCTCAAGGCTCTAGGCCTGCCCTAGCCCAGGATGGTCTCCAAGCTCCAGGATTCAAGCTTGCCCCAGGAGACCCAGGCTCCGGCCCTGCCTCAGGAATAGGCCAGTCCCTGCATACTCTGGCTCCAGGCTCACCCCTGTGGTGCCAGGTTCCAGGCCTACCTCAGTGCTAGGTTGGTCCTCTTGGCCTTAGGCTCCAGGCTGGCCACTACAGCTCCAGGGTCCAGGGCAGCACCTGTGGACCCAGCTTACAGGCCTACCCTGGTGTGGGATTATAGGCCAAACCCCATGGAGAAAGGCTGCAGGTACCCCTCCATGAACCCAGGCTCCACGCCTGTCCCTATAAACCATATAAACAGGCCCAACCCAGTGGATACATTAACAGAATGAAAGATACAAATCATATGATTACCGCAATAGAGGCAGAAAAGACCTACAACTTAAAGTATAATAATAATAAATAAATTAAAAAAAAAAAAAAAAAGAAAAGACATTTGATAAAATTCAATATCTGTTCATGAAAATACTCTCAATTAATTAGGTAGAGAAGAAATGTCCTTCTGTATAATAAAGGCCCTATATAACAAGCACACAGCCAACATCTTTCTCAATGGTGAAAACATGAAAGCTTTTCCTGTAGTATAAGGAATGATTCAAAGAAACCTACTCTTACCACTCCTATTAACATGGTACTAGAAGTTCTAACCACAGCAATTAGGCAAGAAAAAGAAATAAAAGGCATCCAAATCAGAAAGGAAGATGTGAAACTGTCTCTACTTGCAGATGACATGGTGTTATATATAGAATACCATAAAGACTCCACCAAAAAAAATTGATAGAACTAAGTCAGTAAAGTTTCAGGATATAAAGTCAACATACAAAATCTGTTGCATTTCTACATGCAAACAATGAAGTATCCAAAAACAGTTAAGAAAATAATTCTACTTACAATAGCATCAGAAAAGTAAAATACTTAAGAATAAGTTTAACTCAAAAGGTAAAAGGTCTGTGCTTTGAAAATTAATCAATTTTGATGAAATAAATTGAAGCAGACACAAATAAATGGAAAGATATCCTGTGTTCATGGATTGGAAGAATTCATATTATTAAAATATATATACTATCCAAAGCTTTCCACAGATTCAATGAAATTCCTATAAAAATTCCAATGGCATTTTTCACAGCAATAGAAAAAACAATCCTAAAATGTATATGGAACTGCAAAAGATCCAAATAACCAAGAATCCAAATAGCCAAAACAAATTTGAACAAATAGAGCAAAGCTGGAGGCATCATACTTCCTGATTCAAAATATATTACAAAGCTTACTAATCAAAACAGTATGATAATGGCATTAAAAACAAATGATCAATGAAACAGAATAGAGAGCCCAGAAATAAATTCACACATTTAAAGACAATTGATCTTTGACAAATGCACCAGGAACACACAGTGGGGAAAGAATAGTCTCTTCACTAAAGTGGAGAGACTTCAGTGGATACAACTAGGTATCCACTTTCAGAAGAATGAAATTAGATCCTTGCAACATACACAAAAATAAACTCAAAATGGATTAAAGACTTAAATGTACGGCTGAAAACTACAAAATTACTAGAAGAAAACATAGTGAAAAAGATTCTTGGCATCGGTCTAGGCCCTGATTTTTTGGATGTGACTTCAAAATCACAAGCAACAGACGCAAAAATAGAGGAATGGTATTGTGTTGAGCTAAAAAGCTTCTGCACAAAAGAAACAATTATCAGAGTGAAGAGACAACCTATGGATTGGGAGAAAATATTTGCAAACCATACATCCAATAAGGAATTAATACCTGAAATATACAAGGAACTCAAACAACTCAACAACAATAGAAATCCCAATAACCTAATTTTAAAATGGGCAAAAGACATGAATAGACATTTCTCAAAAGAACACATATAAATGGCCAATAGCTATATGAAAAAATGCTCAACATTGCCAGTCATCAGGATGCAAACCAGAACCAAAATGGGCTATTACTTCACATCCGTTAGAATCTCTATTATTAAAAAGACAAGAGATAGCAAATGTTGGTGAGGATATAGAGAAAGGAAATCTTTAAACACTGGTGGGGAAGTAAATTGGTACAGCCACTATAGAAAACAGTATGGACGTAACTTAAAAAACTAAAAATAGAACTACTATATGATCCAGGAATCTTACTTCTGAATATATATGTGTGTATTTTATATATATATATATATATATCAGTATCTCAAAAGAGACATCTGCACTACCATGTTTATTGTAGCATTGTTCACAGTAGTCAATATATGGAATCAATTGACAGATTCATGAATAAAGTGAATATGGTATGAGTCATACACCTACACACACACACACCCACCCACACACACACACAGTGGAATATTATTCAGCCTTAAAAAATACAGAAATAAAAAAAATAAAATAAAGAAATCTTGCAATTTGTGACAATATGAATGAACCTGGAAGATATGCTAAGTGTAGTAAGCCAGGCACAGAAAGACACATACTCTATGATCTGACTTATAGGATGAATCTAAAAAAGTTGAGCTTGGAAAAGCAGACAGTAGAATGGTGGCTTATAGGGACTGCATGGTGGGGGAAATGTGGAAATGTTGATCAAAGGAAACAAAGTCACAGTTACGCAGGATGAATAAATTCTGGAGAGCTAATGTACAGAATGGTGACTATAGTTAATAATACTGTATTGTATACTTGAAGTTTACTAAGAAGGTAGATCTTACATGTTCTTACCACAAAAAAAATGGTAAATATTTGACATGATATGTCAATTTGACTTTGATAATCATTTCACAATGTATACATATATCAAAACATCTCATTGTATACCATAAATATATACAATATTTATCTATCAGTTTTACCTCAATAGAGGTGAGAAAAATAGACAACTTTAGTGGTGAATTTTTTTTCTTAGTATGTGTTAGTTCTTGGCTCTTCTCTCACAATATTTCGTGGAATGGATGGAGATGATTGGCTGTGGCATGACTCCATTCTATCTCAAGTATGCTTCGCTTGCTTGACAGCAGTGGCAAGCAAATGATAATCTCATTACCCAGTATTTGGACACTTTTCAGTTAAGCTGATCTACTTGACAATATTTCTAATATTCATTTAATTTTTCAGCTAATGTTCCGTGACTGTCTTCTATGAGCAAGACAGAGTTGAGGTTATAAATCATGGTTGAGTCTTAAACACATGGATTTTAGAATAAGAGAGATCTATGTTAAATTACCAGTTCATCTACTTACTTGCTGTTTGTCTTGAGCAATTTGCCTAAATTATTTGACTCTGTTTTCTCGTCTATAAAACTAGAGATTAAAAATAATGATCTCACTGGATTTCTAAAAATATTTATACAGAAAATTTGTAAGATAACACATAGCAGAGTTTCTAACACAAAACAGACATTCAAAGAATATAGAGTTCATTTCCTTCTTATAAAATTATACACAATTTCATGCTAGACAAATTTTATTTAACAATTCTTATAAATTTGTTTAAACATAATTGTTTAAACGAATTTTTAAAGTTTTAAATAGCATTATCTATTTAGCAGTAATTGTGTAAAATATTATGCATCATTCTAAAAAGAATATAAAAGAACTATATCTAATATTACACAGAACTCCTTAAAAATCAATGAGAAAAAGAAAACACACTAGACCAAAAAGCCAATGGACATGAACAGTCAATTCAAACGAAAAAATCGAATAGGTTTCATAAACATATAAAGATTCCTCAGCCGGCCGGCCGGGGTGGGTGAATCAATTGAGGCCAGGAGTTCGAGACCAGCCTGGCCAACCCTGTCTTTACTAAAAATTAAAAAAACTAGCCAGGCATCGTAACACACGCCTGTAATCTCAGCTACTTGGGAGTCTGATGTATGAGAATTTCTTGAACGTGGGAAGCAGAGGTTGCAGTAGGTTGAGATTGTGCCTCTGCACTCCAGCCTGGACAACAGAGTGAGGCTCTGTCTCAAAAAAAAAAAAAAAAAAAAAAAATTACCCAGTCTATCAAAGAACTAAAGAAAGGTAAATGGTTAATACAATAACAGTAAGAGATTATATTTTGCCTATAGAATAGGCAAAGTCTGATAGAACTTATTGTTGGTAAATATGTCAAGGAAAAATGATCCTTATACATTTTGGGCAGGAGTATAAACTAGTATAGCTTCTTTGGAGCACAACTGGACAAAATCTTTCTCATTGTAAAATATGTACACCCCTTTACTCTGAAAATTTATTTCTGCGAGAGCAAACGTTAGAGGCAACTACATGTCCAGCAAAAGAGGATTAATTAGATAAGATAAAAAGACATATAAAAGCTAGAGATAAATAGAAATCATGTTCTATTAATTTTTTAAATGATTATTAAACTTGTCTTTTTGGAATATAAATTGTGGCTAAGAGATAACATTTTAAATGATCATATATTTCTATAAAAATTAATAAAAAATTAAAACCTACATAAATAAATTAGGAGTAAGCTTAGGAAAATATTTTTTTCTAGTATGGAAAAAAATTGTATTTTATGAAATACCTTCTGCCATGTTTTTAATAGTCTAATTTCCTTGCAACCTAATAACACAATGTAGCATCTGTAATTCTTACAGAGTGCCATCTCTGTTTCTGAAATTTAGAGGCACCTTCACCAAAATGCTTATATTCTTATAATCTACATTACTTATTCAAGGCCAAGTTATGTCACCAAAATTAAATGAAACAAGATTACACTAGGGACATTAGAACACTGAAATTTCAGTCCATCTGAAATCAAAAAGTTAAAAAGATTACAAATCCAATACAATTAAATACGTAGTTTCTTGTGATTCATTTCACAGTATGTGTTCATCTCTGTCAGATTTAGGTAGTAGGGTAACATAGTTTCATCTTCTAAAACATGATACTGACCTAAAAGTAATTATATAAATGTCAAAAGATAAAAATGTGATTATACAAAATTAATTGTTTCTCATGGACACAGTTCTAAAACGAAAATAATTGTAGGATAGCTTTCAATTTTGTTTCCTGTATTTTTCCAGTTTACCTGATATTTGAAAAAATTCAGGTGATATGGTAAAAAATAAACTATAAACAAGCCTAGCTTTTAGCTCAACTCTGTTCTGAATAGTGCTGATGAGTGGGAGTCTAGGAAGAGTAATATCTTAAAAAAATTCTTAGGAAGTTTTGCTGTTTTTGGTCAAAATACCCCATCCCCTAATATCAGAGATTAGATTTTAATAAAATTTTAGAGTAGGCAATATTTATTTTAATGCTTTTGATGGTGTTCTTATGCCTTCCTCTACATCTCTATCTCACATTCAGTGTTTTGAGTCCTCTGCTGTAATGTTCAATCTATCATTCTTTCTTACCTTACGTGTCATTGAGAAGAAATATTAAAAATAAATAAATAAATATCCTTCATAACCTCTCTTTCATTGCTCATGATGATATATTATGCTATTTTTTCCCTTTATCAGTCTACTGAGAGAAATACGTGCAGCTTATTGGATGGTTTGTAGGACCTGTTGTTGGTAAAGACCCCACTCAAAGATGGCTTCAAGTTATCTTCCATAGTGAATTGATGAGGATCCCCATGAGACGCATGAAGTCTCTATGATACCTGAACAAAGCTATCAAATGTTGTGCCCCTTTTTTGTTTGCTGGAGTTTTTAAGGACAACAGTTTGTCTGTGAGAGACTCAGTGATTGTTCTCTGGGTATCAACTCACATGGTTTCCAAGAAGTTTACTTGAGTAGCAGACCCCTGTATCTTGTCAACATTACTCTTCCAGACCTGATTACTCAGATATTAAATCACTCTTCAGCTTAGGTATTGTCTATTTTCCTTCTCTGGTTTCTATTTTGTTGTGACATGCTCTTATTTTTAATTCCTTCCTTCTACTTACTTTGGATATATTTTGTTCTTCTTTAACTACTTTAGGTAGAACTTTAGGCTAAGGATCAATAGTTTTCCTCTAAAGGTATATATGTTAAATATTTCATGCTTTGAAGGCCATATGGCCTGTGTTGCAAATCCTCAACTCTGCCAATGTAGCACAAAAGTAGCCATAGACCATATATATGCATTATTGTGTCCCAAGTAAACCTTTTTTTTTTTTTTTTTTTTTTTTTACAAAATAAGTGGCAATCCTGAATAGGCATGCAGGCCATAATTTGCTGATCCCTGATTTAGGTCATTGCTTTGAGACCAGTCTTCTTTTCTAATATAAGTATTGAAATGTATATATTCGTCTGTAACACTGCTTTAGTTACATTCCACAACTTTCAGTATTTGGTATTTTAACAACCATTCATACAAAATATATTTGTTATGTTTTCTCTTGTGATTTTTTCTTTATGTGTCTCTTAGAAGAATATTGTTTAATTTCCAAATGTGCAATTGAAATCTAATTTAGTTTCCTCATGGTCAAAGAATGTGCACAGGTGACTTCAATCCTTTTAAATTTGTTGAAACTTAATTTATGGCCCAGAATGTGTTC
This sequence comes from Mandrillus leucophaeus, assembly GCF_000951045.1. Classification (NCBI taxonomy): domain Eukaryota; kingdom Metazoa; phylum Chordata; class Mammalia; order Primates; family Cercopithecidae; genus Mandrillus; species Mandrillus leucophaeus. The sequence goes on from NW_012102798.1 coordinate 214,276, forward strand.
TATCTTGTTGAATGTAATGTCTGACCTTGAAAATAATGTGCATTCTACATTCATGTTTTGTGAGGGAGAAAAACAAGAAAATAAGGTGCATTCTACAATTGTTGGCTGTAGTGACCTATAACTATCAATGAAGTCAAGGTGGTAGATAATATGATTCATATCATCTATGCCTTTACTGAGTTTTTGACTAGTTATTCTACCTATTTCTGAGCGAGGGTGTTAATACCTACAAATAATAACAACAGCAATAATAAACCCCTATAGCATTATAAGAAGAGCTTTTCTTATAAAATGTCTCAATATGCTTGCAAAGAAAGAAACCAAGATGGAAATAAAGGCCAGTAAATCTAAGGTTGTGGGTTGACTGAAGGGTGAACAGAACAGAGACAGAAGTAAATCTCAGATTTAACAGTCTAGATAATCTTTGACTCTGATTACCAACCCATTAATCCCTGAGGAAACCTCTATTTCCCCATTCCTCAAATATAGACTATTAACGCAACAGGATGCACTCTATAGTCTGCCTTCCCCCGCCTCCCCCTACCCTGCATTCAAATGTGAATTCTTCTCTAAGAGCATTGCAGACATTCCTATGAAGGGCAATGGGCAAAGGAGATTCTCCCAGAGTGAAAACAGGGAACATGAAGGACAATAGACAGATGGAAAGCCTCCTAAATTACAAGTCCAATACTGTCTGATAAATTGATTCATTTCATTTGTCAGATATTGAGCCCTCAATATTCCTGTCCAAGGGAATGTGATATATGCCAAGAATCAATGTGTTGTTTACCATTCTCCTCTTTTCTGAATGGGAATTTTTATTCGTTATTTCAATCTTTTCCCACCATTGTACACTGTATGCACTGGGAGTGGATAAATTGTCATTTTTAGGATAAGTCACTACACGCTAAGGCAGCTACCTCTGGACTTGATAGCAAGAATAGTACATAATCCAGAGATCCTGGACTTGGTTCTGGTTTCAGTAACTAGATGAGATATTGGATAGTTGCCCTTGGAGGGTGATGTCAGTTTGATTCATGCACATTTTAATTCATGCACATGTAATCTTATTAAGGCAACATGGAGCAGGATTATTCACAGAGAAGATAGTCTCTGATGGAAAGAGAGTTGGCTAGAATCTTAAGTCTCACAGTGACCACAGACATCATACCATACTCCCCTGGGGCATATGCAGCACAATGTGGCTAATTCACACAAATATACTTTAGTTCTACCCATGGCTTTATCCACAAAGCTCTATCAGGTATAATCTTGATGAACTGGCCTGGACAACATGTGAGTTCAAAAGTTTCCTTTGGCATTCCAGTTAAGGGCTTGGATGAGAGGTAGCCTAAAACCAGCCACTTGGTCATTTTCCCCATAGTCATTTCCTTTGCCTTGAAACAGAGTGTCAGAAAATTGACAGCAAGAGGATGCACGGGAAAGGGAGTGCACAGAACATGAGCTCTTTTTCTTAAACACTAGAGTTTACTCATATCTGTTCTTTCCTCTGGATGCAACGTTTCTCCTGTTCCACCAGGTAAAGATGAATAAAGTGCTTCTAAAACAGGAGGCAGATGCAGGTCTATCTTACGCCATCAGATATAAGAACAACCTGGCCTTACGCGGAAATAGCATTAAGAATTTCTTAACAGTCAAAAAAAACAGGGCAGCTTCTTTCACATTCCCTCTCTTGCTGAAACCACGTTATCTCTTCCCACTTATTTCAGCCTGTGTCTCTCTTTCTTTGTCTCTCCTTACCAATCATGCTTTCTGTACTTTACTAACACTTCATTGTCATTTCATCCCCAACTTTACATACATTACAAATTAAATGCCTGATGCTCACTGATCTACTCTCTCCAGATACAAATTCCAAATTCCAAAACAGAGAATCTAATTGGGATAGATAAGACTTGGGATAGCTCCTCCTGACTGAAAGGTCAGTGCGTGTCTGAACATGTTTCCCTATAAAGACCACTCTTTGTAAGCACAAAAAGTTATCCTAAAAGAGACTCTGAAAGATTACTACTGTGTAACTCTGATCATCATCAATTATCAGAGTGGCTTCTTCTTGCAAATCAAATGAAGATCGTGAGAGGAATGAGGTTTTGCAGATATTAGAACATTCCGCTAAAACATGGATCACATTTAAGTCATTATCAGTCTTCATTACAATTTACTTATCAAATTAGCCCTAAAAGAAAATGAGTCTGTTAAGAATGAAATGTAATTCCAGATAACTTTGATACAAACCAAAGGAAAAGTAAGTTTCCAAATCATGTGTTACTGCCAAGACAGGTTTTGGTCAGATGGGTTGTGATCTCATCTACTCACATGCCTTCACATCACTAGCACACTTGTTACTTCTAAAACTGTATTTCTAAAAAAGTTTTCTCATGAGATGATTTGCTTGTGTATCTATAACCTCCAAGAAGCCAACCACGGTGGCCCATAACTGTAATATCAGGACTTTGGGAGGCCGAGGTGGGAGGATTACTTGAGCCCAGGAGGTTAAGACCAGCCTAGGCAACACAGTGGAACCCCAACTCTACAAAAAGTTAAAAAGTTAGCTGGGCATGGTGGTCTGTGCCTGTGGTCCCAGCTACTCAGGAGGCTGAGGGGGAAGTATCACTTGAACCCAGGAGGTCGAAGCTGCAGCAAGCCACATTCATGCCACTGCTCTCTAGCCTGGGTGACAGAGTGAGACCTGGTCTCAAAAAAAAATAAGTAAATAAAACATACTCCCCCAACCCACCTAATAGACTACAACTATTTGACAGAAAAGGATAGGAATTATTTACTTGTCTATTGTAAGCATCTTTCTTCCTGGATTGTAGTAGATAAGCCATTTTGCTACGTGAATGAATTAATTGAAAGCTTTGACAGCTTGAGGATGATGGGAGAAGAAACCAGAAAAAAGACAAGAATGGAGGTAAGGTTTGAAGTGATGCAAAAATATTGACTGACATAGTTTAGCTGTGTGTGCCCACCCAAATCTCATGTTGAATCCCCAGTGTTGGTGGAGAGGCGTGGTGGGAGGTGACTGAATCATGGAGCTGGATATTCCCCTTGCTGTTCTCATGATAGTGAATGAGTTTTCCCAAGATCTGGTTGTTTGAAAATGCATGGCACTTCCCCCTTTGCTCTCTCTCTCTCCTACCCTGCTGTGGTAAGACATACCTGCTTCCCCTTCACCTTCTGCCATGATTTTAACTTTGCCGAGGCCTCCCCAGTCATGCTTCCTGCACAGCCTGCAGACCTGTGAGTCAGTTAAATTTTTTTTTTTTTTTTTTTTGAGATGGAGTCTAACTTTGTCACCAGGCTGGAGTGCAGTGGCGTGACGTTGGCTCGCTGCAACCTCTGCCTCCCAGGTTCAAGCAGTTCTGCCTCAGCCTCCCGAGTAGTTGGGCTTACAGGCACGCACCACCACGCCCAGTTAATTTTTGTATTTTTAGTAGAGACAGGGTTTCACCATATTGGCCAGGATGGTCTTGATCTCCTGACCTCATGATCTGCCCACTTTGACCTCTCAAAGTGCTGGGATTACAGGTGTGAGCCACCAAGCCCGGCTAAACTTCTTTTCTTCATAAATTACCTATTCTTAGGTATGTCTTTGTAGCAAAGTGAGAATGGAATAATACAACCATCAATTTTACTTTCTTGATATTTGGCCAAAGGTTGACTTTGGGAGTGAGAAGAAGAAAACTAGCTTGAAAAGGTGTGTAGCTTTTGCTCAATGGAGCCAACAACCATGGCTCTGATCCTATGTCATTCTGGCATCTACCATCCCTTTAGGTTTCTGAAGTTATCTTTTAGTGTCTGATAATTTCCATTTAAACGTTTTGCCTTCATCTTGGTTGTCTGTCTCCCAACAAAAGTTGGAGTTGTGAGTTTAGCTGCATATATATGCTCAAATATTAGTCTATTCCCCCCAAAAACAAATAAAATACTTATAAATATAGTTCATATTTAGTCAGTTGCCTTACTTTTCAATTAATATTCTGTTTTTTTGATAGAGTCTCACTCTGTCACCCAGGCTGGAGTGCTCACCGCAACCTCTGCCTCCCGGATTCAAGCAATTATCCTGCCTCAGCCTCCTGAATAGCTGGGATTACAGGCGCGTGCCACCATGGCAGGCTAATTTTTGTATTTTTAGTAGAGACGGGGTTTCACCATGCTGGCCAGGCTGGTCTTGAACTTCTGACCTCAGGTGATCCGCCCACCTTGGCCTCCCAAAGTTCTGGGGTTACAAGCGTGAGCCACTGTGTCTGGCCTAAAAAATATTCTTTTAAAAGAAGCAGTATAGTTTAACAACTCATACATGAAAGCAATATGCATGGTAAAATAAGATTTACATGAAGCCTACTTACAGTCACTGCTTAAACAAATCTCAGCTTTCCTTTCCCCTTTTAAATTTGTATTCATTCTTACATACATATATAATCCTTTAAATCATTTGAGGATAAACACTCAAACATTACACATAAGGCTGAAGTCCTCTCCGACGATTTGGACTGTGGTTCTATTGTAAGGATAACCAGTTTCTATTACTTAGGCTGTGACTTGTTACTAGGGCTCCACTGCTTATTCTGCTGCCTCTGAGTGAAGTTCCCTGACGCCAGGTCCCTCTCTCTTGATAATCCCACAACTTCCTCTCCCTGCAATCTGCCTTTGGCAACTTGTGTGAAACAGACTTGTGTGGTCAAACTAGCCTGATCCTGCATGTACTATTCCCTTTGAGTGCCATTCTTTTCCTCCTCTTCACTACCCGGTGTACTCCAGTTCTTCTTTCCCTGCTGCGACCAAATGTCACATCCGATCTAAATTCTTTCCTGTGCCTGAAAACTGTTTTGTGTAATAAAGAGCCCTGGAGAAATTAAGCCCATGAGATCTGGAGCTACATTTCTTGGTTAGGATTCTGGATTTTGTCTCTTACTAGCTATCTTAGACCAGTTAATTAACCTCATTAAGTCTCAGTTTCCTTGTTTGTGAAATGAGTATATAAGCGGATATTAATACCTACTTCAAAATGCTGTTAGTGTGATTAAATGAGTTAACAGATGGGAAGCACTGAGATCATGCTGCCTAGAAGATAGTGAGCGTTTGGTAACTGTTGTGATTATGGATATTTTAGCATCCTTAATTAGAATACTCTTCACATTTTACGATAACCTTTTCCTGTCTGCCTACCTTCTCCAGTCCTCAAGGGCTGCACCATGTCATCATTTACTTAGTTTCATCCCCACTTCACCTTGCATCTGCCCCAAACTCCAAAGTCTACACAGCAAGTGCAATGCCAGCCACTTAGCAGGTGTTCCGTCAAGAAGAAAGAATGGCATAGTATCAAGCACCTTAGTAACAGAAAGCTTCAATCTGCACTATTACACAGAGTACTTTTAGGGGACTCTCCATTGGAGCTCTCAGACTCCAGGCTTTCTTGCTTTCTCTTTCCCTTGGAACCAAATTAAAAAAGAGACTTTGACTTTCTGTCTGGCCCCCTGATGCATCAAGTGGTGTTGAGTCTACAGCATACCTCGGGTGGAGGTTTCTTTGCCGCCTACCTCTCCACTTCTCTTCATTCCTTGCATCTCACTCTCTCATTCCCTACAAGTCCACCTTATTGATCACTTTTTACCATAGAAAGACTTCCTATAGGAGCAGCTTTCTAAGCAATGTCGACAAAGAGCCTCAGACCCCTGGCCCCAACTGATTCTGGTTTAAAGGTCTATGCTTTCATTCTTTCTTTCCCTCACTAAAATTTTGAAAACAATTGAGGAAAAAAAAAAAAAGGCAGTTTTTCTGACAGTTTCTAACAGTTTGCAGCATGCTTGCCTCACAGCCAACTTGAATCGAGCCTTGTAGCTTTTAAGCCAAAAGAATGACATTTTAAAAGTTTCTCTTATTGGTACATTCCAATCGAGTCTATTGTGTTCTATAAGAATTTTAAAAAGTAAAAATGTACCTGCAAGAGTCACAATTAAGGTAAAGAGATGTGTTTTATTCAGCGCTACTATTAAGTGATATCAGTGAACATCCATAACCTGCATTACTTAGTCACTCATTATCAACGTGAATACATCTTCCTAGCTTTGGGTGAAACCACTGGCAAAGTTCTTCTGGCAGTGTACAGGGATATTTATGAGAAATGTTCACAAAAAATGAACCTAGTTAATATTTAATGAAGTACATGTTACTGTAATGTTACCATAAAATTAGCTTAGCTTACAAGGAAATGTTACAAAATGAATCTTCTATTATGCTGGCCAATAATTTAAATAATATACGTTATTAAAAGGGCCAAGCAATGTTTTTAACTATATTAAATACCAACTCCCAATCTAAAAAACTGCTATTGCTCTTTTATTTTCTGCTCTAGTATTTCCATTCACTGTAAAATATTTTTTGAAAAGAATTTTGGAAGAGTTAATAAAGCACTTAGCAGAATAAGAAGCAGAAGTATTATTTAGTTTCAGAGCAAACCCATGGCAGTTTTGAGTGTTACTAGTGGTCCTCGTTTAAGCTTTTACAGGAACATACATTTTGACATTTTTCAGCTCTCCTGACTTCTAGAAGAATGACCTGCTTATCTCAGAAACTATTGAGACTATCTTAGGATCTCAGTCTGTTCAGGAAACTAGCTGTGCAAAACTTTTTAACAGATAAAAACAAAAGAGCACTGCATTGGGCTGGAAGTCAGATCTGAAATTTATCTGCTAAATAATGGGGGTCATGTCACTTAATCTCACCAAAAATGAAGATAACAAAGCATTATATTCTTCACACAGGATTGTTGTCTCAAATTAAAAAAAAAAAAAGCAAACAGATGTATACATATTGTGGAAAAGAAAGTAGTTTAAGAAATACTACTTTTATTACTTATATTATCATGTCAAATCACACCATTATTACTGCTTTTTATTTTTTATTTTTTATTTTTTTAACACGGGATCTTGCTCTGTCACCCAGGCTGGAGTGCGGTGGAACAATCTTGGCTCACTGTAACCTCTGCCTCCTGGGCTCAAGCAATTCTCCTGCCTCAGCATCCTGAGTAACTGGTATTACAGGCATGCACCACCAAGCCCGGCTAATTGTTGTATTTTTAGTAGAGACAGGGTTTCACCATGTTGGCCAAACTGGTCTCAAACTCCTGATCTCAAGTGATCCGCTCGCCTTGGCATCCCAAAGTGCTGGGATTACAGGTGTGAGCCACCACACTCGGCCTATTACTGCTTTTTAAAGATGACAGTGTTGGTATGTGTCCAATTCTGTGAATAGGTTCCTATGAAAAAGTTTTATAAGCAGAAAGTTATTTTAAGAGTTGATGTGTACTGACCTAAGACAATGTTGTCATTCCTCAAATGAA
>NW_012102798.1:221936-275122 GCF_000951045.1 Mandrillus leucophaeus
ATGAGTGAGAACATGCGGTGTTTGATTTTCTGTTCTTGCGATAGTTTGCTGAGAATGATGGTTTCCAGCTGCATCCATGTCCCTACAAAGGACATAAACTCATCCCTTTGCAAGTTGGGATTTTATATCCCTTCCCCTACAAATTTGTCAGACGTATTCCTCTCTGTCCTAGGCCTTTCAACTAGTACCTTATGTGAAAGAGTCACTGAAAGGCAGACACAATGGTGTTCTGACTCAGGATTAGAAAACAATGGGGCTGTAGACCTTGAGCACTGCACAAATGGTCCTACAGTGCCTTGTTAGATTCTAATACCTTGTTCATGCAAGGACAACGAGACTTGTACAAATTTGCATAATCAGTTACCTATTTTGAACATGGTGCATTTTTACCAGTGGAAAAATATTTCTAGTATTTCTTATGCTTAATTAATAAATTCTTTTATGTAGATTTCAATGATGATATTTGAGGTGCCAAGTAATTACTTCTCAGTATTGTCTCCTAATTAAAGTACCTCTAAGATATAGAGTTTTTGCATATTCTCATATTACATGATTTATGTTAATATTCTTAATGTAAATTCCAGTGCAGACTATACAACAAGACTGTCATTTGTCATTATGTGAAAATGTACAATACTCTAAGTACTATTATCAGGGTCTCATATGTGTTTTTATTTTTTAAAAAAGTTCTTTGAAGAATGCTTAGGACAATTTAAGACACAAATAGCATTCATTTTGATAAACATTTCTTGAGCACTTACTATGTACCAAGCACTGTGCTAGGTCCTGGAGTGTTAAAAACTAGGCATGATTTAAGTTCTGACAGCCTATAAGGAAACAGATATTAAACAAATAAATACAAAAAGTACCTTTCCCTATGGAAAGTGTGACTGGTTCCATACCTTGGCTATTGTGACTAATGCTATAATAAATAGGAGTGCAGATATCTTTTTGGTATACTGATTCCATTTCCTTTGGATATATGCCCAGTAGTGGGATATATATATATATATGTTTTATTTTTAATTCTTTGAGGAATCTCCATACTGTTTTTCATAATGGCTGTATTAATTTACATTCCCACCAGCAGTGTGTAAGGATTACCTTTTCTCCACATCCTCATGAATACTTGTTATTTTTTTCATTTTATGATAGTAACCATTCTGATTGGAATGAGGTTATATCTGATTATAATTTTGATTTGTATTTCCTTGATCACTAGGAATGTTGAGCATTTTTTCACATATCTGTTGTCCATTTGTATGTCTTCTTCTGAGAAACGTTTATTCAGATCTTTTGCTCATTTTTAATGTTTTTTTAAAAATATTGAGTTATTTGTGTTACTTATATATTTTGGTTATTAACCCCTTATCAGGTGTAAGGTTTGCAAATATATTCTCCCATTCTGTGGGTTGTCTTTTTGCTCTGTTGATTGTTTTCTTAGTTGTGCAGAAGCTGTTTAACCCGATATGATCCCATTTGTCCATTTTTGCTTTGATTGCCTTTGCTTTTGAGGTTTTATCTAAAAAAATCTTTGTCTAGACCACTGTCATGAAGCTTTTCCCCTATATTTTCTTCTAGTAGTTTTGGGTGTTATATTTAATTCTTTAATCTGTTTTGAGATAATATTTGCTTATGGTGAGAGACAAAGCCCTAATGTCATTCTTTCTCATGTGGATATCCAGCTTTCTCAGCACTGTTATTGAAGAGGCTGTCCTTTCCTTAATGTATGTTCTTGGTACCTTGTCAAAAATTGGTTAGCTATAGGTGTGTGAATTTATTTCTTGACTCTCTATTCTATTTCATCGGTCTATGTGTCTATTTTTATGCCAGTACAATGCTGTTTTGCTTACTCTAGGTTTGTAGTATGTTTTGAACTCAAGTAGTGTGATGCCACCAGCTTTATTCTTTTTGCTCAAGTTTGTTTTGGCTATCCAGGGTCTTCTGTGGTTTCGCACAAATTTTAGGATTGCATTTTCTCTTCCTGTAAAGAATGTAATTGGTATTTTGATAAGGATTGCACTGAATCTGTATCTCACTTTAGATGCCATGATCATTTTAACGATATTAGTTATTTCAATTCCTGAATATGTGATATCTTTCTATTTTCTGTGTGTGTTTTCTTCAATTTCCTTCATCAATGTTTTATATCTTTCGTTGTTAAGTGTATTCCTAGGTATTTTAATTGTTTTTGTATTTTTGTAAATGGAATTACTTTCTTGATTTTTTTTCCAGATAATTTGCTAGTGGTATATAGAAATGCTACTTCTTTTTGTGTGTTGATTTTGTATCCTGCAACCTTACTGAAATCTTTTATTCTAATGTTTTTGGGTAGAATCTTTGGGTTTTTTATATATATATGTATATATTTATATTAGCACATATACATATATTTATATTATAAGCACATATAAGTATATTAGTTTATAGATATATATATTCGAAATAATGTCATGATATTACAGATGTATGTATATGCGTCTGTAATACATAATATGTATATCTATATACGTACGTATACACACATATATGTGTAATATTGTAAGACACTATTTAGAAAAAGCCTATGGGAGGAGATAGAAATAATTCATCTTATAAATTAGAATTGCAAATACTGAATTATAGTAGTTAATTGATTTCCCTTTTGTATGTACACATATACATTTGTGTATATATAAACTTGTATATACGCACGTATGTGTGTATATGTATGCATATGATGTCATTAACAAAAAGGGACAATTTGACTTTCTGTTTTCCAGTTTGGATGCCCTTTATTTCTCTCTCTTACCTGATTACTCTGGCTAGGACTTTCAGTACTATATTCAATAAAAGCAGTGAAAGAGGACATTCTTGTCTGGTTTCAGATTTTAAAAGAAAGCTTTCAGCTTTTCCCAGTTCATTGTGATGTTAGCTCTGGGTTTGTACTGCATAGCCTTTATTATGTTGAAGTGCAGTCCTTCTATACCTAATTTCTTAGGAGCTTTTATCGTGAAGAAATGTTGGATTTTATCAAATACTCTTTCTGCTAAATGTCCATCAATGGATTAAGACATTAACAAGAATGAAATACTGTCATTTGTGGCAATATGGATGGACCTGGAAGACATTAGATTAAGGGAAATAAGCTAGAGACAAAAAAGGTAAATACTGCATAAACTCACTTATATGTGTGTATAAAAAGTCATTCTCATGAAAGTAGAAAGTTGAATAGTGGTACCAGAATATGTAGAGAATGGAGTGGCTGAGGGATTGAAAGACATTGATCAATAGGTATAAGGCTACAGTCAGATAAGAGGAATAATTTCTGATGTTCCATTGCATGGTAGAATGACTGGAGTTAATATATATTTCAAAATAGGTAGAAGAGAGGTTTCTAAATGTTCTCATTAAGAATAAATAATAAGTTTTTAAAGTGATGGATATGCTAATTACCCTGATTTGATCATTACACAATGTATACATGTACAGGTGGAGTATCCCTTATCCAAAATGCTTAGGATCAGAAGTATTTCAGATTTCAGAGTTTTTCAGATTTTGGAATATTTGCATGATGCTGGTTGAGCATTCCAAATCCCGAAATCCAAAATCTGCAACGTTCCAGTGAGCATTTCCTTTGAGCATCATACTGGTGCTCAAAAAGATTCAGATTTTGGAGCATTTTGAATTTTAGATTTTTAGATTTAGTATCCTCAACCTATATCAAAACATAACATTGTAGCCTATAAATATGTACAATTATTATGTATCAATCATAAATTTTTAAAAATACAATGTGGTTTTGCTACAAAAAATTATAACGTTATGAGAACCTTTAAAATATCATAGGATGTTATTTAGCAAAAGCTTATGGGAGGAGATAGAAATTATTCATCTTACGAATTAGAATTGCAGATACTGAATTATAGTAGTTAATTTCTTTCCCTTTTAATGTTTTGACATTGAAGATGAAGATAAAGAGCAGAAACACTTCTAACTGGGAAAATAACTTTATGTGCCATTGAATGGTTTGGCTGACTGAAACTATAATGTGGTTTAACAACTGAGTGTCACAGAAATTAAAGGTATTTCTACTGAGTCAATAAGTCAATACACTACTTCTGTTCCCTTGAGGAAACTAGCTTGCTACACGCACAATTCAAGATGCAATAACATTTTTCAGCAGCTAGTGAGGGAAAAAAACCCTGACAAAAATAAAAGTTTAGGATTTTAAATTATTTTTTTCCTGATTTTTTTTTTCAGTATAGTCTATTGTAAATTTAAGCAGAAAACGTCAATAGACTTCAATTATACTACAGAGAATAATCTGAAAGGCAATTTTTGGTTAGATGGAGTAAATTCTGGTTTTGCTGGCACTGATTCGTTTACCCATTTAATGGATTTTATTAATTGATTTGAATTTCCTATTGCCATTACTGAGTACATTTTAAGTTTGATGCTTCATTGCAGTGTTAGAGCTCTGTTAAATTTTATATGCATTTTATTGAGTTTATATATTACATACTCTTAATTATACATATTTTGAATGCTTTTTTTACATTCAGTTGTTGAAATACAATATAAGAAATATGAAGTTTACCAATTAACAGAAATATGTTACATAGTATCTGTTCATTTTACTTTTCCATAAGATTCTGAATAAATAAATAATGTAATTCTCAAGGCAGAAGCTATATTCAAGTTATTTTTAAGGTATTCAATTTAAGGACTAAAATGTCTTTTCATAAACTTTATTTAACCTTCCAAGATTCTAGCAAACAATAATAAAATCAGCAAAATGCATAGAAAGAAAAAAACTAGTAATTATATTTAATTAATTTTGAATCTCTTTTTATCATTTTTCTATCAACCAACATTGTAAACGCTCATCATAACAAGAATACATTGAAAATTATGACGGAAATGAAAATATTTAAGATATCAGTCCAAACATCCAGACATAGATGGACACAGATACATAAACAGGACACACACACACACACACACACACACACACACACACATTCAAGGACATCATTGTTTGGTATATTTCCTTGACATCTAAGATGACATCTCTGCAGTATAGACATCAAAAATTTCATTGTCACTGTTTTGACAGATATGATCATTCAGCAAACTTGGTAGCTCAAAGAACCTGCACAAGCCCTCTGTCTTTTTTATTCCTTGATTTATCTAACAACATTTCTTGAGTGCTAACCATGTCCCAGGCACCGTTCCATGTGTTGGGGCTAGAACAACTTCTTCTCTCATGGTGTTTATATTCTAATGGAATTTTTTATCTCACAGACACACACACACACACACACAGAGAATAGATACATAGATAAATTATGTATACATAGTTTATTTTCAGCAGTTTGACAATGATGTAGTAGATGATTAGATAGATAGATAGATAGATAGATAGATAGATAGATAGATAGATAGATAGATAGACAGACAGATAGATAGATAGAGGTTCACACACACACACCCACCCACACACACACACAGATGTTGATTGCTATTTGTTCTATTGCCTGATTTTTATCCCCTGTAACCACCAGAATTGGTGATAAAATTATTGAGCTGGAAATGAAAGCTGCTAACTACTCTCATATTCTAAAGAAAATCATCTTTCTAGCCTCAAATTTGGGACCAGACTCCATCTTACAGGATTTTCTGAGAGGGTATTAAACCATCTCTATCCTCTCCCCAATCTACATGAGAGGATTAGACACAGGAAAAATTTGGGGCATTGGTTGTGCAGGATTTTAGCAAGAGAATGGTCTTTTCTAGTCCCTGATCTTTTCTCTCTATGCCAAGGAAAGGAGGAATTCCAAGAAGATTAGTTGAAGACTGGATATGGCTTTCAAGAAGGAAACACTAGCATCACTCCCCTCAGCTTAAGTGCCTGCTGAGATGAGAGCAGCAGGCTTACCTGATGTTCTCACGAGAAAGAAGCAAGAAGGCAGATTTCTTGACATTGCTTTGTAGTTGTTACTCGAAGTTTTGGAGCCTACAGGAACATAAAGATGGCATCTGTTTCTGATCCAGAGATTTCTGAAGGCAAGAAATCTGCTAAGGTAGCCCATGCCAGCAGTGTGTACAGAGATAATGTAATGAGCTGGGGGCAGAAGAGAGAGTGGCATCCTATATTCCAGTTTGCTCTGGCTTTTTGGACCACGCAAGGAAGTTAGAATCTCAGTAGCTTCTCACAAAAGCATACGGAAATTAGAGGTGATTCAGGTGACTTCCAAGGCAAAACAACTCAAGGTCCAATTTTAATAAGCAATCAGGGGATTGATGATAAGACTGAAGTGAGATTTTGCTGCTTTTCTCTGAAGTTGGTCTTCAAATACAGAGGATATAAGATGAAGTAGAAAAACTGCTTACATTATATGCTTGCAGGTACACTTAAAGGAATCACTCATCTCTTTAAAAAATTATATTCTACTCAAGCATTTTTTTCCAGATTTAAGACCCCCCTTTACATTCTTTCAACAGATACTTATTGAATGCTGACAATGTTCCAGGTCCTATTCTTGGTGCTGGGGATATAACAATGAACAGACACATATAGAGAGAGAAAGACTATAAACCGAGTCCACTATCAGTGTCAAAGTGCCAGCACAAAGATTGCAAGTTGTACTGACCGCAGTGTCAAGTACAAGAGGAGTCCTGATATACATTATATTGAATGAATAAATGAGGTTAAATTAGATGATTTCTAGGATCATTTCCAGTTTTGATAGTTTGTGTTTTCCTTATTGTCTCCAACTCTGTTAGTTGTGCATATCTTATTTGGACATAATTTTAATATTAATCAAGTACCAATTATGTTCTGGATAATGCTAAAGTGTATCATATATTTGTGTGTTCTCATTTAATTTTCATAGCAGCACTATGAGGTAGATTTGATTATCCCATTTTACAGAAGAAGGTACTAAGGCTCATAGGTTAAATGTTTTACCCAATTGGCACAGCTGGAATTTGAAGGCTATGGGTTTTTTATTTGGTTGGTTGGTTTTTTTTTTTTTTCTTTTGCTCCAAATCCTGTACTTTTTCTGTTAGATCACACTGTCTCCCTAATATTATGGTACTGTATACTACAAAGTGCTAGAGCATCATATAATTAACATTCACAGTGAAAACTACAGTTTTCAAACTATCTTTACATTGTGTGTATATATATATGCATTTATATCACATTTTTGCATAGGAATACACACACATACACATATATATTCTTAGTTATACTCTGTGCAGACAGAGAAGATACTCTTCATTGTTTTATGGATCAAAAAACTGGTGTTTATAAAAGTTAAATTATATAACTAAGAAGAGTTATTACTGAGATTGGAGCGCATGTCTTCCAATGCCAATTACTATACTTTCAATATAACACAATGTCTCAGTGACCCTCAGAAGATGCTTTTTTCTTCCAAATCTCCTTCAAACTCTAGTTTAAAACATAACTGCTCTAGGAAGTATCTCCTGGTAATACCATTTGACCTCAAATCACGTGTGTTCTTCATTTATCTTCTGTACTTCTAAGTTTCATGTGATAATAATAGCTAATATATGTTGAGTCTTCTATGTACCAGATGTTGTTCTAGGCACTATGCATGTACTGATTCCCTTTGAGCTCATAGCATCCTCTTGAGGTAGATTCCATTGCAATTCCCATTTTATAGATGAGGACACTCGGACATAAATTGGTTATGTGACTTGTCCCGTCTTAGAGAACTGGTAAGAAGCTGAATTAGCTACTTGGGAGGCTAAGGTTGGAGGAATGTTCCAGAGCAGGTGTTTGAGTTTGGGGCAGCAGTGAGCTGTAATTGCACTACTGCACTCCAGGCTAGGCGACAGAGCAAGATGCTGTGGAAAGAAAGAAAAGAAAGACAGAAGGAAAGAAAAAAGGAAGGAAGGAAGGAAGGAAGGAAAGAAGGAAAGAAGGAAAGAAAGAAAAGGAAAGAAAGAAGAAAGAAGGAAGGAAGAAAGAAAGAAAGGCAAGAAGGAAGGAAGGAAGGAAGGAAGGGAGAGGAGGAGGGAGGAGGGAGGAGGGAGGGAGGGAGGGAGGGAGGAAGGAAGGAAGGAAGGAAAGAAAGAAGGAGCTAGATTATTAATGTATGAATGCAGACAATCTGACTCCAGAGGACTTGCATTTCTATCCATTTCATTCTATACTCATGTGAATTATTTTACTTTGCTTTTAATTAAATATTGTTTTATAAGTGTTGTTCAATCTTTCTTTCATGTCTCACTCGATAGACAGGCTGTAACTCAAGTTCTTCTGTACTACAAATAGGGTTTAGAACAGCATTCTACATAGAGAGGGAGTCAAGCAAATAATTTGAAAGAGAACAATAGCTCCTTGAGCACACAGGCAACAATTTAGCAATTTTTTCCAGAACAGAAAAAAGGTCTAAAGAAGCTCCCTTATTCTTTTTATTTTTTCTTTGAACCCCTTATGGCAGGGAATATTTGACATGAATGTGAAAAATATCATTCTTTCTTATACATTAAATTGTTTTTTTTCCTAACCCATGTTGAAATTGTTTTCCAGGAATGGAAATGATTTTGAGCTGATGAGTCATAACCATCCATTGCCTGTGGTCATCAGAAACACTGATTAGCAACTTAGTTCCAGAGGTGAGGGTGACATTCTGTGACTACAGACTAGAAGAAAACAAATGAGTTCACAGAAGAGTTAAGCCAAACAGTCTTTCCTCTTCCAGTCACTCCCCATGTTACACATACATATTCCTCCACTGTATTAGTCCATTTTCACACTGCTATAAGAACTATCCAAGACTGGGTAATTTATAAAGAAATGGGATTTAATTTAATCACAGTTCCACATGGCTTGGAGGCCTCAGGAAAGTTGCAATCATGGTGGAAGGTGAAGGGAAAGGAAGCAAGGCACGTCTTCACAAGGTGGCAGGAGAGAGAGAGAGCACAGGGGAAACTGCCACTTGTAAAACCATCAGATCTTGTGAGAACTCACTCACTATGATGAGAACAGCATGGAGGAAACTGTCCCCATGATCCATTCACCTCCCACCAGGTCCCTTCTTTGACATGTGGAGATTACAATTTGAGATGAGATTTGGGTGGCGGCACAGAGCCAAACCATATCACCCATGTTACACATTCATGCTTGTTAGAGCTATGTCTCATAAGCAAATAGCTGATTCTGTCCTTTGCCTGCTTTTAAGCATCCAATGCCTCCCCTGTGCCTCTGACAACATTTTCAAATGTGGCATAAATCAAAATAACCCAGGAAACTTGAAGGAAATGTAATTTTCAAATCTAGGTAACTTGTTTATTCAACAAGCTCCCTGAGGGATGTTGATACCCATTTAAAGTTGAAAAACATTGGTCTTTAGGGATTAAATACAAACTCTTCAGCTTAGCATTCAAGGCCCACATTTCATTGTCCTGTCTTGGCATTTCCAGCCTTATCTTCTGGTAAGTTTACATTTCAATCATGTTCCCAAACCCCATAGTACTGGCTCTGCTCAGAACAGGCGTTCATTATGGTTTATAAATTGACCTCGCTATTTCAGTGTTCTAGTCCACTAAGCTAAGTAGCCGCCAAGGTGTTGTAGGAAATTATACTGGTCTGTGTCCTTTGCATACTCTATTACTTCTCCTTTCTTTTCCATCAAACTTAGTGCTGCCTGAAAATTTAATTTTTCAAAGTGACATTTAGTTCTTATTTAGCCATTGAGCTTCAAAGTATGGTCACAATAGAGTGGTAATGCAAAAGCAAAAATATTTCACACGTTGACCATAGCAACCCCAAAAACATAATGAAAATCATAATTCAGTCACTTTCCCCATCATTCTGCATTAATGATTACAGTTTCAGGGTTCCAAATACTGATTCTCCGTTGTTTCAAGAAGCTTTCAACTTATTCACATTCCCAATTCCATCCTAGATTCAAAGAGAAAGATGTGCCAGTGTTTACTTTGTCTCTCTTCGGTCCTGAAGAATGCCAGTGTTCCTAACCCATACCAAGTGGTTCCATTAGTCTTATTCATTTGTCAGTCTGTTGAAGTTTTATTGCCCCTTGCTCCCTTGAAAATAATGTCATCATCTAAAAGATCACTTAGCTGTATTTTATTCTCTGTGTGCTGTAAAAATTTACTCCAATGGAAATGGGAATTTTGCCCATATGAAAAAAATAGCCCACTATTTAATAATTTCATGGGTCAGGTTGACATTGTGGGAAGATTAATTAGCTAAACCAAACAATGTGCCTGTGTGTGTGTGTGTGTTTGTATATTCATTGCACATGTACATGCGTGTCTGTGTATTCAGTGTATCTGCGTGTCTGTGTATTCAGTGTATCTGTGTATGTGTGCCTATGCAGGTGGCAAAGGATGCTGAAATCTAGCCTGTCCTTGACATGTACTTTGGTGCAGTGGTGAATAATGGCAGGAGGAAGGGGGTACTTGTTTCCCTTTCTGAGAGGTTACATTTGTCCACCAACTTTGGGCCTGAGGGACCACCTTTTATTTTGATTTAACCATTCATAGAGATTAGCTTTTTTCTAATTTTCACAGAAACTCATATAGACTAGCAGTGTCTCTATGTAAGTACATGTCCGTGCATATGTTCATGTGTATGCATATTTGTGTGTGTGTGTGTGTGCCTGAGAGACAGAGAAACAGAGAGAGAGAGAAGAGGGGGAAAAGAGAGACTATAGACCATGCATTTGTAGACTGAGAGAGTTAGCATTTTGGATAGACAAAGCAAGCTTCTACCTATTGTGGTAGGAGCAAAAGTTAAAATTATTCTCTTTCACAGTATTAAGTATTATGCAAATGTCCCTTCCATGCACCAATGTCATAGAAATTTTCCCTCAAAATGGTACAATATGGATGAAGAAGCACTGAGATAAGAGTTGGGAGAATTGAGTTTTTTCCTATCCCAGTTCTAATACGTAGCTGTGTAACCTTGAGTGAATTCTATAACCTCATAATATCAATATTCTCATCTATACACATGGATTCCTCAGGGTCCACTTTGCTATCCCTATAGAACTCCACATGTGCACATATATGTGTTTATTTATTTACCTTTTTTTCCTCAAAGAAAGAAGTGTAGCTGGTTGACAGTTTAACACTTCTCACTTTTCTTGCTCAAGCTCCTCTAGCACCCCTCTACAAAACTCACAACATTTTCTCTCCAGGCTGTCTTTATAAAAAAGGCTACATATCTTTATTTTTTTAAATAGCTCTTTATTTCTTTTCACTCCAGGGAAATGGATGTGAGATGATTAAAGATAACCAATACTGGAGAGGTTAAAAAGCTTCTGGAAGTCTTAGAAAATGCCAGTTGAGGCTTGGAAAATTCAAGGAGCTTTATCTGTCTTCTTTTCTTCCTTCAGTTCAACGAATATTTATTGAAGGACTATAAGGTGGCAGATCTGCCCAAAGCACCAAGACCATGGCAATAAACAAATTAGACAAAAATAATTGTCATCATGGAGCTTACATTCTATTGGGTGGAGGCAAACAAAAAATCCATAGATATATATGAATCAGTAGGAAAAAAATGTATATATTCTATCAAATAGTGGCAAGTATTACGGAGAAAAATGAGGCAAGAAATGGCAATAGAAGGGGTGTGTGTGTGTGTGTGTGTGTGTGTGTATGTGTAAATGGAAGAAGTTGTGCTTTTAAAAAGGGTTGTCAGGAAGTGCCTTGCTGAGAAGTTAACATTTGAGCTAAAACATGAAAGAAGTGAAGGAGTGAGCTGTGTGAATATATGAAGAAGAGCAATCTAGCACAATAGACCTGAGCTGGAAACATTCCTGGCATGTTCTAGTAACCACAAGGAAGCCAGTGTTGCTGAAGCTGAGTGAGTTAGTATAAAAATAGATGTCAGAGAGTTAAAGCGGGACCATATTGTGTGGGATCTTGTAGACTACTGCAAGGACTCTGGATTTTACTGAGTGAGAAGAGAAATACTGGAGGACTTTGATTACAAGAATGATATGATTACAGTTGAATTTTTATAAGATCACAATAGATGCTGTGTTGACAACAGACTGTTGGGGCCAGGGTATAAATACAAAAATTATTTAGGAAACTATTGCTATAATTAGATGAGAGAATATTGATGGCTTGGACCAGGGCAATAGCAGTAGAAAGTAAGAGAAGGGATTGATTTTTATATACATTTTGGAGGTACAACCTAAGGATTTGCTTATAGTGTGGAAGTGGGGTATAAGAGGAAAGATGCCATCCAGAATGACCCTGGAGTTTTAGATCCAATAACCAAAAGTAAGTAGTTTCTTTTTACTGATATGCCATACACTGATACAGGAAAGACAGCAGGAGAAGTCCAGATCTTGATGGGATAACCGGTGATTCAATTTTGGACATGTTAGGCTTGAGAAGATTATTGGACATCTCAGTAAAAATGTGAAGTCAGCAGTTTGACATATGACTCTGCATTTCAGGAGAGATATTTGGCCTGGAGATACAAATTTAAGAATCACCAGAAAATAAGTAGTAATTAAAGACATTAAGCTAATTTGATCACTAAGGGGGTGACTGGAGGTAAAGAATAAGTCCAAGGAAGAACTGAGTCCTGAGACTGCAATTTTAACAAGCAGGAAAGAGGAATAATGAGAAAGTAAAAGTATGTGAAGTTCTGAAGACCAAGTGAAATAAGTGCTTTACAGAGAAGAGAGTGTTCACTTGTTTCAAATGTTGAGGATCGGTAAGTAAGATGCACATGAATAAATAGATTCAGCAATGTGGAGATACTGGCAATCTAGACAAGAGTAGTTTCAGGGCAGTGGTGAGTAGGAAAGCCTGGTTAGAATGAGTTCAAGAGAACAGGGAAAGAGGTTTCCAATGCACCTTTAGAGGAGTTTTGCTCTAAAGGCAAGGAAAAAACAAACAGTAGCTTGAGGAAGTGTGTGAGATCAAAGAAGACTTTTTCTTTTTTAATTTGTGTCATATGATATGTATGCAAAACTGTATCAAGCATGAATGTAGTTTAATAAATAATTATTCAAGGAACAGCCATGTAACTACCACCTAAGTCAAGAAGTAGAACACTGCAGCATCCTAGAAGTCCAGTGTAGGCCCTTCTTGATCAAAAACTTGTCCTTTCCCCTTAAAGCACCATCTTGACTTTCTCAATGATTCCTTTGATATCTTTATATTTTCGTCATACAAATATGTATCTCTAAGCACCAATTGTTTGGTTTAGCCGGATTTTGACACTTGGATAAATGCAATCACATTGTACGTATTTTTGTTTTGCTTCTTTCACTATTGTATTAGTGTGTTTTCTGTTGCTTATAACAGCATACCTGAAACTGGGTAATTTATAAATAAAAAGAAATTATTCCCTACAGTTCTGAAGGCTAAGTCCAAGGTCAAGAGACCACATCTGGTGAGGACCTACCTGCTGATGAAGACTCTGCAGAGTCCTGAGGTGGTGCAGGGCATCACATGGTGAAGGAGCTCAGCATGCTAACATGCTAGCTCAGTCTCACTTCCTCTTCTTGTAAAGCCACCAGTGCTCCTCCCATGATAACCCATTAATCCATGAATGGATTAATGCATTCATGAGGGCAAAGCCCTCGTCACTCAATCACCTCTCAAAGGCCCCACCTCTCAACACTGCCACATTGATGATTAAGTTTGAACATGATTTTTGGAGAGGACAAATATTCAATCCATAGCAACTGTTTTTCAGATTAATTCATATTGCAGTTTTTAGCTGTACTTGGTTTAATATTACAGCTGCGTGATAGCCCATTCTATGAATGTTCCATAATTTATACATCTATTCTCTGCTAATACATTTGGACGTTTCTGGTGTATGCCCTGCACCACCTTCCCATGACCACCACCAGATTTCAGTCGCAGCTGTGGTCAGCAGTACTCCTGCATCCTAGAACAGAAGTGCCCCAGCTGAATCAATATGCTCACAGGCATTCTGGATGTGTTTGTTTGTTTTCCTTTTTCTTTTACTTGAGATCATTTCTTAAGGCCTCATTTGATTGATGGATTGATTGATTGGCTTGCCAGCAGGGCAGCCCAGAAGAGCACACAGAAGCTAATTCTTCGAGGATCAGTTCTCAACCAATGAGGGACAGCAGCCTTTCGGAGGGACAATTTTTAGCTGAATACTATGTAGTTCTTCATAACACAAATGAGCCCCAGTTGCCTTGAGTGCTATTCAGCTTAAAAATGCGCACTTTATTGGTTTTCTCTCTTTCCCCATCTCATTCTTCCCACATCCTCAATGGTACTTCCTAAGATCACCTCTCAAATGAACCACCTGAACTCAAATCCCTGGCTCAGAGTCTGCTTGAAAAGAAACCAAAACAAAGACGAGACTTTTATGAATAATGCAACAGTGAATATTCTTAAACATACCTCTTGGGATACCTGTGCACAAATTGCTCTAGGATAGGGCCCAGCAAACATTTTCTGCAGCGGGCTAGATAGTAAATATTTTAGGCTTTTCTGGACACATATCATCTCTGTTGCATGTTCTTTGTTTTATTGTTTTAATTTTCACAAGCATTTAAAATGCAAAGTATAGTTTGTCAATCACTGCACTAGAGTATATTCTTGTGAGTGAAATCACTAGGTCAAAGGGTATATATAGGTTTTACTTTCTTATATACCGCCAATTTTTCCAAAGTGCTTGTTCACTCCCAGTAGCAGGGCATAAGAGATCCAGTTATTCCATAACCTTGCCCACATTTTGTATTTAACAGAATTTTTATTTTTAGCCATTCTCTTGGGAGTGTAGTAGTATTACAATATGGCTTTATCTTTCATTTCCTTAATGACCAATCAGGTTGAGAAATTCTACATATGTATAATGGCTAATTGGTTTTCCATGTTCAGCAGGTACCTGTTTAAGTCTTTTTTCTGATTTTCTTTGGTTTACCTGTCAGTTTTTTTAATTGACTTGCAGAATATCTTTGTAAATTCTGGATATGAATCCCTTGTTTTATTTGACTGTGCTTCAAATATCTTCTCTCGCTCCATGACTTACACTTTCACTCTATTAATTGTATGTTTCAATGAACAAAATGTCTTAATTTCATTGAGGTAAGGTTTATCAATCATTTCTTTTATGATTGTGAATTTTTTATTCTGTTCAAGAAAGTTTTCTCTATCTGAAGGTTATAAAAATATTTTTCTATGTTATCTTCTATAACTTTATTGTATTTTTTTTCCTATCACATTTAAGTTTAACCATGCCAGGCATGGTGGCACACACCTGTAATCCCAGTACTTTGGGAGGCCAAGGCAGGAGGATCACTTGAAGCCAGAAGTTTGAGACCAGCCTGAGCAACATAGCAAGACCCCACCTCTATATATTTTTTTTAATTAGCGAGGTGTGGTGGTGTGTGCCTGTAGTCCTAGCTGCTTGGGAGGCTGAGGTGGGGGGATTGCTGGAGTCTAGGAGTTTGAGGCTGCAGTGAGCTATGATCATGCCTCTGCACTCCAGCTTGAGTGACAGACCAAGACCCTGTCTCAAAAAGAAAAAATCTAACGGATGCTATTTTTGTTTATATTATGAGGTAGGGGTTCCATTTCATTTTATTTCCATTTGGCTGTCAATTATTCCAGCAGCATTTCTTTAAAAGATTATCCTTGCTTGACTACTAAACTATAGTTGCTTTCTTATAACCTTTTTATCCATATATATTTGAGTTTTAATCTGAGCTCTATTCTGTTTCATTAGTCTGTTTGATGACCTTGCACAAATACAAACTGTGCATAGCAATTTTACAATCAGACACTGTGACCAGACGTGGTGGCTATTGCCTGTAATCCCAGCACTTTATAGAAGGCTGAGGCAGGTGGATTGCTTGAGTTTAGGAGTTCAAGACCAGTCTGGGCAACATGAAGAAACCTCATCTCTACAAAAAATACAAAAATTAGCCAGGTGTGGTGGCTGCTCCTGTAGTCCCAGCTGCTTGGGAGGCTGAGGTGGGAGAATGACTTGAGTCCAGGAGGTCCAGGCTGCAGTGAGTCAAGATTGTGCCAATACATTCCAGCCTGGGTGACAGACTGAGATCCTATCTCAAAAATGAAACAAGTAGGCCTGGAGCATTGGCTCATGCCTGTAATCCCAGCATTTTGGGAGACCAAGGTGGGTGGATCACCTGAGGTCAGGAGATTGAGAGCAGCCTGGCCAACATGGGGAAAACACAATAAATATATCTCTAATAAAAATACAAAAATTAGCCGGGCACGGTGGCGGGTGCCTGTAGTCCCAGCTACTTGGGAGGCTGAGGCAGAAGAATCACTTGAACCTGGCAGGCAGAGGCTGCAATAAGCCAAGATAGTGCCACTGCACTCCAGCCTGGGTGACAGAGCAAGACTCTGTCTCAAAAAAAAAAAAAAAAAAAAAAAAAAAAAAATTCAGACATTGTTCCCTCAAACACAAAGAAATCTAAGATTTTGATGGTGATTGCATTGAATCTATGGATTAAGCTTGGAGAAATGATACCTTTATAATGTTTGAACCTTCAAATATATGGATACAGTATATTTTTCTATTTATTTAGGCCTGCTCTAATGTGTTTCAATAATGTTTGCAGATTCCCATGTAGATTTACTGCTTGATTTTGAGATTGTTAATGTTATTGTAAGTTTTATCAACTTTTTGTTTGGTTCATCTATTTTTTTCTAACTTTTTTGAGACATGATTGACAAAAATTGTATATATTTATAGTGTACAACATGACATTTTGATACATGTGTACATTGTGAAGTGATTACCATAGTCAAGCTAGCTAACGTATCCATCACCTCACCTAATTACCATTCTTTTTTGTAGTGAGAACACTTGAGATATACTCTCTAGGCAAATATCAAAGAACATAACATATTATTATTTACTATAGTCATCATGCTATACATTGGGTCTTCAGAACTTACATAACTGGAAGTTTTTACCCATTGACTAACATCTCATTTCCACCACAGCCGCCAGGTGTTAGTAACTGCCATTCCATTCTCTATTACCATCAGTTGACTCTTTTATTTTTTTTAAGATTCCATATATAAATGAGATCATATAGTGTTTGTCTTTCTACATCTGGGTTATTTCAGTTAGTATAATCCAAGTTCATACATGTTGTCACATATGACAGGATTTCCTTCTTTATTAAGGCAGAATAACATTTACACACACTTTTTTCATTTGTCTAGACATACTTAGGTTGTTTCCATATTTCAGCTGTTGTAAATAGTGCTGCAATGAACAGATTTCTCTTTGAGATAGTGATTTTATCTCCTTTGGATTTATACCCAGAAGTGGAATTGCTGGGTCATATGGTAGTTCTATTTTTTAACTTTTTGAAAAACCTCCATATTGTTTTCTATAATGCTGTGTTTTTTTACATTAATTTTTGATTCTTTTAATAACATAGAGAGATTTAGAACTAAAATTGATATATATATATGTTGACATTCAGCTCAGAGACTTCAATAAATCAATGTTCTATTGGTTATTGTGACAAAATACACGTAACAGAAAATTAGCCATTTTGACCATTTCAAAGTGTACAATTTGGTGGATTTTTGTGTGTTCATAAAGTTGTGCAACCATCAACACTAACTCCAAAACATTTTTATCATCCCAAAGGGAAGCCCTACACTTATTATACTTCCCCTTCTCTCATCCCTTTCAGCCACGAATCTGCTTTCTGTCTCAATTGATTTGCTGATTCTGAAAATTTATACGTGGAATCAGACACTTTGTCAATAATGCTGCAATGAACTTTCATATAAAAGTTTTTCATGGACATATGCTTTTATATTTTGAGAGTATTTACCTAAAACTGTAATTATTGGGTCATATAATAACTCTTTTAGTTTAAGGAACTAAAAATTGTTTTCTAAAGTATCTGCACCATTTTGTATTTCCACCAGCAATGTATGAGAGCTCCAGTTTCTCCACATCCTTGTCAGGATTAGCTACTGTTTGACTTTTTGAGTATAGCCATTATGGTGGATGTGAAGTGGTATCTCATTGTGGGTTTGCTTTGCATTGTTTTAATGACAAATTTCATATTCTCTGATGGCCACTTGTAGATTTTCTTTTAAAAAATACCTATTCAAGTCATTTGTCCTTTATTAATTGAGTCATTTGACTTTTTGTTGTTGAGTTGTAAGAATTCTTTACATATCTGGACACTAGACCTTTATCTTAAATATGACTGACAATTATTTTCTTCCATTCTGTGGTTTCTGTTTTTCTTGTCCTGATAATGTACTTTGAAGCACAGGGGTTTCTCATTTTGATGAAGTCTCATTTATCTATTTTAATTAATTTATTTTTCTTATGCTTTTGGTGTCATATATAAGGAAACCATTGTGAAGTCAAAGACAGAAAGGTGTACCACTATACTTACTTTCAAGGGTTTTATAATTTTAGTTCTTACATTTATGTCTTTGATCTATTTTGAGTTAATTTTTCCATATGATATGGGGAGGGGTTCACCTTTATTCAATTACATGTGTAGCTCCCGTTGTCCCAGCAGTGTTTTTGAAGAGACTATTCTGCCTCCACTGAATTGCCTTAACTCTCTTGTCAAAAATCAATTGCCACAGAGGTATGGGTTTATTTCTTCATTCTCATCTTATTCCGTTGAACTGTACGTCTATCTTTATGTGACTACTATGCAGTCTTGATTAGTGTAGCTTTGTAATAAGTTTGAAAATCAGGAAGGGTAAGTTTTCCCCTTTGTTGTTCTTTTTCGAAGATAGTTTGAGTTATTTGGGGTCCCTTGGATTTTCATATGAATTTTAAGAGCATCTCATCAATTTTTCCAAAAATGCCATCTGGAATTTTGATGATGATTGTGTTTAATCTGCAGATTAATTTGAGGGGTAATTGCATCTTAATATTAAGTCTTCTAACCCATGCACATGAAATATCTTTCCATTTATTTAGGTCTTTTTACATTTCTTTCAATGATATTTAATAGATTTCAGTATTCAATTTCTTTACTTCTTTTGTTAAATTTATTTCTAAGTATTTTATTCATTTTGATGCTACTGTAAATGTAGCTGTTTCTTAATTTTATTCTGGTGTTGTACATTGCTAGTGCATAGAAATACAATTGAGTTTTATATATTGATTTTGTATCCTCTAGACTTGCTGTATTTTTATTAGCTATAGAAATTTTCTTAGGATTCTTGGAAATTTCTATATATAAATTCATGTCATCTGCACATATAATTGTACTTCTTCCCTTCTAATCTGGATGTTATAATTTCGTTTTCTTGCCTAATTGACTTTTCTAGAGTCTCCAGTATAATATTGAATAGTAGAGGTGAGGGTGGACATCTTTGTCTTATATATGGTCTTCAGGAGAAAGCATTCTGTTTTTCATTGTTAAGTATGATGTTAGCCGTATATTATTCATACATGTCCTCTATTAGGTTAAGAATATTCACATTTACTGAGTGTCTTTATCATAAAAGTGGATGTTGTCAATGCATTTTTTCTGAGTCTATCGAAATAATCGTGTATTATGATGTGCTATAGTGACTGATTTTTTTTTAAATGGAGTTTTGCTCTTGTTGCCCAGGCTGGAGTGCAATGGCATGATCTTGACTCACTGCAACCTTTGCCTCCTGGGTTCAAGCAATTCTCCTGCCTCAGCCTCCTAAGTAGCTGGGATTACAGGCGTGTGCCACCACGCCCAACTTATTTTTTGTATTTTTAGTAGAAAAGGGATTTCACCATGTTAGCCAGGCTGGTCTTGAACTCCCGACCTCAGGTGATCCACCCACCTTGGCCTCCCAAAGTGCTGGAATTACAGGTGTGAGTCACTGCGCCCGGCCTACTGACTGATTTTTTTTTATGTCAACATTCTAATATCTACATTCTATGTCTACATACTGGGAATATCTAATCCTACATTCCTGTGGTAATTCCCACATGGTGATATTGTATAATACTTTTTACATGATGCTGAATTTGACAGCATTTTGGTGAGGATTTTTCTATTTATGGTTCATACGGATCTGTAGTTTTATTTTCTTATGATGTCTTTGTCAGATTTTGTTATCAGGGTAATACTGGCTTCATATAATCAACTTGGAAATATTCCATTTCTTAAAAATTTTTTGGAAGAATTTCAGCGTTAGAGTTTGTTTAATTTCTTAATAGCTTCCTGGAGATTACAATTAGCATCCTATTTCTAAAAAGCACTTTTCGATTGATTTAAAAATTTTTATCTGGTAAGTCTAATGTCTGGGTTTTCTCAAGGATGGTTTGTATTGACGTTTTTGTTCCTGTGTATGGTCCATACTTTTCTGTTTCTTTGCATGTCTCATAATTTTTTATTGAAAACTGGATATTTTGTATAATTTATTGTGGCAATACTGAAAATCAGATTTTCTCCCCTCCCCAGGGTTTGTTGTTGATGCTGTTTGTTGTAGTTTGTTGTTTAATGACTTTTCGGAACTAAGTCTGTACATTCTGTATCTTTGTCATGTGTGGACACTGAAATCTCTTTTCAGTTAGTTTAGTGGTCAGCTAGTAATCAGCAGAATCTTCCTTAAATGCCTAGAACCAATCAGCCTCTCAGTCTTTTCTTAGGGGTTCTGTGTTCATGTTGGGCATTCCTTCAACACTCAGCCAGGTAGTTTACAATTTTGCCTACCTTATCCTTCACTACATGCTTTTGTGGAGCAATTTACAATTATTGTCACCCTTTCCTTTCTTTGTAATTATTATTATTTGAGGACTTGCCATGTAAATTTCACTTTGCGCATATCACGTTATATTTCCCTCACAATATCTTTATAAAGTGAGTAATATCGCCCTCAAAATGATAAAGTCTCTGCTACATCTTTTAAGTGACTGAGCCAAATAATGAGCTCATAGATGACTTCAGAGTTTATACAGTTAACCCTGCATTAACTCTTCCTAAAATAAAAAATCAACCATATTATTCTTTTATTTTGAATCAGGTGAAGCATTTTAATCCCCTCTCATAATGAGAAGCTACCCATCTAAATACTGTTTCTATGGATCCCTGTGGCGTAGGAAATTATTTTTGCAAAGTACTGAGACATTCAATTTCCCTCAAGTGCCATAGTATTTAGTCCCTTACATTTTCTTATATTCATAATGTCTGGTAATAAGTATTCTCTTCTCAGTGGCTATAGCTCTGACTTTCTTTCATTGTATCTTGGAGCACATTTTTTTGTCCTCTCAGCTCACCAATTCCTCTCCTCTTGTGTTCTTCTTCCTAGAGGGAGATTGGCCCCCGTGGATATGTGTGAAAATGTGCCCTACCGTCTCCCTCCTGAAGACAAATCTTATCTTAATCTTGAGTGGGTGTGCAAATAATAGCTGTGAGCCATTACCCCATTAAAGATATCTATGTAACATTCAAGATGTGTATTCATTTTATGATTAGAGGAAGCTATTTAACTTTATTGTGTTAGTTTCGTTCTTCCAAGAAGCACATATCAAGATGCAATTAGATATGAAAGAAAATAACTGGATCCCTTGAGGGATAAATGGAGAGGAAACAGAATAGGCAGAGAGAGTCTTCCAGCAGTGAAACAGTTATGACATCTATGAAAAAGAATGGAAAGGAAGAAGGATTTGGTAGGAAAAGTTTCAGAGAACAGTGCAGTTGTAAGACGATTTTGGCCAGGCTTATGAGGAGTCAACGAGTCAAAATTTTCCATTAATGGAATCACACGTCAGATAGGAAAGGGGTTGCAATGGCACCACTGCCATGTTCAGTCACTGGCCATGAACAGTCCGGGGGAGGTATGGCCTTGGCACTAACATGATGGTGGATCCGGACAAGTAGCAGCTGGGGGTATCACTCAACTGTGCTCCACACAGAAAGAAAGCTAACTGGTGCATTTTCATGGTTGCCACAATCTAGCACACCTAGAATCACATTCCACAGAGTCACTTGTTTTTTGTAAAGCATAGAACTTATTAAACAGATTAAAGGTAGACAAGAGCAACAAATAATTTCTAGCTGTAAATATGAATTACCGAAAAAAACAAAACTGCACTGGCAATCATTAATATGTGAGTAGGGTTTACATAATTATAAGGAGAAGTTTAATCTAGTTAAAAAAAAAAAAAGTCGCTTAAACCCCACCATGCATGCAATAAAATAAAATTACTATTGACTCAAAAATTTATTATTCAGTAAAAGAAAAGTTGTTCCTTAAAAAATAGTGATTATAAATGTATAGATTATACTATTTAGGGATGGGAAAAGTAAATAATAAGACCGTGTCTTTATCCACAGGGGGAAAAAAACAATTTCACTATTTAAACACCTCTTTAAAAGACAGAAGAAATAGCAACCAGAATAAATAAGTGTTATATTTTATTCAAATTTAGGAACTTTTTTTTCTTCAAAAGATACCATCCAAAAAGTGAAAACACGTCCCACAAAATAGAAGAAAATATTTGTGAATCACAGATCTTATATAAGGGCCTTGTATAAGAACTCTTATACCTCAATACTAAAGATACATATAATCCAATTTAAAAGTAGGCAAAGAATCTGAACAGACATTTTTCTAAAGGAGGTATACCTGACTAGTAAGCACATGAAAAATGCTCATTACTCATCAGGGAAGTGTAAATTAAAACCAAAATGAAACACTTCACATTCACTATGATGGTTATAATCAAGAAGGTTTATAATAACAAGTGTTGGTGAAACATGGAGTAGTTGGAACTCTTACACACTGCTGGTCACTTTGGAAATTCCTCAAATGATTAAACATAGAGTTATCCTATGAAGCAACCATTACACTCCTTGGTATTTACTCAAGAGAAATGAAAACATATGTTTTAAAAATTGTATATGAAGTAATCATAGCAGCATATTTGTAATAGCCAAAATTTGGTAAAAATAAGTCAAATTTCTATCAACTGATGAAAGGATAAATAAAATGTGGTAAAATCCATACCATGGAATATTATTCAGTCTTAACAAAAAAATGAAGTATTGATACATGTTATACATGGCTGAACCTTGAAAACATTATACTAAGTGAAAGAAGCCAATCACAAAAGTCCAAAAATGTCCAGAATAGGAAAATCTATGGAGATAGAAAGTAGATTTAGCTGTTGCCTAGCGATGAGGGACGTGAAAATGAGGGGTGATGGCTAAAGGGTACAGTGTTTTGTTTTGGGGTAATGAAAATATTCTAAAATTGATTGTGGTGATAATTGCACAGCTCTGTGAATATAGTAAAAATTATCCAATTGTACATGTTAAATGGGTAAATTTTATGCATGAGTTATAGCTTAACAAAGCTTTTATTAAAAAAGACAGTGGCAACAGCAAACTGATTTGTGATTACAGAGAATCCTAAGTATAACCCACTACAAATACGATACCAAGATGTTAGTAACACACTTATTAATTCTGCATAATAGGATATGTTTTATTTAGCTGTTGTGAGGTGAGTTCAAATGATTACTGAGTGTAATGTGTTCATATGGACATTTCACCTCAGAAATGCAATTACATTTAGAAAAGCCATTAGCAATATTAAACAAGTTTCAATGAACTCAACATTCAGTAATTATACTAGAAAAGCAATACATGTTATCAAAGCAAAAAGAATCCTTGGTTCTGTGCAAAAAGTAGAAATCTTTCCATAAAATGAGACATAAAAAGAGGCATAACAGTAATTAAAATCTCTACACTCAGGGCACCTAAAAGTACAACAATGTTTAAGTGAGTCTGATACACTTTATTGTCGTGCTATGATAGGTATACACCGGTTCAGAGTGTATAAAGATATATAAACAAAAGCATTTAAATGAAAAATTGTTTAGGAAATATTGTATTAAATTAATACATAGATATGTTAGCTCTTATTAATTTTAAAAGGTTAATTTGGTTAATTTTTAAAGGTTATATTTTTGTCTAAATAAAAATGTTTTCACTGTAAAACCTGTTCTCTACTTGTATTTTTTGTTCAGGGGATATCATTGGCTAGTTATAGAAAACAAATTTTCAACCTCTGTTATATTGCATATCTCTAATATCATTGATATAGAATCACAAAACAAAGTTGTCAGTGATTAACAAATTTGTGAAATTATACACGACACATGCTAATTTTAACTCATATTCAAATATTAGTTGCAGGTGAAAAAGTATCCAGGTCCCAAGTTATAGCATTAGATGAGAAACTGAATCAGCTGAGACAAAACCATATAGTAGCAACACTGGAATAGGATTCAGGAGATTGTTACTAGTTCAAGATCTAACGTGTATAATTTCCATGAAAAACCAATGCCTCTTCTCTGGCTTTCTCATGTTTTATGTGTCAAATGACAAAGTTTTTCTAGATGATTTCAAAAGACCTTTCCTCTGTGACAGATACTAAAGATGCTCACTAAGATGTCTGCTTTATTTGCCTCTCAGGACCCACAAAGCTAGGTGTGTGCTTGCTTTGGCCAATGAAATGTGTGTAGAAGTGATATGTGCCACTTACGGAGAGATGCATTTAAAAGCTTGTGGCCAATATTCTGTGCTCTCCCTTTTCCTGCTGCAGCTACCAGCGATGTTACAGATTTTAAAGTCTCCATTACCCTGGACCCCTGAGTGAAAATGATGTGGAGCAGAGACCCACCCCTGTGAACACATAATTGGCATGCAGTAAAAGCAAGAAGCATGTATCTTGATCTTTGTAAGCCACAGAGAGTTGGAGGTTGTTTGCCCCTTATGGCATAACCTAGCCTTTCTTGACTTATACAAGTGTTAGTACCAGAAGTAGAGTGCTGCAACAACAACAGCAACAACAACAAAACAACAAATCCCTGTGATAAACAGCATTAGCTTTAAAGCCCATAATATTTGGCAGAGAAAACTGCTACTGAGGCTGGAAAGATGGGGATGCCTTGACAAAACATTTGCCAAACTGGTCTTCGGTTATAGATTCAAAGGCAGTTCATGTACCTAGTGAACTTGCAGTTTCACAAGCAAGAGATTGGAAAGAAGAATATTAGTAGCAGTAGTTATCTGCTTTAGGCAGTATTTGACAAGGAAAAAAAAGAGCCTAGAAAAAGAAAAAAATAAGAAAATAAGAGAATTAGAAATTGGAGGTATTACAAAGCTGGAAAAAGTAACTACTTCTTGGGAGAGAAACAATAGGAGTTGAAATTAAGAGAGGTTTTAAAATATTAAATCCAAGTAAAACTGATCCTTGAGGCAAATATCAAATTAAAGATAAACCTCCACACTTACAGTTAAATTCTGCAGATGGATTTAGGTGCCTCAAAATAAAGGTAAAATTAAGAGTGTTGTGACCAGTAAAACTTTTTCATTGAATAAAATGGCTCCAGCAAAAAAATTTAAGAGAATGTGTCTCATGCTGATACCCTACACGTTTAAGAAACTGGCCATAGATTCAATAGATACAAATAGAAGTTTTAAAGCCAATAAATATAGTATTTCTAGAAATTATGTTTTGAACAGAACTGTTGTTAAGTATTTGGCAAGTGAAACTGACTAAAGTAAAATAGATAAGAAGCCTACTGAGTTTTAGAGAGTTACATTGCCAATTGAAGCATGCCACTATGACTATTACGATTTAAAAGGAAACTTGGGTCCCCAGCTATGTATACAGATTAAATTGGTTAAGAAATCTGTTCAAGACACTTCTCAAAAGAAGACATTTATGCAGCCAACAGACACATGAAAAAATGCTCAACATCACTGGTCATCAGAGAAATGCAAATCAAAACCACAGTGAGATACCATCTCATACCAGTTAGAATGGCAATCCTTAAAAAGTCAGGAAACAACAGATGCTGGAGAGGATGTGGAGAAATAGGAATGCTTTTACACTGTTGATGGGACTGTAAACTAGTTCAACCATTGTGGAAGACAGTGTGGCGATTCCTCAAGGATCTAGAACTAGAAATACCATTTGACCCAGCCATCCCATTACTAGGTATATATCCAAAGGATTGTAAATCATGCTACTATAAAGACACATGCACACATATGTTTATTGCGGCACTATTCACAATAGCAAAGACTTGGAACCAACCCAAATGTCCACCAGTGACAGACTGGATTAAGAAAATGTGGCACATATACACCATGGAATACTATGCAGCTATAAAAAATGATGTGTTCATGTCCTTTGCAGGGACATGGATGCAGCTGGAAACCATCATTCTCAGCAAACTATCACAAGGACAGAAAACCAAACACCACATGTTCTCACTCATAGGTGGGAATTGAACAATAAGAACACTTGGACACAGGAAGGGGAACATCACACACCGGGACCTGTCATGGGGTAAGGGACAGGGGGAGGGATAGCATTATTAGAAATACCTAATGTAAATGATGAGTTAATGGGTACAGCAAACCAACATGGCACATGTATACATATGTAACAAACCTGCACGTTGTGCACATGTACCCTAGAACTTAAAAGTATAATAATAAAACTAAATATTAAAAAAGAAGAAATCTGTTCATCTCTTTAACAGTACCTAAACATGTCATCCAATTCATATATGGCAAATTCTATAGGGTATAACCAGTGATAATAGAGAAGAATGGACTGAGAGGCCTTTCATAGAGAGCAGGATTATCCCTGTTCAAGTCTTGCTTTGGAATATGAAGTGTGAATAATCCAAGTTTGTAGGTTTTTGGATAATCAAGTGGAAAACACATAAGAACGCTCAATAAATATTTAAGATTTCATGAACGTGGACATAGGAGACAATTTCCAGGCTTTTGATGATTACCCCGAGGCGAAAAATATATCCTTAGAGATTTTAGTTAAAATATGCTTCTTCTGACAATGTACAGATAGTTAATTCAATTCTAACCAGTAGAAATTCTAAGTTTTATTCTAATGAATGGCTTTTCCTTGCATGGAGTTTTTTGGCCCCAATTCTAAAAAAGGGTGCTTGAATTTGAGGTCATGGTGAGCTAAGTAATTTGGATTGATACTCCCACTGAAGACAACCAAACAATAGTTGATTAAAGCATAGAAATCATCTGCTTGGAAGTACTTACAAACCAGCAAAATAAAGAGAATTATTAGCTTTAAAGGATTTGGGATTTGAGATAGTATGGAAGATTTGAAGGTGGGTGGACATATAGAGCCATTTTTTTTCCTATAGCAGAACTGACAAACTATGTGGTGCATGTCTTATCCATCTCATTTCCTTCAATACTGTTTTACTGTAACTTAGCCACATTCATTTGTTTATGTGTTGTCTATGGCTGCTATCATGCTTCAACAGCAGAGGTAAGTAGGTGTGGCAAAGACCTTATGGCCTGCAAAGCTTAAAATATTTATTCATTGACTATTAAAGTATTGGAGGATTCCAGAAGAGGCTGTCTGAGATGCCAGGCAGCACTTTTGAATGATTTTCAGGTTTAAGAAGATAAGGTTTAGAGTCCAGCACCCACCAATGTGCAGACAGGCCATCTCATTTCCTAAAATTAGATTGAGACTATCTCAAATTGCAAGTGCTGACCAGCATTCAGCAGAAGCAAATATATATCCTTTTTAGTGAGAGATTGTTTCTGCAAACAATTGTGTGAATACAATGCCTAGAAAAAGTTTAAAATATCAAATGCAAACGAAGACAAAGTTATATGAACAAAAATCAGCAGAAACAACAAACAATACATACAGACCAAAATGGGCTCCAGAGACATACCTACAAATCCATCCAAGGGACTTGATATTAGTGGACATTTTTCATATCATCAGTTCATCAAATTTCTTTAAAAGACTTTTAAATCAACTAGTGGGATGATTGACTAGTAAGAGAAAATTGTGCTTTCTTCATAATATTTTAATATGCTGAATCATTGTCTATGTCATACCTATTCATCTCTTTCCTATTTCTGTATTTTTATAGTCATACAATGTATGTACTTCCCCAAATTAGTGTAAACCAGGGATGCTGTTCCCTCTAATTCACTTACTGAAGAACCATCAAGAATACTGTCTCTAAAAGTGAATGACTGAAGCTTCCAGTGCCTGACCTAATAGCTGAAGTTTCAGATGGGCCAAAAAGATCAATCATTGTCTTTAAGTAGGCAATCAGAAACAAACTTTTATTCACATAAAATAAGTGTAGCTAAGTAAAGATACTAATGGACGCATGAGCATAAAGAAAACTGCCTAAAGGAAACACCATATCTGCTTGACAAGAGAGAAACGGGATTATCTAAAATCACACAGTATAAAAACTCAGTTGTTTTAAAGTGGTCCAAGCTACCGCTAAATTTATCAGAGGGAAGTGAGGAGAGCCAAAAATAGCTCTGAAAAAGT
This sequence comes from Mandrillus leucophaeus, assembly GCF_000951045.1. NCBI lineage: Eukaryota > Metazoa > Chordata > Mammalia > Primates > Cercopithecidae > Mandrillus > Mandrillus leucophaeus. The sequence goes on from NW_012102798.1 coordinate 250,260, forward strand.
GCTGATAGTGGGAACTTGCCATAGAGAGGTGTGGGGCAAGTGTCAGCCCAAGCCCTGAGTACTCAGCAGGGTGAGTCCAAGTTTCAGGGCATCAGCCTTAAGTTCAAGAAATGCTGTCCCAGACTAAGGGAGACATTCAGCAAGCATGAGACATTTCATCATAATTTTTCTGCATTTTATGTGCTCTGTCTCTCAGTTGGCACATCAATAGCTCTGACCTTTTAAAGTCATCCTTTATTGAGTCAGAGAAATGAAAGGCCAGTGAAATATTTAAGGAGCAATGGAGAAGAAAGCAAATGCTTTGCAGATGTGGTCCCCTTCCTTCTCTAACAATAGGCATTCTCTTTTAGCCCTGGCAAACAACTTAGGCAAATTTTTAAATCCATGAAAATAGTCAATTGCCGTCTACTGTCTCTCTGATTGCTTTCTTGATCTCTCCAATATTCTTTATATGTTAAAGACTTTAGCTACTTAAGAAGAATATGTAACATAAAAAGTGAATTAATTGTTATATTCTCAATTACTTAAATCATCTTAAACGAACACTTGAAGGTCTTGATAATTTGATTCTGAGCTACACGTTTAAATATACCCTGCACTGTTTTTGCATCTTTTTCTCAAAATGCATGTTGTCTTACTATCTCCCTGAGGAGAGATCTAAGTTCTCATTATTGATCTTGGTGGTCATCTGTTTATGTTTTAACTGATCCTTTTGCTTCATACTTGGAATGGTAAGTAGCATTATCATTCTGGTATTGCCTTGCTGATCATATCACTTCAATGTGCTTTGGTCTTTGGGTTTCAGTGTATCTTTTGGTAAACATTTAGCCTTGCTCCTGTCCCTCTACCTTATAAGGGAGAGAATATTTTACCCTTAATACAGATATTACTATAAGATATAAGAGACAGTAGAGGATAGTATTTACGTGTTTGGATTCTAGAAGGAGACTTCAGGGGTTCAGATCCTACTACTAATATTTATTAGCTGTGTAACGTCAAGCAATTTATTTTAGTCAGTTGCTGGGCAGTTGGATTATTTTCAATTTTTGGCTATCATGAAAATATATTTTAAACATTTGCATAAAATCTTGGTTTTCATTTATATTTGTAACAGAAAAGTAAAGATTGCATATGTTTATAGTATACAATATGATGTTTTAATGTGTATATATATTGTGGAATGGTTAAATTTAGCTATTTAACACATGATAATGTCATGTCATTTTTGTGGTAAGAACATTTAAAATCTACTCTCTTAGTATTTTCAGATATACAATATATTGTTATTAACTATAGTCATCATGTTTTACAATAGATCTCTTGAAATTACTCCTTCATTCTAGCTGAAATTTTGTGTCTTTTGACCAATATCTCCCCAGTCCAACCAATCTGGTAACCACCATTTTACTCTCTGTTTCTATTCTTTTTTTTTTTTTTTTTTTTTAGATTCCATATATAAATAAGATCATGTGGTATTTGTCTTTGCATGCCTGGCTTATTTGACTTAATCTAAAGTCCTCTTGGTTCATTCATATTATTGCAAATGATAGGATTTGCTTCTTTTTAATGGCTTGATGGAATAGTATTCCATCAAGTGTATATACCATATTTTCATTATGTTAAGTGAAATAAGCTAGGCATGGCAAGACAAATACTGGATGATTTCACTTATATATTCGATCTAAAAGAGTTGACCTCATAGAAATAGAGAGTAAAATGGTGATTATCAGGGCTGGGGAAGGAGTGGAGATATATTGGTCAAAGAATATAAGATTTCAGTTATATAGGAGGAATAAGCCTAAGAGATCTATTGTATAACAACATAGTGACTATAGTTAATAATAATGTACTGTATTCTTGAAAACTGCTAAGAGAGTAGATTTTAAGTGTTCTTACCTCAAAAAGAATAAGTATGTGAAACAATGCATATGTGAATTAGCTCAATTTAGCCATTCCACAACGTACACTTGATCCCTGAATAGCATGAGTTTCAACTGTGAAGGTCCACTTACATGTGACTTTTTTTCAACAAAATGCAGATCAAAAATGCATTATTTGTGGGATGGGAAACCCATATATGGAGGGCTGACTTTTCCCGTACACAGGTTCCGCAGAGCTAATTATAGGACATGAGTTGTGCAGGTTTTGGTATGGGATGGTGATGTTTCTGGAACCAATTCCCTGAAGAAGCTTAGAGAGGACTGTATACATATTTCAAGACAAGATATTGTATATGATAAATATATACAATGTTTATTTAACAATTGAAACATTTTTAAAGTTAAAAAAGGCTTTATACGAAAAATTCACACCTAACATCATACTCAATGGTGAAAGACTGAAAATTTTTTCCCTAAGATTAGGAACAAGACAAAGATGTTCATTTTTACTGCTTCTATTCAACATTGTACTGGAAGTTCTAGCCACCATAATTAGGTAAGAAAATAATTAAATTTCAAATTGAAAAAGAAGTGACATTACCTCTGTTCATAGATGACATGGACTTATATATAGAAAATTCTAAAAAATCCACAAAAAAACTGTTAGTGCTAATAAATGAGTACAGCAAAATTGAAGGGTACAAGATAAACATGCAAAAACTCTGTTGTGTTTTCATACATCAACAATGAGTAATTTGAAAAGAAAATTAAGAAAATTCTATTTATAATAACATCCAAAAGATTAAAATACCCAAAAATAAATTTAATCAAGGAGGTTAAAGATATATACACTGAAAACCACACAATACTGCTGAAATTAATTAAACATCTACATAAGTGGGAAGATATTCTAGGCTAATGGGTTGGAAAGCTAAATGTTGCTATGATGGAAATACTTTTTAAAGTGACCTACAGATTCAATGTAATTAATCTCTATGAAAAAGCAAACGATTTCTTTGGAGAAATGATTAAACTGATCCTAAAATTTATACAGTACCCTGAGCAGCCAAATTAATCTTGAAAAAGAACAAAGTTGGAGAACTCACACTTTCTGATTTCAAAACATAGTACTAAGGTATGGTAATTAAGCCAGTCAGTACTGAGATAAAGATAGATCTATAGAAAAATGGAATAGAATTGAGAGCCCATAAATCCATAAATAAACTCATACATCAATGAGCAATTGATTTTTTGACATGAGTGCCAAGACCATGAGTGCCAAGAACATTTGATAGGGAAAGAATAGTTTCTTTGACAAATAGTGATGAGACAACTAGATAGCCACATGCAAAATAATGAATTTTAATCCCTATCTCATACCATATCCAAAAATTAACTCGAAATGGATCAGCCACCTAAATTTAAGGATTAAAACTATGTAATTCTTAGAAGAATACATAGGGATAAATCTTCTTGATCTTAGATTTGGCAGTGATTTCTTAGATATGAAACTAAACCCACAAGCAATGAAAGAAAAAAAAATGGATCTATTGAACTTCTTCAAAATTAAACCACCTGTGCATCAAATGACACTATCAAGAAAATGTAAAGATAACCCACAGTATGGGGAAAATACTCACAAATTACATGTCTCATCAAAGTCTTATCCCATGATATATATTCCAGAGAAGATATACAAATGTCTACCAAGCATCTGAAAGAATACTCAATGTTAGTAGTCATTAAGAAAATGCAAGTTTGTATCAAAACATCATATGTATCCCATAAATATGTACAACTACTATGTATGCATAATAATTATAAAGAAAATACAAAGAGAAAACACAAAAAATAAATTTCGGCGAGGATCTAGAGAAATTTACGCTCTCATACATGACTGCTGGGAGTGTAAAATCATGTACCTGCTGTGAGAAACAGCTTCGTGGTTCCTCAAAAATTTACACAAAATTATCATATGACCTAGCAATTTTACTCCTAGGCATATACCCAAAAGAATTGAAAGAAGACATTCAAACTAATATTTGTAAATGTTGTACACCTGCACTATTCATAATAGCCAAAAGGTGGAAACAATCCAAATGTGAAACAACTGATGAATGGGTAACAGTATGTGACATATTTATGTAATGGCATATCATTCAGCTGTAAAAAGAAGTGAAGTACTGATACATGTTACAACAAGGAAGTACCATGAAAACATTGTGCTGAGTAAAAGTAGCTAGACATAAAAAGCCACAAATTGTATGAATCCATTTATGTGAAATATCCAGCAGACTAGTAGTACCCAGGAGCTGGAGAAGGGAAAAATAGAGAATAACTGTTTAGTAGATACGAGATTTTCTTTTTTGGTGGTGGAAATGTTCCTGAACTACACAGTGGTGATGGTTAAACAACATTATGAGTTTACTAAATACCACTGAATTGTATACTTTAAAAGGGTTTAAATGGCAAATTTTATGTTATGTGTATTTTACCACAGTCATAAAACAAAGTCAAAAAAAAGTAGCTCTCATATGATATGCTCATATTATTTAAATATTCATATTCCAGAGCTTATATTTGTTACTGGTAGTAAGAGTAGTCTTATACAAGGTAACACTGCCATTACTGGAAACAGAACATGATCTGTGACATTGTAATCTTCGTCTAGTACTTTTAATCTGTGTCTGTTACTGTGACTCCCTGTACCTAGATTTCAAGAGCTAATTCTTTCTCTTGTGGGAACACATTTGTTGGTTTCTGGAAGATTCCTCCACTGAGAAGCTCTTATGACAGTTCTGAGTTGTGGGCAATACTTTTCCTCCCTGGCTCTTTATGACTACTTTTAATTCAATCCCTAGATTCAGGCTCAGTGTTCATTGTTTAGGGTCACCGACAGTGCTGTCAATGAGCAGAGTCAGTTTCAAGACAATTCAGTTGTGTTTGCTTCCAGATGATACATAACTGTTCTATGGTACTTATTTACTTTTGCCCTTATTTAAGTGAAGTTCACTCTGAACACTTTCCCCTTGTCTCCCTCAACTCTTTAACCATAGGCTTATCAGGTCAAACTTTCATTCCTTTAGTCTTTTTTTCAAAACTGATTTTTTTTGCCTTCCCTTATGTGACTTGGCAATGGGTGCTTTCTATTGGCTGATCCACATAAAAAATATCTTATGACCATTTTACAATATGTTAGTATTGTTTGGTGTACCATCTTACTTTAGCATGTTAGGCTACTTGACCTTTATTTTGTTGTTCTTTTAACTTTTAAGTCTTTACTGAAACTCTGAACCCATAGAAAAAGTCATATTTAACAGCCTGCTTTGTTAATAAAAATCTTCCCTTGGTATTTTTTTATCCCCAAATTTTGTTTTCTTTTTGTTATGAGTATTGTTTAACTGTTGCTCTGCTTCTCTTATCTTGAATTTTTACAGTCATCACTCTGTATAGTAAACTAAGAAACTTCCTTAAAATTCACCCTTCTCAACAGATTATAACGTATTGTAAATAACAATTTCCCCTTGTAAAAATAATTTCTCTCTAACAATTCTATCTCTATGGTTTTTTAAATTAGAAAATGATAGCATCTGGGCAAAGTATCCCAAAGAAGGCTCTTCCTTTAGAAATAATATATTCCATTTTTCTCTGCCTGTTTTCAGTTTATAAATACCTTATCTGACAAATAAAAAACAACTGACAAATTTATCATGCATACTAAAAAATACCTGTGGCCTTTTTATAAACTGTTGCCATTCCAAGAACGAAGTTAACTTTTCGTATTCTAAAATCTTTATCGGTCTCTGTGCTCATATCCCCTTATGCCAAATCAATGTAAAAAGCTCGTTACACACTGCTGTTAGCATTTTGCTTTGGAGAAAGAATCAGGATAAGAAGTGACAATGTGATTTACTTCGTGCTGCATAGAAAACTCACTAATGGAGCCAACATGGAGTGCTCTGTTATTCCCAGTAAATACCATCATCCAAGCTAAATTGTGCTACCTGTGAAACTTGAATAAAAACCAAACACTGTCTGATAATTCTTTGGAACTATTTTCTAACTATAAAAAAAGAACAGTGTTTCTTTACTTCCACTTTTCTTATTTCTTTTGCACCGAGTTATGACAGTCAATCTGATGATGTACTTTGCCCTTCAGAAATGTGATTTCTATATTTCTTTTTGCCTCCTGAAGAAACTGCTTAATGTGACTCAAAAAAAATGTGTAAAATGATTAAGGCAATATTCTGTAATCATGTACATCATTACAATTCATTTAATGAAAGAAATACACAAAGCTATAACATTAGATATCCTATACAACACATTTAATGGAAATGGTAAAATTTATGAAGGCTGACAACAAACCTGTCTTCCACCACACACACACTCAGGCCAAGTAAAAGAAGGGGGAAAAGCAGCAGCAATTTCAGTTTCAAGTGACTGCGAGTGCCTTAGGCATTTTGGTGATCTTTAAGTATACTGTCGGTCAAATAAATCTCTAAGCAGCATGACTAGACTGTACAATAAGCTTTATTCGAAGATTTTCCCAGATTTATCCCATCATCCATAAATGGCTGTGTAACACATCTACAACATGAAAGACAGAACAACATATTTCAGAGCATCATGATGAATTCAATGTTATTTAACCTGGAGAGTTTGAGATGATCTTATCTAATGGTTTCTATGCTCCACTGCACATCAATATTAGCTGAGGGATCTTTTAAAAATCTGGATGCCTATGCCCATTCCTGGTGATTTTGACTCATTCTGGTCAAGCAGGAGGGAGGAGGTTAGGTTAGGACACCACTGCTTTAGTATGAACTCTATTTTAGTTTGTGATGAAACGGACCTAGAACGGGGATTCTACATACCAAAGGTCACAGTAGCAATGCTAACACTCCTAACTATGATCATGGGCCTGTGTGTCTCCATCTTTTTGGTACCAAGTCTTTTTATGAAAATTATTAGGAAGTAAAACTATAATCAATAATAACTAACATTTCAAAGTAAACTAAATGCCATGAAGACAAATTAATCAATGTGAGTATAATTTTAGAGGAAACATTATTTTTATATTAAAAAATATTTTCCCATCAGTGGCAGACTGGATTAAGAAAATGTGGCACATATACACCATGGAATGCTATGCAGCCATAAAAAAGGATGAGTTTGTGTCCTTTGTAGGGACATGGATGCAGCTGGAAACCATCATTCTTAGCAAACTATCACAAGAACAGAAAACTAAACACCACATGTTCTCACTTATAGGTGGGAACTGAACAATGAGATCACTTGGACTTGGGAAGGGGAACATCACACACCGGGGCCTATCATGGGGAGGGGGGAGGGGGGAGGGATTGCATTGGGAGTTATACCTGATGTAAATGACGAGTTGATGGGTGCTGACGAGTTGATGGGTGCAGCACACCAACATGGCACAAGTATACATATGTAACAAACCTGCATGTTAAGCTCATGTACCCTAGAACTTAAAGTATAATAATAATTTAAAAAATATTTTTCCTTTGAAAATATAATATGAATTGGTCTATATAGGCTTTCTTACCACAAGCGCTCCTATAATAGATATTGGGGAAGATTACTTTAAGATAAAGCCTGCTGCTGTACATTTCTTTCTCTTTCTCTTTCTCCTAACAAAAATACAGTAGGTGAATTAATTCTGCTTCTCAGTTTATTGTACATATTTTTCTTTCTTTCATTGGAATGCTTTATCCTGTTATTTATTTGTTTATTCTCTTTTATCTTCACTCCAAATTCCCATTATCCCCATAGGCAGCCACTGGTTAAATTATATTTTTTGTGAGAATGTTCTCAACAATCTTTTAGCTTTGTATGCAGTGTACAGAAGTCATTAATTTTGAATTGACTTTATATCAATTTGCTGCCTTATAGTTTACGATTTTGAGATTGCATTTCAGACAACCTTCCCTGCTCCTAGGTAACAAGGTTTTTAAAGATATATTCATGGTAAATACATAGTTAACTTTGATATTATAATCCTCAATAGGTACAACTTTATATTAAGTGTTAAGCAGAGGTCTAGTTTCATTTATTTCAATTTGGTGAGCCAGTTTCCCCAACATCATGTATTAAAAAAATTCATCCTTTCTTCGTCGGTTTATAGTGTTCCCATTATCTTATAAGTTTATACACACACATATCACATCACATCATATCACACCAGTCTGCCTCTGAGTGCTCAACTCTTCTCTATTGGTAGTTTTTCCCATTTGGTGGATACCACAGAACTTTTTTTAAATTACTAAGGTTCTAAAATATATATTGATATCAAGTAAGGCATATCTTCCTTCATTACTTTTTAAAATTCAGATAAAGGTCTTTACTCCTCCATATAAATTTTGTCTTCAGTTTATCATGTTGCTCAAAAAAATCCAACTAAAAATTTAAAGTGGATTTATTTAAATTTATAGATCAATTTATAGACATTATCGTTATTAGACTATCAAATTATCCCATTGAAGAACATGGGATACCTCTTTTATTTTTATTTTCTAAATTTAATTTATTTTTAACTTTTATTAAATTCAGGGGCACAGGTGCAGGTTTGTTACATAGGTAAACTTGTGTCATGGAGGTTTGCTGTCTGAATTATTTTATAACCTAGGTATTAAGCCTAGTAGCCATTAGCTGTTTTTCCTGATCCTTTTCCTCCTTCCATCCTCCACCATCCAAAAGGCCCCAGTGTGTGTCTTTCCCCTCTACTTGTCTATGTTTTCTCATCATTTAGCTTCTCACTCATAAGTGGGAGCTAACGTGGCTCTTTTATTAATTTAAATTAATTTAAAAATGCAGATCTTTTATTAATTTAAATCATTTGCTATGTCCTTTATTATTGTTCTGAAGTTTTCGTCAGAGAGGTCTTTTATATTCTTTTTTAATTCCTAGTTACTTAACTATTCTTGTTGCTATTGCAAATTCATTTTACTTTTGTTATATATTCTAGTTGCTTATTTCTATTATAAAAATACTATTGATTTTGTAGGTTGCTCTTAAAATTGGCAAATCCTTTTTTCCATACTCATTAGTTCTAACAGTACTTTCTTAATTCTGTATTCTTTCCTTATTTATTTCTACAATATGAAACCGTTCCTTTTCTTAAAGGAAATGGTATGCTCATCAGCCATCGATATTTCTCCTTCCTAGGGCAAAATATTAGATTTGTAGAGATTTTATTCATTATTTCTTCGAACACATTTGTTGAGCAGTTATTATACTCCAGAAACTATGAAGAGAATACAGTGGTGAGCATGACCAACATTGTTGCTCTCCTAATGAAGCATACAACTCAGTGGGGAAAACAATCAGGTAAGCAATTACAATACATTAGGTTTTACTAACATAAAAGTAAGGGCTCTGTAATGGCATATCACAGGGGCACAAGTAACTTAGCTTAAGAAATCTGGAAAGGATACTTGAAGGAAGTGTTTCAGCTAATATATGATGGTTGAATAATGATTATCTAGCCAAAGATGAAGGAAAAGAGTATTATATGCAATATAAATTTCCAGGAGATCATGGAATTTATAGCAACTCAGTGAATTTTCTTATGACAGCAGTGCAGACTGTGAAAGGATATTTGCACAGGATAAAACTGATGTGACAAAAAGGGGCCAGATCATTGCCTAGACAGTGTCTAGTAAGGAGTTTTGTCTTTAGAGCAATGGACAGCTGTTGAAATACTTTTGGCAAAGAATTGACATGATTACATTTATAATTTGATGTTTGAATTATTCTCATTTAAAGTACATAATGTGACCTGTAGCAACTCTCCTTTCTGCAACAATTTTTCAATTAAGAATATAAGGATTATAGTGTTTGCCTAAGCCTATATAACAGAATGATTAAACAAAAAGAATGTTATTACATCATAAAACAAGATGAACAGATACAGAATGTCTTCAGGGTTAGTAAATTCAGTAGCTAAACAACTTCAAGGTCTATGTTAGCTTCTTTGCAAATTGTTTTTTAATTTTTAATTTTTGTGGGTACATAGTAGGTGTATATATTTCTGGGTCACATGAGATATTTTGATACAGGCATGCCATGCATAATAATCACATCAAGGTAAATGGGGTATTTGACATCTTAAGCATTCATCCTTTATGTTACAAACAATCCGATTATATTCTTTTAGTTGTTTTTAAATGTACAATTAAGTTATTGACTATAGTCACCTTATTGTGCTATCAAATACTAGGTATTATTCATTCTTTCCAGCTACTTTTTTTCCACCCATTAATCATCCCCACCTCCTTCTCCTACCTGCCCACTACCTTTGGTCAACCTCTGGTAACCATGCCTCTACTCTCTATCTCCATGAGTCCAGTTGTTTTGGTTTTTAGATCCCACAAGTAAATGACAACATACAGTGTTTTTCTTTCTATTCCTGGCTTATTTTACCTAACATAATGACCTCCAGTTTCATCCACGTTGTTGTAAATGACAGGATCTCATTTTTTTTATGGCTGAACAGTACACCATTGTGTGTAAGTACCACATTTTCTTTATCCATTCATCTGTTGATGGACACAGGTTGCTTCCAAATCTTGGCTATTGTAAACAGTGCTGCAACAAACATGGGAGTGCAGATATCTCTTGTATATATTGATCTCTTTTCTTTTGAGTTCAAGCCTACCAATGAGATTGCTGGATCACACAGTAGCTGTATTTTTAGATTTTTGAGGAACCTCCAAACTGTTCTTCATAGTGATTGTATTAATTTACATTCTCAGTAACAGTGTATGAGCATTCCCTTTTCCCCACATTCTCACCACCATTTGTTATTGCTTACCTTTTATATAAAAGCTATTTTAACTGGGGCTAGATAATATCTTATTATAGTTTTGATTTGCATTTCTCTGATGACCAGTGATTTTGATAACCTTTTCATATGACTGTTTGCCATTTGTACGTCTTCTTTTGAGAATTGTCAAGTCGTCTTTTGCCCATTTTTTAACCGAATTAGTAGATTCTTTTCTACAGAGTTGTTTGAGCTCTTTATATATTATGATTATTAATCCCTTGTCAGATAGATAGTATGCAAATAGTTTCTCCCATTCTGTGGGTTGTCTCTGTTTACTTTGCTGTACAGATGCTTTTTAACCTGATGGTATTCCATTTGTCCATTTTTGCTTTGGTTGCCTGTGCTTGTGGGGTATTTCTTAAGAAATGTTTGCCCAGACCAATGTTCTGGAGAGTTTCACCAGTGTTTTCTTATAGTGGTTTCACAGTTTAGGTCCTAGGTTTAAGACTTTAATCCATGTTGATTTATTTTTGTATAGGGTAAGAGATAAGGGTCTAGTTTCGTTCATCCACATAAGACCATCCAGTTTTCCCAGCACCATTTATTGAAGAGACTGTCTTTTCCCCAGTGTATGTTCTCGGCGCCTTCATCAAAAATGAGTCCACTGTAGATGTATGGATTTTTCTCTGGGTTCTCTATTTTGTTCCACCAATCTACGTGTCTGTTTCTATGCCAGTACCATGCTGTTTTGGTTACCATAGCTCTGTAGTATAAATTGAAGTCAGGTAATGTGATTCTCCTTGGTTTCGTTCTTTTTGCTCAGGATAGCTTTGGCTACTGTGAGTTTTTTGTGGTTCCATGCACATTTTTGGATTGTTTTTTCTTATTTTTATGAAGAATGTCATTGTTGTTTTGATAGGGATTGCATTGAATCTGCAGATAGCTTTGGGTAGTATAAACATTTTAAAAATATTTATTCTTCTAATTCATGGACATAGAATATCTTTCTATTTTTGATGTTGTCTTTAATTACTTTCATCAGTGTTTTATAGTTTTCATTATAGAGATATTTTACTATGTTGGTTAAGTTAATTCTTTGGCATGTAATTTTATGTGTGGCTATTGTAAATGGGATTAATTTTAAAGTTCTTTTTCATATTGTCCACAGTTGGCATACAGAAATGTACTGGATTTGTATGTTGATTTTGTATCCTACAACTTAACTATATTTGTTTATAGGTGCTGATAGTTTTTTGGTGGAGTCTTTATGGCTTTCCAAATATAGGATCATATCATCTGCAAACAAGGTGATTTGATATCTTCCTCTCTGATTTGAATGCCTTTGACATTTTTCTTTTGTCTGATTGCTCTAGTATGGACTTCCAGTACTGTGTTGAATAACAGTGGTGAAAGTGGACATCCTTGTTGTTTTTCAGATCTTAGAGAAAAGGCTTTCAGTTTTTCCCCATTCAATATGATACTTGTTATGGGTCTGTTGTATATGTCTTTTATTATATTGAGGTATGTTTCTTCTACATCCAGGTTTTTTAGGGTTTTTATCATGAATGGATGTTGAATTTAATCAAAGGCTTTTTCGGCATCAATTTAAATGACCATATGGTTTTCATCCTCCATTCTGTTGATATGATGTATCACATTGATTGATTTGCATATGTTTAATTATCATTACATACCTGGGATAAATCCCATTTGGTCATGATGGATGATCTTTTTAATGTATTGTTGAATCCAGTTTGCTAGTATTTTGTTGAGGATTTTTGCAACAATATTCATCAGAGATATTGGTCTGTAGTTTTGTTGTTGTTGTTTTTCATGTATCTTTGTCTGGGTTTGCTGTCAGGGTAATACTGGCCTTGTAGAATGAGTTTGAAAGTGTTCCCTTCTCCTCTAGTTTTCGGAAGAGTCTGAAATTTTGTTGTTTCTAAATTTACAGGATAAGTGAAGCTCGCACAATACTGTTCAAAGGCAGAGTTTCTCCTCATGGGTGTATTTTTTTTATCAGGGAAGAAAGTCATTTGAGACATTCCTTTAGACACATCAACCAGTGACATCATCTCATTGCCTAGTGCTGGATCACGTACCCGTTCAACGAATGACCAACCACAGAATGACCATCATAATCTTAGATCAATCAAACTTCAACCTCTGGGACCATAGAGGGAGGCATGTAGGCCATCTTATCTGAGGGCAAAAAACAGAACTCTCTCAGCAATAAAGAAAGGAAGTAGGGGCGGATTTGGGGTAGGCAAACAATAGTGTCTGCTGTACTGTACAGTGGCTAGAAGACTTTATGTAGTCTAGCCCATGCTATTCTTCTGTCCTCATATTCTGCCCTTACTCGTTGTAGCAAGGATGTTATCATCCAAACAAATTACCTTTTGTTTGGTAATTACCTTTTGAGTCAGAAGTGGGAAACTTAAGATGGGGGCTGTTTTATCATGCCCTTTCTAAAACTCCTCGCTGTATTAATCTCATTCACATTCTCTTTCAATCTAAGTTAATATCTCATATTGGTAAAGTGTGTTGTGTATTTACAGGCCTTCTCATATAGTACCTCATCTGATTCTTCACAAGCGCTATAAAGTTGGCAGAGGAGCCCAGAGTGGTCATCTCTATTCAGAATTGTCCAAATGTCTTCTGGATCAAAAATTACTTCACTCAACTGTGAGTCCTCAGATACTGGTTTATGAATTCTTTCAAGTTATCATCTACTATTAACTGTGATCATACTCTCATTTCTTTCATTTGAGAAGCACTGTACAAAGTAATAACAGGGTATGATTTGGACAAAAGAGCTAAAGGAAACTGTTGAAAAAGAATAAATTAGGTTGGGAGGAAAATATAAGCCAAATCATGCCTGAATCTCAGTGCTCTGGCTGTAGGAAATCTGAGCCCACAGTCCAGTTAAGCCAGCTATTTGCATAAACCTCAGCAGGAAACTCCAGAATGGCTTTGCACCTGCTCCAAAATATTGACAAATGGAATTTTTTTGAAACAGGCAAACCAGGGAGCATTGGAATTAGGCTTCAGAGGATCACTCATGCCTAGCTAGTTTGCAGGACAATGACAATAAGCCCAGATGGTCTGCATACTGTGTTGTCTATATTGTACCGGACGGCTGTGGATGCTGATATTAAAATATCCATTGGAACGTCAATTTTCATTATGTAAGTTCCTCCACTAAAAAGCAAAAACAGAAACCCCAAAATCCCCCTCCTAACTAAAAGCTAACTAGAATCAGACACTAAAATTATCATTATCTTTTATTATGAATTATATATTTTTTGTTTACCTCTTATTGCTTGAGGCATCACAATATGCTTACAGAATCAGACCTGAAAAGTAATTTTAATTCAAACACACCATCTGAAAGAAAATAATTTTCTTTATTTAAATGTCTGTGCTTAAATGTTTATGTCTAAACATTTGTGCAGGAGTTTTATATTTTAATCTTTGCATGGAGGAAATTATTTTTGCTGTTTTATTTTTTTTCTCGATAACAGCATGGCTAATAGGGCATTCATATGGCTATAATTGACCTCAATCAGAAAGATGCAGTTAATACAGTGACTCTTACGTCCTGCTTCTTACCAGTGTGCTGCTCTGTGCCTCCCTTGACCCTCACCCACAAATTCCACTTCCGTCTCTACACATATTATCTACATTATATTTGAGTAGAAAGCTAACATACATTTTCCCTTTACCATTGGAGCAAAGGTTTTGAATTCTTTGTTTGATTTCAGAAAATTCATTTTTTTCCTAAAATTCAGTTATTTGAAGACCTATATTTTAAGGAGTGGAGTATTTAAAAGCAAAATATTCAATGGAACAGAATACTCTTTACAGACTGGGCCCATAGTTGGGTTCTACTACTTACTATCTGTTTGATCTTGGGCGAACTACTAAATTGACCTAAATTTTAGCATACTCAGCAGGAAAATGAAGATACACATATTTCTCTAAAAGGTTCAGTAATTGCATACTTACGAAGCATGTATCATGGTGCTGGACACATAGTGAGTCGGAATCATTGTCTACCCAGCTTATTATAAAAAGAAAACAAAACACTCAAAACCCATAAAAGGTAAAAGTTGTGCATATGCTGGGGAAAAGGTCATACCAAATCAAAACGAGGTTCAAAACAATTTGTACAACATGATTCCATTTATTGTTAACTAAAACTCTGAAATAAAAAATAAAAAGGTAAATATACTTGAACTCATAATCATGAAAATCTCCCATGGTAAAGAGGCCCAACCCACTCACCTACCCCTAAGAGATGCATTATAGATTGTTAGAAACATTTTTAAACATATTTTCCAAATATTACAATGCATAAACACTTTATACAACTTGGTAATAAGTTTAAAAACAGACTAACATCTCAGTAGAATTAAAGGCAGAAGCCATGAAGAGGTAATTTGTATAAAAGGAAGTAGAAATGCAGACATACAGCAAGTTGCTCAAACTTTGTTAGCAATTAGCGGATCTGTTGAATCCTGAATTCTCCTCCCTATACCACGGCCTTTCATGTGATGTCCACAGGGGAGGAAGTGTGATATCCATGTCATAATCTCCAGGATCTGTGACTATGACACTATATGGCAGAAGAAAGACTATTACTTTATATGGCAAAATATGTAATTAAGTTAACGATCTTGAGAAGAGTGTATCTTGGATTAGCCAGGTGGGCCCTAAATGCCATCACATGTATTTTTATGAGAGAGGCAGAGGGAACTGTGACACATAGAGGAAAAGGCAATGTGAACAAGGAACCAGAGATTGGAATGATGCAGCCACAAGCCCCAAAATACCAAGGAATGCTGACAGTCACCAGATGCTAGAGGAGGCATGGAAATTGTTCTTTCCTAGAGCCAGATGGAATGTGGCCCTGCCAGATCAGATGTCAGAGTTCTGGCATCTAGAATTGTGAGAAAATAAATTTCTGTTACTTTGAGCCACTAAGTTTGTGGAAATTTGTTATGGCATCCCAGGAAACTAATACACTAAATATTTGGTTTTTCTAATCTGGTCAAGGCAATAGAAAGGACTGGCAGGTGTTATCATTTCCTTAAATGCAGCAAAATTACTTTCTCTTTTCCTCAGTACTATCCATATAAAAACAATCAGTTTGCCTCTTACTGGAAAAAAATTAAAGATGGATAATATCTTGTGTCAGTAAAATGTGAAGCAAGGATACATCTCATACACTCCTGACGGCATATAAATTAATACACTCTTTTAAGAGAATAACTGTCAATGCCTATTAAATTTTAAAGTATGCACAGCAACTCCACTGGTATATATTCATAATTAGGCACTTATAAGAATATTCATAGAAACATTATTCAACAAGGGGGAAATAAAGCGTATTTAGCTAAATGTCCAGCAATAGGAAAATAGATAAATATATTTAATTTATTAAATTAAATTTTAGAATGACTTAGAATACTATGTGTCAATTAAAAAAGAAAGCAACAAATCTATATAACTGACTTGCAATAATCTCTAAAGTATATACATTGTATATTTAAAAAAGGAAGTCAGAGAATGATATGTATAATCTACTAAATGTATTTGTGAAAGGAAAGACTATGAGTCTATCTGCAGGGCACTGTTTCCACCCTAGTCCAACATATCCTCTTCTCTCCCCGTACTACTGCATAGCCTCTTAACTCTTCTCCTTGTCTTCTCTCTTGCCCCTTCAATACGTTGTGTGCACAGGAGCTTAAGAAATACTTGCACAATGTAAATTACATCAGTCATCTCTGCTTAAAATCTTTCTATAGATTATCTCTGCTCTTTGTTTAAAAAAGAAGAAAACGAACCCTCTTTATCATGGCCTTAAAAACCCTACATGATCCGGTTCTTGCCTCTCGCTGAAACTTCTCACACTACAATTTCTTGCAGTCTAGGAGCTCCCATTCTAATCCTGGGTCAAATCATGTGTTTCCTAACTCAAGTCCTTTGTACTTGCTTGTCATTTTCACTAGGATACACTTTCACTAACGCTTAAAACCACTGGCTCATTTTCATCATTAAAGTTTCAACTCAAGTTTCACCTCTTCAGAGAGTCTCTTTTGGACACCATATGAAGCAGTGATGAGTTCGTTCCTTGGAGATTCACAACTGCAGAGTATAGAATTGACCAGGCAGACTACTACTGTGAAATCATCACTGATTTGAAACCAAGGCCTCACTTCACATGGGCTGCTCCCAGGCAATGTCTGGGTCTAACAGGGATGCTAAGTCAAGTTATTTCCTGGGTAATACAGAACTCCTTTGATAAGGAACTTTAGTTTGGTGATTCCCCATTAACTGAAAGGTCTATAGAACATTTATAGAATTTTAGTTCTATAATTTTATTTCCTTCCTTCTCTTCTTCACGGAAGTTACAACATCATCATCAAGGGTCTCTCAGCTTCCTCCGGCCCCCTCTATGTTTTCTCTCACAGGCATTTTCCCCAGTAAACCTCTTGCATTTTTAATCCTATCTTGGTGGCTGTTTCTCAGAGGCACCAGACTAACACACCATATCTAAAGGGCCTCCACCTATCATAGCTCATTCTCTTGTTTATTTTCTTCAGAGTATTACTCTATCCAGAAGTTATTGACTACTTGTGTACTCATTCATTGTCTGTCTTTTCTACTCCACTGTCAGCTCCATGAAGATCATATTGTTTTTATTTATCCTTGTGTCCCAGCATACTATGTGGCACTAATTTCATATTCAATAGATAGCTACTGAAACAATGTATTCATGGATTACCAAGTGAACAAAGAAGAGGACATAGACTAAGGCTTCAATAGTATAGTATAATTACCTATAGTGAGGGAAGTATGGAACAGTATTGAAAGAAGACTTTCAAATTTTACTCTATACCCTCTAAATTTTAACAAATATACACTCTTATTACTTAATTTGTAATTTTCAAGAAATTAAAATAGATACAAATAAAAATATTAATAACTTATATCAATGTAAGAAAAAGCATTTCAACCTGAAATCCAAGTTGTAAGTCAAAATGATTCACTTTTTTCATTCAACTCTCAGATAGCTAATCCTGGTTTAATGAGATTTTAAAACCTATTATAAACACCTGCAAAATCCTTTTATTTAATGCATATAAAATAATCTGCATATTTGCTTTACAAACCTATGATCTAGAAAGAGAATGGGTAACGAATAGAATATGTGAGAAGAAAACAAGAAATGTTTGCAGGTCATTGTGTAATAAGACACAAAGTAGTGACTTACCTTCTCTAATTTTTATCTGTGCTCCTATAATGATTAAATAAAAGCTCTCCAAAAGACTTTATAATAAATTTTTAAAAAGGCATATTGTCAAGTGAGCACAGGGATGTTATTCTAAACATATAAGGCCACAGAGAACTGAGATTCTACATCTTCAGCCAAAGAACAGGGTAGGCAGGAAAAGGGTATGTGTCTAACCAACTCAAATCTATAGAATGCCTACTGTGTGTCAGGTGCTGTGTTAGAAAATGTGGATAGTAAGAGAAGGTCAGAGCCCCTAAACTCATAAAACTTAATTTAATGGAAAAATCTGGTGTGAATAAGAATGTATAATAATATTATGATAAGTGCAATAAATAGTGGTAGTGATAAGGTAGTGATGATAGAAAGGAAGAGTCTTGCTTACATTCTTTGTAGAGAAATGTTGAAGAGCAATGTGATGTTTCTTGAAATTGGAAAAAGAGGAGAAGGCAGAATATAGAGAGGCCTCACATACGATGCTAAGAAATTTGGACTTCTTAGGAGTCAATGGTCTCCTAATTTTTGTAGCAACCCAATCAGCTACAAAAAATTAACTGAACATAGACTTTCAAAATGTCACTTATTTATTTATTTATGAATTACTTAATGAATGTAAGATATACATTATAAAGCATATAAAATGAAATTTTAAATGATGATGTAAAGTGAATATTTTTTAAAAGTTACAACTTTTTCCCACAATAGAGTGAATAGTATGGATCAGAAATTTGGGAATAATAGGTGTTAAGATGAATAAAATGATCAGATTTTTGTTCTAAAATGATCACTGATGGTACTGTGGAGTATAGATTGTAAAAACTAATATACAAGCTTAAGGACTACTTTTGAGCTTATTGGAATTGTGGTTACGAATGACTGGAATAACAGAGTGGTTATAAAAATAAAACATTGGGAGTAGATTTCAGAGATATTTACTAATATTATGGTAGCATATGAATCTTTGACCTACTGAATATGGATTAAGCAAATCAGTACAAAGATTAATTGAGATGCAATCTAGAAGTTTAGGATGTCTCCCTGATTCCTTAATTTAATATTTGCTGTCATTAACCAAAAAAAGGAATACAAAAAGTGAGCATAGGTGAAAGAGAGGTGGGGATACATTTAATTTTGGATTTCTGAGGTTAGGTGCAAGTGTCATATCCATGCGGAGATGTATGATAGTAGTTGTATATGGACAAGTGAAGCTCAAAGCAAAGATGTGGACAAAAGATCTACTCTGGGTTGTGATCATTGAAATCATGGGAATAAAATATCACAGGCTTTTTAACACAATCTCCAATACAGGTCCTGTCACCGTTCATGATTAAGTTCAAAATTCATATAATATCAATTATTCTCAATTCTATTCTCACATTTTAATCAGCTGGGGAGTCTTTTTGAAAGCATTACTATAGACCAATTAATTTAGAATACATATGGGTGGGACTTGGTCATTTGGGGGGTTTAATTTATCTAGGTGATTCTGATGTGAAGTCAGTGTGGAGACATTTTTGTAGAAATCTTTATCTCAGTTGCTTTATATCCTCTCTTCCAATAAGCTGGTCCTCCAACCTACCTCAATCACACACTCCACAAATTGTACCCTAGACCTCTCCATTACCCAAAATAGCTCCATCTTCTTAATTTTAAACACTCAATTACTCTTCAACTGCATGCGCTATCTTTCTAGCTAGTTTCTTCTAGAACCTTGATTCCAATAATGGATTACACCAGGAAAAATTATTTCCACTAATTATTTAACTACATCCATTGTTTCTATTATCTTTTTGGCTATCCCCCAAACATCTGCTATATTCAATTGCCTCTTTATACCGTTTAAATTCCATGGACAATCATGATACTCCATCTTTTGTTTATACGTTTACTTCTCTTGCCTTTTTCTTTCTTTCTCATTTTTGTCTCCCAAATCATTAATTCTGTTTAAATTTAACTCTGTCTTTTCTCCACTTTTACACACGCAGCTGAATATGGATGGAGAAAAATCCACTATCGTGATGACTGGGTTCATTATTTAAATTCACAAATATTAACCTTAGGTGGACCCTCAATGTTCCTTGAACTTCTATTGTATACTAGGCCATTCATTTTGCACTATTTTTGAGAACTATATCGTAGATTTTTCTTACTGCTCAAATTCCCAATACCTTCTGTTTCGTCTTTCCTCTTAGTTGCTTCTCCTTAACTGTGGAAAATAAAGCAATCATGAAATAATTTCCACCAACTCCCAGTCAGTACACCTACAGTCAGTACACACATACTTGGCTTTCCCTTCCATTACTGTGTGGACTGTTTGTGATTCAAAGTGGAACCACTCTGAATGATAGTGCAGAGTGCACATTATACAACACAAGAGTCAGCATTATTAAACCAGTCTCATTACTCAACTTGATCTTTACCATCAATAAACAAAACATGTTGTTAATTGTATACTCCCTTCATCCCACATATTCCTCTATCTACTAAAAGACATGCCATTTTACCTGCTCCCCTTTCTGTCAAAATTCCATGAAACAATTCTCTGTAATATCTCTTACTAGTTTGTCTCCTCTATTTCTGTCTTGAAATCCCCCCAAATAAAGCTTTAAACCCCAACCCCACTAAGAAAGCTCTTGTAAAAGTCATCAATGACCTCCACTATGCTAAATACAAAGATCATTGCCTGCTGTACTTGACTTTGACAAGTTTGTCCACAAAACATATTCTCTGATCAAGTTGCAGAATACCATTTTCTCAGATCTATTATTTCACCGGATGCTCCTTTCTAGTCTTGTTTGTATCCCTCTCATTTATTCAGTTTAACATAAGTAAGCCCCAGGAATCAATACTAAGGCATCTTTTTCTATCTACACTTAGATGTGATCATCTAACAGTCTACTCTCATGGTATAAAATAACATCTATACAATAAAGATCTCCAAATTTCTTTCTGCACAGAGGGCTGTCTCCTCCACTAAAACAAAGACTCCAAACAGGGACCTTTTTTGCCCACTGCTGCATCACCAATGCTTAGACCAGCACCTTGGGAATAATAGGTGCTCAATAAATATGAGACCAATAAATAAATTAATTAATTCCACTCTTTGATTATATCCTAGGGTGATTACTACATATGTATATAGAGATGTGCTTTGCAACATACCTTTTAATTTTAAAATATTTAAAAATGCCTATCAACCTGTGAATATATGAAGAAACTATGGTATATTCATACAATGAAATACAATTCAGCAATCTTAGCAATTGACATGCGTTTCTAATTATCTAAATCAGGTAAAACAAAACATTACATGAATAAAACATGTTGAAAACTGTTACATGCAACATGATACCATCTCTATAATGCACAAGAATTCTTCATATTTTATATTTTATTCCTACTTTTGCATATATTGTAAAAGATTTTAAAATGCCATGAAAATTATAACCGCCAAATTATCGAAGAGCAGTGAGGACATGGAATAGAATTAAGGGTGAACTTCAAATATATCAGTTACTCTTTGTTTGTTTGAAATAAAATATCTGAAGTAAATATAGGAAAATGTTAAATTTTCTTCAGGCAAATGTGTAGGAATATGGAAGCCTGATGTTTATAAGCATAAAAGAAAAAAATTACGATAGACTCATACATTGAAACATGTTATAAGGATGCTCATAAGCTATTTCCCTCCTTGGGACCCTATATATACATCCCATTGTTCACAAAACAAATGTAAGGATCTTAAATAGGCTCTCATAGTCCTAATTTGGTAAGAAAATGATGGGATCTTGCAGACACTGAATGAAAGAACAAGAGGAGTTTCTAGTATGTCAACAGTAAACATGAAAATACTACACTTTCTTAGAGTGTTTTTTTTTTTTTCTTAAATCTTCCTCCCTCTCTCTCCTTTCCTTCTTTCTGGGCATGGCTTATAAATTTTATCAAATGTCTTTTGGCAATATTTTGGTATAATTATATGTTTCTCCTGTTACAATTTTTTAATATGAGAGATTGTTAGTAATTTTCCTAATGTTGAGCTATCCTGATGTGGTTTGTATATCTGTCCCCTCCAAATCTCGTGTTGAAATGTGAGTCCCAATATTGGAGGTGCGGCCTGGTGGAAGGTGATTGGATCATGGGGGTAGATTCCTCATGAATGGTTTAGCACCATACCTTTGATGATAAGTGAGTTCTTGCTCAGTTAGTTCACAAGATATCTGGTTGTTTAGAAGAGTCTCGGACCAGACCGGGCATGGTGGCTCACATCTGTAATCCTAGCACTTTGGGAGGCCAAGGTGGGTGGATTACTTGAGGTCAGAAGTTTGAGACTAGCCTGGCCAACATGGCAAAACCCCATCTCTACTAAAAATACGAAGCTGGGAGTGGTGGTACACACCTATAATCCCAGCTACTGGGAGGCCGAGGCGGAAGAATCACTTGTACTTGAGAGGCAGAGGTTGCAGTGAGCCAAGATCACGCCACTGTACTCCAGCCTGGGTGAGACAGTGGGACTGTCTCAAAAAAAAAAAAAAAAGAAAAAGAGTCTGGGCCCTCCTCATTCCTCCTTCTCTCTCTTGCTCCCTCTCTCATCATGTGACATGCCTCCTCCTAGTTCATCTTCCCCATTAGTAAAAGCTCCCTGAGGCCTTGACGGAAGCAGATGTCTGCACCATGCTTCCTATAAAGCCTGCAGAAATGTAAGCCAATTAAATCTCTTTTCTTTATAATTACCCAGCCTCAGGTACTTCTTTATAGCAATGCAAGAACAGCCTAATACATATCCTTACATTCCTGCTATAGTCTGATTGTTTGTGTCTTCCCTAAATCCACATATTGAAATCCTACTGCTCCAAGGTGCTGGTATTAAGAGGTGCAGCCCTTAGGAGCTGATAAGGTAATAAAGGCACAGCCCTCATGTATAGGATTACTGCCCTCATAAAAGAGGCCCAAGAAAGCCCCGTTCTTCTTTCTGCCATGTGAGGGCACAGCCAGAAGTCTGAAGTCTGGAAGCCAGCCCTCACCAGAACCTAACCCTATTGGCACCTTGATCTTGGACTTCCAGTTTCCAGAACTGTGAGAAATAAATTTCTAGTGTTCACTTAAAACAACAATTTTTAGTTGTTGACGTAGTAATGTACTTTAATAACAACACATATACCATGTTAGCCCCATGGAATACAAATTCAGGTTAGGCAAGAGAATTTCACAAGTGTAATAAAGCATTCTGTAGTATATAAAAATTTGCATATGTTGTCTGGTAAAACCAACTTGCTCATAAATCATTAATTCTATTATAGGTAATTTGTTTAGTTTAATATTTACAGTTCTTATGGGGAAAATAAACAATGTACACATTTAAAAAGTGTTCTTTATTTACCTTTGCATTAGTGCTTAAAATATGCATTTCTATTTCAAGATGACATTTGAAAATTATTCTACTATAACAGCAGCAAAAGTATAATTTTACAATTACAAAAGAGCTAAACTAGAATCCATAATTAAGTTGTTCTCACATTTACAATTGTGATTCTTTAATAAATACCACTACTATGCAGCTCTACTGTATGCTTTCTAAATTTGGTTTAAACACACACACATATACTTTCAGTTGTGAGTGACTTTACAAATTATATTCCATGCACTTTTTTGACAGGGTTCTAAAACAGACAGCCAGTCCACAAGACAGGGAGAAAAAAATGTACATTAACTGGGGAAAACAGGACTCTAACATCCAAAACATGCGAGATTCTGTAGCAAACTGGGAGTACTTCCGGGTTAGCCTGCTGTTTTCTCTAGAACAAATTTCATCATAGCAGTTTAAGAAGGTGGACATTTTAACACCATCAAGTGCATTTAGGTGACATGTTTCTTTTGTGTTAACTTGACTTCCCTGAATGACCTAGTTGGTGAATTAGTCACTAGTAATTTGGTCTCCAGGAAAATCAAGCCTTCAGGAAAGGAAGCCAATGTTCAAAATACTGTGTTATCATCTGAACCCACTCACATAGTTTCTTTTCAACATTTACATGTAACTTCAGAAATGAGATGTTTAACTAAAGCAAGATCCTCTAACAAGACTGATGTGGTTTGGCTGTGTCCCCAACCAAATTTCATCTTGAATTGTAGTTCCCATAATCCCCATGTGTCATGGGAGGGACCTGGTGGGAGGTAATTGTATCATGTGGGCAGTTTCCCTCATGCTGTTCTCACGATAGTGAGTAAGTTCTCATGAGATCTGATGGTTTTATAAAGGGCTTCCCCCTTCACTTGGCTTTCTTTCTTCCCCTGCCTATTGCTATGAGAAGAACAACGTGTTTGCTTCCCCCGCCACCATGATTGTAAGTTTCATGAGGCCTCCTAGCCCTGCGGAACTGTGAGTCAATTAAACTTCTTTCATTATAAATTACCCAGTCTCAGGCATGTCCTTATAGCACCATCAGAACAGACTAATATAGTAAATTGGTACCACAGACAGTGGGGTGCTACTATAAGCACACCGCAAAATGCAGGAGCGACCATGGAACTGAGTAACAGGCAGTTTGGAAGGCTCAGAAGAAGATAGAAATATGTGGGAAAGGTTGGAACTTCCTAGATACTTGGAGGGTCAGAAGACAGGAAGATGTAAGAATGTTTGAAACTTCCTAGAGACGTGTTGAATGGCTTTGACCAAAATGCTAATGGCGATATAGACAATGAAGTCCAGGCCGAGGTGGTCTCAGATGGAGATAAAGGACTTGTTGGAAACTGGAGGAAGGGTCACTCTTGCTATGCAAAGAGACTGGTAGCTTTTTGCCTCTGCCCTAGCGATCTATGGAACTTTGAACTTGAGAGGGATGATTAAGGGTATCTGAGAGAAGAAATTTCTAAGTGGCAAAGTGTTCAAGAGGAAGCAGAG
>NW_012102798.1:276017-277398 GCF_000951045.1 Mandrillus leucophaeus
GTTTACGCCATTCTCCTACCTCAGCCTCCCGAGTAGCTGGGACTACAGGTGCCCGCCACCTCGCCCAGCTAGTTTTTTGTATTTTTTTTAGTAGAGATGGGGTTTCACTGTGTTAGCCAGGATGGTCTCGATCTCCTGACCTCGTGATCCGCCCGTCTCGGCCTCCTTAAAACAGGTAATGGGTAGAGGCTGGAACAGTTTTGAGGTGCATGCTAGAAAAAGTCTACATTGCGATTAACAGACTGTTAAGGGTGATTCTGGTTAAGACTCAAAGAAAAGGGGACAGGTGTAGAGAAAGCCTGAATCGTCTTAGAGAATACCTAAGTAATCTTGAACAGAATGTTGGTAGACATATGGATGACAAAGTCCATTCTGATGAGGCCTCAGAAATGAGGAATATGTTATTGGATTATGCAGGAGAGACCATTGTTGTTATAAACTGGCAATTAAGTTGTTACAGAAACTGACTGGGGTCCACTCATCCAGCAGAGTAAAACAAAACATCCACACCAAGGTTTTGCAGTGAGAGGAAGGAGGGCATTTATGTTCAGAGTGCCAAGCAAGGAGAATTGGGAAGCTCATGCTTAAGACAGGGCCTCCCTGATGAATCACATGTAAGGGTTATTAAAGGTGGGGAGACAGAGGTTACAGGCAAAATCATAAATCAATACACAGAGACTATACATTGGTTTGACCTAAAAAGGCAGGACATATCCAACAGCAGGGGAGGGAGGTTGTGCTCACAGATCATAGGTAGATTCACAGATTTTCTGATGTGATTGGTTAAAGAAGGGAAGCTTTGTCTGAAGACTTGGGGTCAGAAGAGAAAAATGGTAAGTCTTGCCCATTGGCATGACTTCTTCCAGGACCCTCAGGAAGAAACTTAGAACAAAAAGCAGTGGCCAAAGTTCAGTCCTCATTTGCCCCTTATCTGAGGTCTACATGCCAGAGGATCCATTTGGTGGGGGTCCAGGTTTCTGAAAAATAACTTGGCAATATGTTAAGATGTTCTGTTTGGTTTCTATAGGGAACCAAACATCTCATGTCTCTAACTTCTGTGGTCATTGTTTTAAGCTACTGCTTTCTTGCTTATCAGGTTGCTCATTTATTTCTCAAAGCTTGCTAGGTGCCAGAATTTCCCTTGAAGGACTTCGAGACTTTTTTTTTTTTTTTTTTTTTTGAGACAGAGTCTCGCTCTGTCACCCAGGCTGGAGTGCAGTGGTATGATCTCGGCTCACTGTAAGCTCTGCCACCCGGGTTCAAGTGATTCTACTGCCTCAGCCTCCTGAGTAGCTGGGATTACAGGCGTTCGTCACCACACCTGGCTAATTTTTGTATTTTTAGTAGAGACGGGGTTTCACCACGTTGGTCAGGCTGGTCT
>NW_012102798.1:277448-353355 GCF_000951045.1 Mandrillus leucophaeus
TCACTGTAAGCTCTGCCTCCTGGGTTCACGCCATTCTCCTGCGTCAGACTCCCGAGTAGCTGGGACTACAGGCGCCGGCCACCACACCCGGCTAATTTTTTGTATTTTTGGTAGAAACGGGGTTTCACCGTGTTAGCCAAGATGGTCTTCATCTTCTGACCTCATGATCCACCCACCTCAGCCTCCCAAAGTGCTGGGATTACAAGGGTGAGCCACTGTGCTGGGCCAACTCAAGACTTTTCATTATTTTTATGCTTAGAGGGGGCTCCCCAGCAGGCCCATAAGAATGTTCCCTGCTCCATTTCAAACTTAGCTGAATTATGTTAAAGTCCCAGTGTTTCATTGGAAGTAGCACTTGTAAGCGGTGAAATTGGATACATGGCTGAGGAAATATCTAAGCATAGTATCAAAGAGGTGGCCTCTTCCTCTCAATGACTGACAGTAAAATGTGAGAAGAGAGATACAATTTAAATACAGAATTGTTATTCAAAAGGGAAGCAGAACTTAATGATTTGGACAATTCTTAGCCTACCTCTATCGTGAACAATGAGAAAGCTTGTTAGCAGGAGAATGCCAAGGTATGGTGATGGTGTGGCCAAACGACAATCTAATAAGATTAGTCTGACATCTAAAGAGAATCAGGACCTGTTGTCCAAGACAACGGATGAAGGACCTTGAAAGTAGTGCAGAAATCATCAGGGCTGCCTCTCCCATCACAGGCTGAGATTGCAAAAGTCTCAGCAAGTGAGAGGCCACCTCAGAAAACTACTGTGGCGGCAGGGCCCAGGCACAAGAGCTGCCACCACTTGGGGGCATAGTGCCCAAAGATGTCGGGGGAGGGCCACAATACCAGTGGGTTGTGAAGGCAAGACCTCCATCCCAGTGGTTCTAGAAAGTGGAATTCTCACTTCTCCAAAGAGGATTATTTTTGAGCCTTAAGGTTTAATGTTATTTCCCCAGTGCATTTCAGATTCACTTGATACCTGTTACTCCTTTCTTTTTTTCTATTTCTCATTTTGGGACTGACAATGTCTATGCTATGCCTGCCCCGCCATTGTGTTTTGGAAGCACATAACATGTTTAATTTCACAGGTTCACAGATGGAGAGCCATTCACCTCAGAATGAATTTTACCTCGGGTTTTACCCATATCTGACTTAAATGATAGTAGATGACACTTTGGACTTTAGACGTTGAGTTGATGCTAGAATGGGTTAAGATTTTTTTTGGGTGATTGGGATGGAATGCAGGTATTTTGCATGTAAGAAGGACACGAATTTTGGGAGCCAGAAGTGGAATATTATGTTTGCTTCCCCCTCAAAATTCGTATGTTGAAACCTAATCCCAAATGTGACAGTGTCTTTGTTTTGTGCTGCTACAATGAACACCACAGACTGGCAGACACATTCAGATCACAGTAGATGTTATTAAGAGGTGGAGCTTTGGGGAGTGATGAGGTCATGAAGGTGGAGTCCTCATGAATGGGATTAGTTTCCTTATAAGGAGCTGAAGAGACCAGAAGCCTGCTCTTCTATCCATGTGAGGGCACAGCTAGAAGGTGCCATTTATGAGCCAGAAAGTGTGCCCTCACCAGACATCAAATCTGCAGTTGTCTTGATCTTGGAATTGCAGCCTTCAGAACTATAAGAAATAAATTTCTATTGTTTATAAACACTCAGTCTGTGCTATTTTGTTATAGCAACCTGAATAGACTGTGACAATTCCCATAGCTAACTCCACCTTTATTTGCATATCCTGCTACTTTTCTCTTTTAATAACATTTATTATGAGTTTATGTACATTATTGACTTTTCAAAGGATCCAGGTTTAGTTGTATTTATTCTTCCTATAATTTTATAGCATCGTTTCCTGTTTCATTAATTTCAGCTTGCCTTTTCTGTTGCTTCTCTTCTCTTACTTTCCTTACTTTACTTCGTTGTACTTTTTCTAATCTCTTAGAATTAGACTATTAGGATAACTTTTCAGTCTTTGTCTTTTTAAATAATATATGTCTGACGATCTAGACATTTCCCAGTGAGTACAGTTTTAGTCTTGACATACAGGATTGAGTATGAAGGTTTTTAAAATCACATATTCAATAAAATATTTAATTTCAATTTTGATTTCTTCCTTAATCTCAAATGTAATTCAGAAAAGTGCTTCTTAATTTTGAAGTCGATTTATAATAAGTATTGATATCAGCAGTGTAAGTCCTGCAACTTTGTCTTTTTGAAGGTTATCTTGGCTATTCTGTCCTTTGCATTTCCATATATAATTTTTTTTGTCCATACTTTATTTTAAATACATTAATTTTTATTTGTATTTATTTCTTCAGCTTTTATTTTCGATTCTGGAAGTATATGTGCAGGTTTGTTACAAAGGTATATTGTGGGATGCTGAGGTTTGGAGTATGATTGAACCTGTCACCCAGGAAGTGAATGTAAAATCTACTTCAAAATTAAGAAGCACTTTTCTGAATTACATTTGAGATTAAGGAAGAAATCAAAATTGAAATTAAATATTTTATTGAATATGTGATTTGTAAAATCCATAGGTAGCTCATACAAATTTCAATATCAACTTGCTGATTTCTACGAAAACTCCATATGGATTTTGATTGAGATTATATTTTCTCTATGTATCAATTTATAGCAAATTGTCATTTTAACCATATTTAACCTTCAAAATTATTAACAGATTATATTTCTTCATTTTTGTAGGCCTTATATAATTTCTCTCAGAAAAATTTTGTAGTTTTCAGTGTAAAGGTGTTGTACAACTTTCATTAGTTGTATTATAATATATCTACATTTTTGATACTATTATATATATCTACATATTTGATACTATTGTACATTTGTTTTTCATTTTATTTTATATATTGCTGTATTTGATTTGTTAATATTTTATTAATAGTTTTGCAACTTTGTACATGAGGAATATTGGCCTATAATTTTATTTACTGATGTGCTTACCATGTTTTACAATCAAGGTTAATAAATTACAAATTTTATAAAACTTGTAAAATTAATATTGAAAATAAATTACAAAGTTTTCCCTCTTCTGTTATTTGCTTAGTGATTTTTTTGTTTCCTGTAATGTGATCAAACTATTTCTAAGCAGCAGTGACTACTGTGGCTCCTATGTTATTGGCCACATTTTCATAGATTCAGCCTATAAGGAAACAGTGAACCCAAATGAATTTTAAAAGTTTATTACTCATGACATAGCAGGCAGCATAAACTACCTGTTCTCATCAGTTGCCGTTGTCCTACAAGTTCCGTGGGGGTGATGTGGAGTGAGCCCAGGCAGATACTGCACATCAGACTGCAGCCATTACTTTTAATGGCAAAAGCTGCAATTACTATTGCATCAACCTAATACGTCTATGAGTTTTACTTTTTTGGGAATTAAAATTAGTACACCTCCTTGACTTTTTAAGGTAGACGTTTTCACCACTATTTTAAAAAGGTTCTATGTTCCAGTAGAATTGTTTAAAATTCCTTATTGATTTAACTGCATTCCACTTGTGTTTTCCTTATCATTTCGTTATTATACAGTTCTAGATATTTTTTCTTTTCCCTTGGAATTTCATATTTGACCCTTTAATTATTTAGAAATATATTGCTTGATTTATAAATATTAGTAATTTTCTGGATAATTTATATTCAGTTATTTCTGGTTTAATTATGTTGTGGCCAGAGAAAGCGTCCTTTCGGATATAAATCACTTGAAATATATCGAGATGTGTTTTGTTGCCTACATAAAGTTTGTCTTGGTGAACATTCCATGTGTAATAATAAGGAATGTATGTATTCTGCAGCTCCTAGGCGTATTGAAGTGTTGTATAACTGTTATTTATATCATGTTTATTGACAGTATTTTTCAAATAATCTATATTGCTACTGACTTTTCGGCTAATTGTTCTGACAATTACTAAGGCAGGGGTGTGGAATTTTCCAAGTATGTTTGTAACTTTTTCTTCTCACTTTATTCCGGACTGTTTTTCTTTATTGCATTTGAAGCTCTGTTATTAGGTACCTCCACATTTTTGGTTGTTAGTGCTCCTTGATTATTCGACACTTTTATGTTTATCATTAGTGAAGGGGCCAAGGGAACCCTTGGTCCTCTGCAGGTTCAATGAAAAATCAACTCAGAAAGGCAGACTGATAGAAGAAAAGGCATAGAGATTTATTTAATGTGTATAGATAGGAGCTTTCAGAATGAAGATCCAATCTCCCATGGGGTACAGAAGCCTATATGTCATCTTGAGTTTGTAGAAATAATACGGGCTCAGAGCATGGATAAAAATAGGCTTTGGTGGCAAGACAGGTTATGGGAGGGAGAAAGGAAGAGGCTTAGTAAACAAATGTGGTCTCCTTGTGCAGTTGAAATCTCACAGGTGGCAAAATAGATGGTAAATATGTCTTTACAGACCTTGAAAGGTGTCAAACTCTCAATTAATCTTTCCTAGATCGGGACAAGAGAAGGGCTGGCTGCATTAATGCAGATTCTCTGCAGATCCACAGATGCAAATTTCTCCCACAAAATACAGCTTTGCAGGACCACTTCAAAAAAAAAAAATATATATATATATATAGGGGTAAAATATTTCGATTTCTTTTATGAGTAATACTCCTTGCTTTGAATTCTATTTTATCTGATATTAGTATAGCCATAGTGATGCTGACAAACCTCCAAATTAGGGCTCAGCCTGGGATGGTTCTTGGCTTCCCTCAGAAAAGAATTCAAGAGTGAGCCAACAGGCCTGGCACGGTGGCTCAGGCCTATAATCCCAGAACTTTGGGAGGCTGAGGCGGGTGGATCGCCTGAACTCAGGAGTTTGATCAAGACCATCCTGAACAACATGGCAAAACCCCATCTCTACAAAAAATACAAAAATTAGCCAGTCTCATAACCCAGTCTCAAAATAAATAAATAAATAGATTAAAAATAAATAAAAATACATTTAGGAAAAAAAAGAGTGATCTGACAGTGAGAAGAAAGCAAGTTTATTAGAGCAACAGCGTAAAGCAAAATGGCTCCTCCATAGACATAGCAGGGCTATTTCATAGGCAGGGTAGCACAGAGTAGCACTCATGGATTGCTGGCTAGCTATATTTATACACATTCTTAATTTTATGCAAAATAAGGGTTAGTTTTGACCTTTCTGGAAAAGGGGTGAAGAGTTCCCAAAACCATATGAGGCAATTTCTGAGCCATTGCCATGGCATTTTTTAACTGTCATGGCGTTGGTGGGATTGTCCTATGCAAATGTATTATAATTCTAAGTCCCAGACGGTTTGGGCTGGTTTCTTTGCTACATCCTGTTTAGATCAGCAGGATCATGACCAGTGCTGAGAAAACAAGTCCTGCTGATTTCCTACCTCAATAGGTTTTCTTACGCTTAGTGTCTGCATTTGCTTTATCATTACCCCTTTCCCCTTTCAGTCTTTCTGTAGCTTTTTTATAGCTTTTTTTTTTTTTTAATAAACAGCAGAGTTGCATCTTGATTTTTTATCCAGTCTGAGAATCACTCCCTGCTAAGTGGATCATTTCTCTTTTCATATTTACTGTAATTCTTGATATGTTTTGTTAAAAACCTGCCACTGGGTATTTGTCTCATTTGTCCTTTTTTCCTCTGTTCCTCCTTTTTCTCCTTTTTATGTTTAAATTGAATACTTTTAGTATTCAATCTATTTCTCCTGTAGACTTTTTAGCTCTGACACATTTTTAAATGAGTACTCTAGGAAATAGAATATAAATCTTTAATTTATCATCATCTATCTTCAAGTAATATCATATCACCTCACAGACAATGAACGAACCTTCAAATAGTATAATTTCATTTATCCATTTCTAATTATTGGGTTATTTTTTCAATATATTTTTCTATATGTGTTATATACTCCATGAATACACTATTATTATTGATTTTCAGTGTCAATAGTCTTATAAACAATGGACACACATGTATACATATATTGTTGCATATATAGTTTGGTTTTCTGGGGAAGCAGACTCTTAAATGAAGATTCCTGTACAGGAATTTTATTGAGGATATTCTTAGGATTACTAACTGCAGAAAAAAAGGAAGCAAGATTTGGTAGAGAAGCTAGGATGTAAAACAGTCTCAACAAAGGCCTTAGCCTAGTCTAGGGAGTCATGAAACTGGGATAAGCACTCAACCTTGTTTGACAATGCATTGAGGGAACCAAGGGTTTATATTCTCGTATTGACACTGGTAATTGGATATAGGCTGTTCCCAGAAAGAAGCTGTGACCTTGAAGTTATCTCTGTCTAATAAGGACAATTTCTGGAAAGGGCTGAAAGTTGAAGGCTCAGTCAAGGGTACGTCTAGTAACTTGAAAATTAAATCCCTTGGCTCCGAACATGAGGAGGATCTTGGCAACAAATCACATGGCTCACTACCTATAGACGGGTAATAGATACATAAATACATACATACATGAATGCATAGATAAATTATATATGTATTTTGCTTTTAGTAGTTTGACCATGATTTGCCTAGATGTGACTTCCTTTTATTTTAACCTGTGTCATAAATTTAATGTAGTTCCTGCCTCAGCATCCATTTTCTGGCCTGAGATAAGTTGCTGGAAACTCGGTCATACCCCATCACATTTAGCCTAGTTAAAATCTCCCCTCCCTGTGTAGATGTTTGCCATATGGCTCACTTGTTCCTCATCTCACTGACCCCAAATTCAACACATTCCACAGCTGCTGACCACCATAAAACCTAATGGTTGGTCAATGCCAGAGTCACGTCAATAAGTTCCCCGCTTTGTTTATGTTATCTTAAACTAGCCAATCCACAGCCCCCATTGGAAAGCCTAAGGGATAATGCCCATGGACTTTAATAAATGCATAGTCCCATAAGTTCTCTCTCTCTCTCGCTCTCTCGCTCTTGCTCTCTCTCTATCTCTAACTCTCCACCCACTAGTTGAGCTCCCTATGGCCTCCTGACTCCCCATTGACCTCCTGCTGGCATCCCTAACCTCTCTGGGATCTATAAGCAATAAATTACTTGTTCTGTGTGTTGGAGCTCAAAAAACAATACCCTAAAGTGAAGGCCTCAGAAGCAGCCTCAAAAGCAAAAGTTTTTCTCTGACTTTCTCCTGCCCTCCTGTCTCTCAGTTCCATTCTCCCCCAGCGCTAGCCAAGGAAACTAGAATCGCTCTTCCCCAAAACAGGTCATGGACACCAGAACCCCTTTTCCTGAAAGCCAGCCATAAAACCGAAAAATATCACCCTAACTTTCTCTCCACCTTTTTGTGTAAAAATTGACCATAAAGAAATTATCTGACCTACCTTATTTGACTGTAGGTCATAATACGCACATTCCAGAGAGGACCCTGCCCCACAGCCAAAATGAAGGAATGTGTGCTCAGAGAGGCCTAGAAGAATCTAGACAGGCCCTGCTGGGTTTCCCTACTCTTTCTATCAGCATTAGATCATACCCTTTTTGTCCTGTCATATGCCTACACGACAGTAGACAGTAGACAGATTAGGTTCTACTCTGTTGAACCTAAGCATAAAAATGCACAATTTCCCCTGTATCTTTGGGTCTTCATTCTGAAGGGTCCCGTATATACACGTTACATAAATTTCTATGCTTTTTCTCCTATTAATTCATCTGCCTCATGTCAGTGATTTTTTCAGTGAACCTTTAGGAGGCGGAAGGCCTTGACCTCCGCATATGCATTTTGGTTTTACCTCCTCATGGTGTATCACCTGACACACACACCAAGCCTAACTCCCTCCCTTCAGCCCCAGGGCTCTCCTAGAGAGTACCTATCTTGGCTTGTGGCCACTCACAACAGAGACCTCAAGACCAAACTAGAAAGAAACCAGAACAAACTGCTTCAGATTCACTGACGTTCTGGGATCTGTGGGGTCTTTTATCAAACATGGAAAATTCTTAGTTGTTATCTCTATAAAATTTTGTTCTGTTCTATTCTTACTCTACTTTCTTTGTTGGACTTTCATTACAAAGACAACCTATCAGATTTTTTCCCCTTTGTTTCAGTTAGGATAAATTTCCATTTGCTGTCTTCAAGTTCACTGCCGTGTTTATGCTGCTGTGTTTGTTCTGTTATTCGGCCTGCTGAATGAATTTTTAATTCTGATATTGTAGTTTTTAATTTTAGAATTTCCATTTATTTTATATTTTATATAGCTGGCATTTCTATGCCTGTCTTTCACATCTCTTCATGTATGTTGGTCAGTTTTTCCTCTAGACTATTTTACACATTTATCATGGTTATTCACAAATTTTTCTCTGCTAATCCCCGGATCTGAGTGGCCATATGTCTTCTTTTGATGGATTTTTCCTCTTAATCATGGGTCATATGTTCCTTCTTTGCATCTTTTATCTTATTTTTATTGTATGCCAGATATCGTATGTAAAAAATGGTAGAGACTGAATTATATTATATTAATCCTAAGAAAAAGGTACACTTTTTCCTGTGTCAGGCCATACGGTGGTAGTCTGAGTTCACATCTAAGCTGTGATTGAGCTGCGTCTGTGATTTGTTACACATTCAATTAACGCAGTTCTCCGCAGAATCTAAATATTTTAAGGACTTTCTTGACGTTATCTTCAGCATTGCTTGAGCATTTTTTCTGTACTTTCAGTTCTGCTTTCTGAAATTTGAAGTCTGTATACTCTTTTTCATATCCTTTATCAGTTTTTTATGTCAATCAGGGCTTCTGTTTAATTTTCATATCTAGCCTGGCTTTTGGTGCCTTAGGGAAGTTCTACACTCTGCTCCTCTGACACCAGCTTTCAGAAGGCCACACTCTGGGGAAACTTGGCAGGTAATTGGTAACTGGTTCTGAGTTACCACTCTCATTGTAAACCACGTTCAGCAGGCCATTAAACATTTGTTAAGTTTGCCTGGCATCATCTTACCCCATCTGTAGTGAGTTTGGTCTTCTACAGCACCTCCAAGGTTATAAAGAGTCACACAGCTCTCTTCTCTCTTAATAAGCATTTTCCCTATTCTGGAAGTTAGCTCTCAATAGCTTTGTCAACACTTGGAATTTTTATATAATTGCATACTTTATAACCGTATCTCAGACTTACTGAATCAGAATTTACTTTTTAATAGAACCCTAGGCCATTTCTACATACATTAAAATTTAAGAAGCATTGTTCTAGCTCTCCCCTTTTGGAATGAAAAGTCTGATACTAGTCTGATTTGTTTGCTTTGTGAGCAGACAGATCTTGCTAACTGAAAGCTTTTTATGTTTTTTTCTTTGAAATTAGGGAATTTTACCAGGAATTTGGGTTTTCATCAATCCTGCCTAGTAGCCTTTTCAATCTGCAAACTGGAGTATTTTTATATCAAAAAGTTATATTTTATTATTTATTTTAATATCAATTATCTTCCTTCTATTCATTTTTCTCTTGCACAAAAAAGTATAGTACACTGGTTAAGTGCACAAACCACTTTGGTTCAAATCTCAACTTTCCCCCTTAAAAACTCTTTGACTCTGGAAATTTTGCTTAACTTCTCTATGCTCCTGTTTTCTTACCTATAAAATAGAGTTAATGATCATAGCAGTACCTGCCTCATATGGTGTTTTGCTTTGTTTTGTTGTTGTTTAAATTAGTTAATACATGTAAATCCCTTAGGAAGATTGTCTGGCAAATTTCAAGTGCTCAGTAAATGTTAGCTAATTCTCTAGACCTGCAGTTATTGCCAAGTCAGGACTTCTGGCATATTCTTCTAAATCTCTTATCTTTTCCCTCTATATTCCCAACTCTTCATGTTTTTGGTCTATATAAAGTATTTTTACACTTAATCTTCCAGATCACTAAGTAATGTTTCAGCAATGATTGTTTGTTGAATTTCAAAAATCAAGAATCTTTTCTTTAATAGAACCGTAAAATATATTGTGTGTTCTAACAGTTCTCCTCCTCCCCCTCCTTCTTTTTCTTTTCCCTCTATCCGTTAGCATTGCCATCAGCTCGATTTCATTGGGATACAATTTTTCTAGATATTTAGCCTGATTTTTGTCCTCCATGTTACTCATTTTTTAACTGAGTTTTTCTTTTTCTCTATTTCCTCATGACTATGGGCTTCCACAGAATTATACATGTCACAGCATTATAGTTCCTTGACACACAGTCAACTAGCAAGTAATGACTGACTCTCAGACGTCTGTTAATTTTTCCTCTCTGCTAAAGTGCATGGAGAATGCCTCTTTGCTCTCGGGTTTCCCAATTTCTCTCTCATCTGCAAGGTCTAGAAGCAGTTCAGGTCACCAGTACATCAACCTTTTTAGGACCACTGAAGTCAGAATAATCTGGTAAGCATCATGGAACCATATAAACAAAGCAGCAAGTGTACCTCATTCTGATACGTTTGTGCCAGATGGGTTCCCTCAGATGCCTATGAAATCTAATCACTTTAAAACAACAAACAAACAAACAAACAAAACATTGATTCTGTTGCTGGTCCCTTGACTCTTGCACATTATCAGGGAGAACCAAATTCATTACCTTCTCTCTTCTCCAAGTGGTTGGAAAACCTCAGCTGGATTCTCTAGGTTACATCAGCATATCTGCCCCAATGCTTGTTCCCAGAATCCACCTTTGAAGACACACACACACGGTATATATACTTCTATATGTTAGAATTACATTTTTCAAAAGGAATATGTATTATTCAAAATTGTAAATAATTCATTTTTTTAATGAGTGAAAAGTTGGATGAGAAAATGTGGGTGACCACTACAGAGTGCCCTTCTGGAACTATGACTAATAAGAAAAGGGCTGGGTGCGGTGGGTCACGCCTGTAATCCCAGCACTATGGGAGGCCAAGGTGGGCAGATCACCTGAGGTCAGGAGTTTGAGACCAACCTGGCCAACATGGTGAAACCCCATCTCTACTACAATTACAAAAATTAGCCAGGTGTGGTAGTACATGCCTGTAATCCCAGCTACTTGGGAGGCTGAGGCAGGAGAATCACTTGAACACAGGAGACAGAGGTTGCAGTGAGCTAGATCATGCCACTGCACTCCAGCCTGGGCAACAGAGAGACCCCGTCTCAAAAAAGAAAGAAAGAAAAGGAAAGAAATGTGTTAAAAGAGAAAAGCCAGATTCAATAGCTATTTTGTCTGATTGGTTTTTGATTAGTTTTTAAATTCATTGCTTTCTGCGCTAATTTTTATTATTTATTTTCTTCTTCTTCCTTGGGATTGGATTTGCACTTACTTTTCTAGTTCCCTAAAGTGGAAGCTTAGATTGCTTTTTGATCTTTCTTATTTACTAATGTATCTATTCAATGCTGCAAATGTCTCTTTATACACAGCTTTGCTGCATCCCAGTGATTTTGACTAGCCATCCTTTATTTCAAAATGTATTTATATTTCTCTTGAGATTTCTCTTCTAACCCATTTCTTATTTAGAAACATGTTGCTTAATCTCCGAGTGATTTGGGATTTTCCACCTGTCATTCTCTTATTGATTTCTGTGACCTGAGAGCAGGCAAGCAGGCACTGTATAATTTCTGTTATTTTAAAATTGTTGAGTTGTTTTATAGTCAAGAACGTCATCTATCTTAGTGAAAGTTTCATGTGCACTTCAGAAGAATATGTATTCTTCTGTTGTTAAATGAAGTAGTCTGTAGATGTCAGTTATATGCAGTTGATTGATGATGTTATTGACTTTAACTGTGGTATAACTGGTTTTGCCTGCTTGATCTGATCATTTCTGATAGAAGGGTATTGATTTCTCCAACTATAATAGTGGATTCATTCATTTCTTGCAATTCTATCAATTTCTGCCTCTTGTGTCTTGATACTCTTTTCTTAGGCAAACAGGGTGGAGGATTTTTGGAGAATGGACTGCTTTATTTTTATATAATGCTCCTCTCTATTTCCTTTCTCTGAACTCTACCTTGTCTGAAATTAATAAAGCTACTGCTGTTTTGTTTTCTTTAGTTTTAACATGGAATATATTTCTTTATTTACTTTTAATATGCATTTTTCTTCATATTTAAAGTGAGTTTGTTGTAGACAACATAGAGTTGGGTCTTCTTTTTTGATCTATTGTGACAATTTCTGTTTTTTAGTTGGTGCCTTTAAGCCATTGACATTGAAAGTGATTATTGATAAAGTTAGATTAATATCTACCATAGTTGTTATTATTTGTTATTTGTTGCCCTTGTTCTTTGTTCCTATTTTTGTCTTCCACCCTTTTTCTGCCTTTTGTGATTTTAATTGGACATTTTATATGATTCAATTTTCTCCCTTTTTTAGCGTATAAGTTACATTTCCATTTAAAATTTTTTTTTGGTTGTTGCCCTAGAGTATGCAATATACATATTTTTTCTTTTTTACCTTTTTTTAGACCGAGTCTTGTTCTTGTTGCCCAGGCTGGAATGCAGTGGTGCAATCTCAGCTCACTGCAACCTCCACCTCCTGGGTTCAAGTGATTCTCCTGCCTCAGCAACCACTCCCCCACCCCACCCAGGTAGCTGGGATTACAGGCGAGTGCCACCATGCACGACTAATTTTTGTATTTTTATTAGAGACAGGGTTTTGTTATGTTGACCAGGCTGATCTCAAACTCCTGACCTCAGGTGATCCATATGCTTCGGCCTTCCAAAGTGCTGAGATGACAGGTATGAGCCACCGTGCCCAGCCTGCAGTGTGCATTTATAACTAATCCATGTCCACTATTAAATAACATTATATTGCTTTATGGGTAGTATGAATGCCTTATAGTAACAAAATAATACTAACTGTTGCTACTATTATTTTGAGCAAATTGATATTTATTAGCTCAATTAAGAATTTTTAAAATCAAATTTTTATTTTACCTTCATTTACTGCTTCTTTGATATGCTCTTCTGTTCTTTAGATAGCTCTGAGTTTCTGACCTACATCACTTTCTTTCTCTCTAAGGAACTTCTTTTACCACTTCTTGCAAGACGTATCTACTGGGAACAAATTCCCTTAATTTTATTTGCTGAGACAGTCTTTATTTGAAGGATAACTTTACAGAGTACAGAATGCTGGGTTGATAATATTTACTTCTTTACCCTTTAAATATTTCATTCCACTCTCCTCTTGCTTTGCACACTTTCTGAAAGGAAGTTTGATATAATTATTATCTTTGCTTCTCTCTAAGTCAGGATTATTTCTTTATCAGTGATTTTCTCCTGTTTAAATATAATAGCAGAAAATACCTAGGAATACTTTTGTCAGCATTTATCCTACTTGTTTTTCTCTAAGCTTCCTGGATTTGTAGTTTGGTTTCTGCTATTACTTGGGAAAAATTCTCAGTCATTATTGCTTCAAGTATTTCTTTAATTAATTAATTAATTAATTTTATTATACTTTAAGTTCTGGGGTACATGTGCAGAATGTGCAGGTTTGTTACAAAGATATACATGTGCCATGGTGGTTTGCTGTACCCATCAACCCATCAGCTACATTGCATATTTCTCCTAATGCTCTCCCTCCTTTAGCCCCCCACTCCCCAAAAGGTCCTGATGTGTGATGTTCTCCTCCCTGTGTTCATGTGTGCTCATTGTTCATCTTCTACTTAGGAGTGAGAACATGTGGTGTTTGGTTTTCTGTTCCTTAGTTGCTGAGAATGATGGTTTCCAGCTTCATCCATGTCCCTGCAAAGGATATGAACTCATCCTTTTTTTATGGCTGCATAGTATTCCATGATGTGTATGTGCCATATTTTCTTTATCCAATCTATCATTGATGAGCATTTGGGTTGGTTCCAAGTCTTTGCTATTGTGAATAGTGCTGCAATAAACATACATGTGCATGTTTCTTTAGAGTACAATGATGTATAATCCTTTGGGTATGTACCCAGTTAATGGGATTGCTGGGTCAAATGGTATTTCTGGCTCTAGATCCTCGAGGAATCACCACAATGTCTTCCACAATGGTTGAAGTAATTTGCATTCCCACCAACAGTGTAAAAGCATTCCTGTTGTGTCCGGAGTTGGTTCCTGCTGGTGGGTTCACGGTCTTGCTGACTTCAAGAATGGAGCCACAGACCTTTATGGTGTTACAACTCTTAAAAATGGCAGGGATCCAAAGAGTGAGTGGTAGCAAGGTTTATTGTGAAGAGCCAAAGGACAAAGCTTCCAGAGCTTGGAAGAGGAGGCCAGCGAGTTGCCGCTGCTGGCTGGGGTAGCCAGCTTTTATTCCCTTATTGTTCCCTCAAGTGTTCCATTTCTGTCCTATCAGAGTGCCCTTTATTCAATCATCCCTGTGATGGCTACTTTTAGAATCCTGCTGGTTGGTGCATTTTACAGAGCACTGATTGGTGTGCTTTACAAATCTCTTGTAAGACAGGAAAGTTCCCCAAGTCCCCACTCGACCCAGGAAGTCCAGTTGGCTACACCTCTCATTATTTCTCCCCACCCTCCCCAGCATCTGTTGTTTCCTGACTTTTTAATGATCACCATTCTAACTGGCATGAGATGGTAGGTATCTCATTGTGGTTTTGATTTGCATTTCTCAAAGCTTTTTTTCATGTTTGTTGGCCACATAAATGTCTTTTTTTGCGAAGTGTCTGTTCATATCCTTTGCCCACTTTTTGATGAGGTTGTTTGTTTTTTTCTTGTAAATTTGTTTAAATTCTTTGTAGATTCTGGATAGTAGCCCTTTGTCAGATGGATAGATTGCAAAAATTTTCTCCCATTCTGTAGGTTGCCTATTCACTCTGATGATACTTTCTTTTGCTGTGCAGAAGCTCTTTAGTTTGATTAGATCCCATTTGTCAGTTTTGGATTTTGTTGCCATTGCTTTTGATGTTTTACTCATGAAGTCTTTGCCCGTGCCTATGTCCTGAATGGTATTGCCTAGGTTTTCTTCTACGGTTTTTATGGTTGTGGATTTTACATTTAAGTCTTTAATCCATCGTGAGTTAATTTTTGTATAAGGTGTAAGGAAAGGGTCCATTTCAGTATTCTGCATATGGCTAGCCAGTTTTCCCAGCACCATTTATTAAATAGGGAATCTTTTCCCCATTGCTTGTTTGTGTCAGGCTTGTCAAAGATCAGATGCTTATAGATGTGTGGTGTTATTTCTGAGGTCTCTATTCTGTTCCATTGGTCTACATATCTGTTTTGGTACCAGTACCATGCTGTTTTGGTTACTGTAGCCTTGTAGTGTAGTGTGAAGTCAGGTAGTGTGATGCCTCCAGCTTTGTTCTTCTTGCCCAGGGTTGTCTTGGCTATGTGGGCTCTTTTTTGGTTCCACATGAAGTTTAAAGTAGATTTTTCCAATTCTGTGAAGAAAGCCAATGGTAGCTTGATGGGGATAGCATTGAATCTATAAACTACTTTGGGCAGGATGGTCATTTTCACCTTATTTATTCTTCCTATCCATGAGCATGGACTGTTTTCCCATTTGTTTGTGTCCTCTCTTATTTCCTTGAGCAGTGGTTTGTAGTTCTCCTTGAAGAGGTCCTTCACATTCATTGTAAGTTGTATTCCTAGGTATTTTAGTCCCTATATAGCAATTGAGAATGGGAGTTCACCCAGGATTTGGTTCTCTGTTTATGTGTTATTGGTGTATAAGAATGCTTGTGGGTTTTGCACATTGATTTTGTATCCTGAGACTTTGCTGAAGTTGCTTATCAGCTTAAGGAGATTTTGTGCTGAGACGACGGGGTTTTCTAA
Source organism: Mandrillus leucophaeus (assembly GCF_000951045.1). Classification (NCBI taxonomy): domain Eukaryota; kingdom Metazoa; phylum Chordata; class Mammalia; order Primates; family Cercopithecidae; genus Mandrillus; species Mandrillus leucophaeus. The sequence goes on from NW_012102798.1 coordinate 293,135, forward strand.
ATATATAATTATGTCATCTGCAAACAAAGATAATTTGACTTCCTCTCTTTCTATTTGAATACCCTTTATTTCTTTCTCTTGCCTGATTGCCTTGGCCAGAACTTCCAATACTATGGTGAATAGGAGTGGTGAGAAAGGGCATCCTTGTATTGTGCCGGGTTTCAGAAGGAATGCTTCTAGTTTTTGCCCATTCAGTATGATATTGGCTGTGGGTTTATCATAAATAGCTCTTATTATTTTGAGATATGTTCTATTGATACCTAGTTTATTGAGAGTTTTTAACATAATGGGGTGTTGAATTTTGTTGAAGGTCTTTTCTGCATCTATTGAGATAATCATGTGGGTTTTGTCATTGGTTCTGTTTACGTGATGGATTGTGTTTATTGATTTGCATATGTTGAAACAGCCTTGCTTCCCAGGTATGAAGCCGACCTGATCATGGTGGATAAACTTTTTGATGTGCTGCTGGTTTTAGTTTGCCAGTATTTTATTGAGGATTTTCACATCAATGTTCATCAGGGATATTGGTCTGAAATTTTCTTTTTTTGTTGTGTCTCTGCTAGGTTTTGGTAACAGGATGATGCTGGCCTCATAAAATGAGTTAGGGAGGATTCCCTCTTTTTCTAGTGTTTGGAATAGTTTTAGAAGAAATGGAACCAGCTCCTCTTTGTACCTCTGGTAGAATTTGGCTGTGAATCTGCCTGGTCCAAGACTTTTTTTTTGGTTGGTAAGCTATTAATTACTGCCTCAATTTCAGAACTTGTCATTGGTCTATTCAGGGATTTGATATCTTCCTGGTTTAGTCTTGGGAGGGTGTATATGTCCAGGAATTTATCCATTTCTTTTAGATTTTCTAGTTTATTTGCATAGAGGTGTTTATAGTATTCTCTGATGGTACTTTGTATTTCTGTGGGATCAGTGGTGATATCCCCTTTATTATTTTTTATTGTGTCTATTTGATTCTTCTCTCTTTTCTTTTTTATTAGTCTGGCTGGTGGTCTATTTTGTTAATCTTTTCAATAAACCAGCTCCTGGATTCACTGATTTTTTGAATGGTTTTTGTGTCTCTATCTCCTTCATTTCTGCTCTGATCTTAATTATTTCTTGTCTTCTGCTACTTTTGAATTTGTTTGCTCTTGCTTCTTTAGTTCTTTTAACTGTGATGTTAGGCTGTCGATTTTAGATCTTTCCTGTTTTCTCCAGGGGCATTTTGTGCTATAAATTTCCCTCTAAATGCTGTTTTAACTGTGTCCCAGAGATTCTGGTACATTGTGTCTTTTATCTCTTTGGTTTCAAATAACTTATTGATTTCTGCCTTAACTTCGTTTTTTACCAGGTTGTTCAGTTTCCACATAGTTGTGCAGTTTTGAGAGAGTTTCTTAATCCTGAGTTCTAATTTGATTGCACCATGATCTGAGAGACAGTTTGTTATGATTTCCTTTCTTTTGCATTTTCTGAGGAGTGTTTTACTTCCAATTATGTTGTCAATTTAAGAATAAGTGTGATGTTGTGCTGAGAAGAATGTATATTCTGTTGATTTGTGGTGGAGAGTTCTGTAGATGTCTATTAGGTCCACTTAGTCCAGAGCTGAGTTCAAGTCCTGAATATCTTTGTTAATTTTCCATCTCATTGATCTAATATTGACAGTGGGGTGTTAAAGTCTCCCACTATTTTTGTGTGGGAATCTAAGTCTCTTTGTAGGCCTCTAAGAACTTGCTTTATGAATCTGGGTGCTCCTGCATTGGGCACATATATATTTAGGATAGTTAGTTCTTCTTGTTGCATTGATCCCTTTACCATTATGTAATGCCCTACTTTGTCTTTTTTGATCTTTGCTTGTTTAAAGTCTGTTTTATCAGAGACAAGGATTGCAACCCCTCCTTTTTTTTTGCTTTCCATTTGCTTGGTGAACATTCCTCCATCCCTTTATTTTGAGCCTATGTATGTCTTTGCATGTGAGATGAGTCTCCTGAATACAGCACACTGATGGGTCTTGACTCCTTATCCAGTTTGCCAGTCTGTGTCTTTTATTTGGGGCATTTAGCGTGTTTACATTTAAAGTCAATATTGTTATGTGTGAATTTGATCCTGTCATGATGCTATCTGATTATTTGGTCTGTTAGTTGATGCAGTTTCTTCATAGTGTTGATGGTCTTCACAATCTGGTATGTTTTTGCAGTGGCTGGTACTGATTGTTCCTTTCCATATTTACTGCTTCCTTCAGGAGCTCTTGTAAGGCAGGCCTGGTGGTGACAAAATCTCTCAGCATTTGCTTGTCTGTAAAGGATTTTATTTCTCCTTCACGTATGAAACTTAGTTTGGCTGGATATGAAATTCTGGGTTGAAATTTCTTTTCTTTTAGAATGTTGAATATTGGCCCCCACTCTCTTCTGCCTTATAGGGTTTCTACTGAGAGATCCGCTGTCAGTCTGATGGGCTTCCTTTGTGGGTAACCCAACCTTTCTCTCTGGCTGCCCTTAACTTTTTTTCCTTCATTTCAACTTTGGTGAATCTGACAATTATGTATCCTGGAGTTGCTCTTCTTTTGGAGTATCTTTGTGGTGTTCTCTGTATTTCCTGAATTTGAATGTTGGCCTGTCTTGCTAGATTGGGGAAGTTCTCCTGGATAATATCCTGAAGAGTGTTTTCCAAAACTTGGTTCCATTCTCCCTGTCACTTTCAAGTACACCAATCAAATATAGGTTTGGTCTTTTCATATAGTCCCATATTTCTTGGAGGCTTTGTTCATTCCTTTTCATTCTTTTTTCTCTAATCTTGTATTCACGCTTTATTTCATTAAGTTGATCTTAAATCGCTGATATCCTTTCTTCTGCTTGATCGATTCAGCTATTGATACTTGCGTATGCTTCACAAAGTTCTCATGCTGTGTTTTACAGCTCCATCAGTTCATTTAAGTTCTTCTCTAAACTGGTTATTCTAGTTAGCAATTCCTCTAGCCTTTTTTTAAGGTTCTTGGCCTCCTAGCATTGCATTGGGGCATCCTTCTTTAACTTGGAGGAGTTTATTACCACCTTCTGAAGCCTACTTCTGTCAATTTGTTAAACTCATTCTCCATCCAGTTTTGTTCCCTTGCTGGCAAGGAGCTGTGATTCTATGGAAGAGAAGAGGCATTCTGGTTTTTGGAATTTTCAGCTTTTTTGCACTGGTTTTTCCTCATCTTTGTGGATTTATCTACCTTTGATCTTTCATGTTGGTGACCTTTGGATGGAGTTTTTGTGTAGACATCCTTTTTGTTGATGTTGATGCTATTCCTTTCTGTTTGTTAGTTTTCCTTCTAACAGTCAGGCCCCTCTGCTGCAGGTCTGCTGGAGTTTGCTGGAGGTACTATCCAGACCCTATTTTCCTGGGTATCACCATCAGAGGCTGCAGAACTGCAAAGATTGCTGCCTGTTCCTTGCTCTGGAAACTTTGTCCCAGAGGGACACCTACCAGATGTCAGCTGGAGCTCTCCTCTGTGAGCTGTCTGTCGATCCCTGCTGGGAGGTGTCTCCCAGTCAGGAGGCATAGGGGTCAGGGACCCACTTGAGGATGCTGTCTGTCCCTTAACAGTACTCAAGCCCTGTGTTGAGAGATCCGCTACTCTCTTCAGAGCCAGCAGGCAGGAACTTTTAAGTCTGCTGAAGCTGCACCCACAGCTGCCCCTTCTCCCAGGTGCTCTGTCCCAGGGAGATGGGAGTTTTCTCTATAAGCCCCTGACTGGGGCTGCTGCCTTTCTTTCAGAGATGCCCTGCCCAGAGAGGAGGAATCTAGCAAGGCAGTCTGGCTACAGTGGCTTTGTGGCACTGTGGTGGGCTTTGCCCTGTTCGAACTTCCTGGGGGCTTTGTTTACCCTGTGCAGGGAAAACTGCCTACTCAAGCCTCAGTAATGGTGGATGCCTCTCCCCCCACCCATCTTGAGCATCCCAGGTTGACTTCAGACTGCTGTGCTGGCAGGAGAATTTCAAACTAGTGGATCTTAGCTTGCTAGGCTTCATGGTAGTGGAATCCACTGAGCTAGACCATTTGGCTCCCTGGTTTCAGCCCCCTTTCCAGGGGAGTGAATGGTTCTGTCTTGCTGGCGTTTCTGGCACCACTGGGGTATGAAAAAAAACTCCTGTAGCTGGCTTCATGTCTGCCCAAGTGGCCGCCCAGTTTTTTGCTTGAAACCCAGGGCCCTGGTGGTGTAGACACCAGAGGGAATCTCCTGGTCTGCGAGTTGCTAAGGCCATGAGAAAAGCATAGTAACTGGGCTAAAATACAACGTTCCTCATGGCACAGTCCCTCATGGCTTCCCTTGGCTAGGGGAGGGAGTTCCCTGACTGCTTGCACTTCCCAGGTGAGGTGACACCCCACCCTGCTTCAGCTTGCCCTCCATGGGCTGCACCCACTGTCTAACCAGTCCCAATGAGATGAGCCCCGTACCTCAGTTGGAAATGCAGAAATCACCTGCCTTCTGCATTGATCTCACTGGGAGCTTCAGACCAGAGCTCTTCCTATATGGCCATCTTGCCAGCCCAGTCCCTACTTCAAGTATTTCTTATGTTCCTTTCTGTCTCTCTTCTCCTTCTTGTATCCCATTACCTGTATTTTACACCTTTTATAGTTGTACCACAGTTACTGGATACTCTGTTCTGGTCTTTACTGTAGTAATTTTTTTTTCTCTTTGCTTTTCAGTTTTGAAGGTTTCTACTGAGATGTCCCCAAGCTCAGAGATTCTTTCTTAATCTATGCCAGTCTACTCATAAACCCATCAAAGGCATTCATTATGCCTGTTAACAGTGTTTTTAATCTCTAGTATTTTTTTTTTATTCCTAGAATTTCCATCTCTCTGTCATACTTGCATAATGACTATTTACTAAAGACCTTAGTGTATTCATTGTAGCTATTTTAAATCTTCAGTCTGAAAATTCCAACATCCCTGCCACAGCTGAGTCTGGTTCTAATGCTTGTTTTGTCTTTTCAAACTGTGCTTTTTACCATTTAGTATTTCTTGTAGCTTCTAGTTGATACCCAGACTTGATGTACTGGGTAAAAGAAACTATTGTAAATAGGCTTTTAGCAATGTGGTGGTAAATTACTAAAGTAATGTGGGGGGATGGAAGTGTTCTATAATTCTATAATTAGTTCCCCATCTTTAATCGAGTCTATGCCCCTGGACTGTGTACTTCATAAGTGTTTCTCATTTTTAAAAATTTTTTCTCCCTTATATGGGACAAGATGGTTGGGAGGGACTGGAATTGGGTATTTCCCTTCTCATGGATCTTTTAGGCTCTGAAAAAGCTCCAGTAGTACAGGTTCTAGTTAAACGCTTTTTCCTGAGGGTAGGACTCATTTAAAAGAACAGAATGCTCTGGCATATTTCAAAGTGCTAACTTTTTGTCTTTTTCAACTTTTCTCTTGCCAAAAGCACAGAGGTATTTTTCTCCAATATTCTCTGTCAGAACCTGGTCAAGCTCTTGGAAGCAAAACTTGCAGAAACGTGCATACCCCCAACCCCCACTGAGTTCCCCTGGAGTTTTCCACCTTCAAATTTGTCCAACTTGAGCCTCCAGCAATTTGTTAATTACAGTTCTGGTTTTCCTACCCTGGTAGTAGTATCCACAAAGGTTTCTACTTATGGGTTTCTGCTCCAGTAAGCTGTGCCTCTGTATGCACCTGTCTCCAATTCGGGGGGCAGCAGTTTGCCCTACAGACTCACTTCTCTTACAGATCTAATAAAAGTTATTGATTTTTCAGTTTGTTCAGCTTTTTACCTGTTGTTAGGATAGAGAGAAGACTTCCGATCTCCTTATCTGCTGAACTAAAGAAGTTCTTTGAATTCTACCCTTTTTATCACTATTAATGTGGCTCAATGATTTTCCTTTTGTCAACAATGTTCCATGTTTTGAAACTTATTTCAGGCTAATTTTCAGTTCCTTTATTTTTAGGCTGCTCCAAATAGATTTCTAAAAACAAAACAAAACAAAAAACAAGCAAACAAAAAACTTACGACACTTTTTATTCAGTAGAACTTCTGAATCGTATGTTATATGAAAAAGTAATCATTCTTTCACGAAGTTCTTTGATCATGAGATTTTTTACCTGTACGAAACCTGAGAGCATCTTAGGAGGCTGCTATCATGTAACACACATTGGGAAACAGTGTTCAAATCACTAGATTTTTGTGAGTTTTATATCAATTAGCTGTTGTTGTAGAACAAGAAAATCTCAGTGGTATATAATAATACACATTTATTTCACATTTTCATAGTAGATTACTAGGCTGGCTCAGTGGTGGTAACAAGGGATATTTATTTCCATGTGTTTCTCATCTTTCTTCGAGGTAAGTGGCTTAATTAAAGCACAGTTTTCCAGTAGTGATAAGATAAGCAAAATAGATCACATCCAATTTTGTGAGCACAGCTCAAGTACCTGCTTTGTGTTAGGTCTACTCACATCCCATTAGCCAAAGCAAGTCACATGAACAAGACCAAATGTAAAAGGCTGGGAAGCATATGGCTGCTTTTGTGTAGGAACTACAGTGATACATGGAAGCTACAGGGTATGTTGAAAGATCGAGGCTTGTAATTCAATTTACCAGACTTCTCAAAATTATCATTTTGAATGATGCTGCAGGTAGGAGTCATCATACCTGAGCTTGCAGTGTTTCTCAATGGGGATTCCTTTTTCATTTCACATGGGGCAAACCCTCCTGGATGTTGTTCAATCTTAGCATTGCTGGCTCTTACCCACTTAACTCCAGTAAGCATCCTGACAAACTTTTCCAAAATACTCCCTATCTAATCAATAACACTCCTAATTTGAAAGGCACTGGTGAATTCTACTGTTAATTAGTTGTGTGAACTTGGGCAAATAATTCAGCATTTCACTTTTTTGGCTCTAAAGAATAAGTTAAAGTTAACAAGCTATAAGTTCTATCTCAGTGTAAACATTTGCTAAATTGAAACATAGCAGATAGAGGTGACTAGAATAAAGTGTGAGAAAAACAGCATATATGCTTCAGGCCATCTCTTCTACCTTCAAGTCATCCTGGGAGTATATAGTTTCATTCTCATACTTTAAGATAATAGTAACAAGTTAAAAATGTCAGAGGAAAGGAATTATAAATGTTGTTGAGGATTGAATAATATGTCACATTAGTGATGTTTAATCCAACTGGGGTTGTTTAGTCAAGAAATCAGTAATGAACTTGCTTAGAAAAGAGAATTGGAACATGAGGATGAGAGCTCAATTCGAGTTTTATTTGCTCATTAGACAAATCATTATTGAGTACCTGATACGGACTAAATGCAATGTTGAGCCTTTTAAAATTTATAATATAAGATAGACTTATTAAGTGTTGCCCAGAGAACAAAGCTAGAGGGATCGTGCAAAATGGCAGGTAAATGACTTTAGGCTTAACATAAGAAAAAAGAAACATAATTACCAGGGAGCCTGAAAATGAAATGAGTGATTTTAGGAGGAGTCACTGAAGTCCCTATAGTTTGAAATATTCAGCTTTTCAGAGAGTTAGAAATGAATCTTATCTCTGAGTCTCTAGCACCTTAGCACATGGCTGGGCACAGCATAGATGTTGAATAGGAATTTGTTGAATAAACAAATACATCAAATGTGAGATTAAAAAATTGTTAATTTCTGGCTATCCAAGATTCCATGTTTTTCAGAGAACATGAGACCCCACAAAGTCAGTCTCTGTCTTTTCTTCTCCTCATTTCCCTCATGAAGTATGTCAAAAGGAAGCATCTCTTCAAAAGTAGTTCAAAGGCAATAAAGAACAGAAAACAATATATTCAAGGGTAGCCAGAAGAGTGTATGTGGAAGGGAATATGAGCAGTACAGGGCTTTGCATGATGTTAGGATGAGATCTGAGAGTATGCATGTGATTCATCATTCTCTTTTTACTACCATGTGTAGTACATTGTAAAGCAGCAAGTTAAGTTCTAGAGAAACTATCATAATTCTCCATTTTCCCTCATTACTTTTGAATGAATACAGCAAATTGTTTCTTGCTGTTACTTTCCTTTGAACAAATAAAACAGAAAGACAGGACCGTAGAAAAATACATCAATTACAGGCTTAGTTAGGTTGTGGTTGATCAAGATTTTATCTTACTAAAATGTAAGAAAGGAAATTTTTATTGATGAGAAGTAAACAGTTGTGAGATAAAAGCAAGTGAGTGGGAACACACGTTTGAGTAACCCATGTCTCCCCAAGGAAAATCTCAGAGTTAAAATGGCCTTTCTTGATACCACTTGATCATTCAGATATAATTTGCACTTTCACAATACATAAATTTTAATGCCAAGACAGGAAATTCAATCTAAAAAATGATCACTTGCCAAATTAATGATCCGTTTACATCTGAGGTTAGGGCTGAGTCATAATTATATTGAAATTAAAAGATAAGTCCTGGATGTCTTCAATGATCTCAATATTTGCACATTTATTTAGCACTCACCACAACACTAGAAATGTGCTGTGGGCAATCGAAAAGTATATAACATGTATTTTTTTATTTTTGGATATGATGAAATATCAGAGATGGGATTTATCTTCCCACTAAAACTAACTAGAAAATTGGACCAAATATATGAAATAACTGTTTTCACACATTGGACAACAGGCAACACAAGGAAAATAAGTGAGGTGAGCCTTATGATTACTACTGACTTTCTGTGTGTAGGCACATTTCACAACAGAAAGTAGTAGGGGCAGCCCATCCAGAACAGGGTGGTTTCCCGGAATTGAGATGGAAATTAGGGAAGCTGAGGGGGCTGGAACATACTGGGCCGAGTTCTGCCAAAAGAGAGCTACCCAGAAAAAAACTCTCACTCTTGATTGAAAGTCTTACTGATTACATAAACAGTTGATTAACACATATTTTGTATGTTACATGTATTGTGTACTGGATTCTTATAGTAAAGTAAGCTAGAGAAAAAAAATGTTTTTAAGCAAGTCATAAGAAAGAAAAAATATGTTTCCTATTCATTAAGTGAAGGTGGATTATCATAAAGATCTTCATACTCATTGTCTTTATGTTGAGTAGGCAGAGGAGAAGGAAGAAGAGAAGGGGTTGGTTTTGCTCTCTCAGGGGTGGCAGAGGCAGAAGGAAATTCACATATAAGTTCAAACCCGTATTGTTCAAGGGTCAACTATAATCAGTCAAGTAAGTGCTAAAATCTAAAATACATCAGTGAAAATGGCAGAGTGAGAACATCTGAAAATCAACCATAACAATAGCAAAAATTGCCTAAATCAACATTTTCAGGAAGCTGGAAATTAACTAAAAGCTTGCAGCAACTCAGTGAGCACTTATTTTAGAAAGTAAGCTGCATCTCAGTACAAAGAGTGAGTTTTGTGGCTTTTTAACTGGCTCAGTTCCTACACTTCTCCATTGAGGTCTGCAAGAGCTTTGAAAAACAACCACCCACAATCATGGTGAAAACCAGCAGTCTGGCAGCCATTAAGAGGGGACAGAACAAAGTTGGAGCCTCAGTCCCAGAAAATCGTTTTGTGATTATTTACTTGTCTTGTGATTCACTGAAAGACACCGTTTGCTAGGCTGTCTTTATTCGACTGCACTTGGAGCTGGCCCAACAAAAGAGCCTTTTTCCTGGGGTGATTGTCAAAAACATTTAGAGAAAAATATTTAAATTCACAGATGCTTAAGGTGCATATCAGGTGGGGCCAAAAAGAGTAGCCAAAATCCTTAAAAGGAAATCCTGGGGAATGAGATGTCCATAGGGGCTTTGAAAAGATCACATTGATTGGGAATCTAGAAGGAAATGTGAATGTCATATCTATATAGGACATTCTACCCAACAACAACAAAATACACATTCTTCTCAAATGCACATAAAACGATCTCCCAGAGATGTTAGAACACAGAATAACTTTCATTAAATTTTAAAAGCTTGAAATCATATGAAATATCTTATTTGACCAAAATGGAATAAAACTAGAAAATAGTAGTAATAGAAAGTTTGGAAAATTCACAAATATGTGTAATTTAAGGACTGCACTCTTAACTAATGGGTCAATGAAGAAACCATGAAGGAAATTAGAAAATACTTTGAGATGATTTAAAATGAAAACATGTTAAAACTTGTGGAATGCAGTAAAAACAGTACTGAGAGATACATTTAAAGCTATAAATTCCTACATTAAAAAAGAGGATGAATCTCTTTGAATATGACACCAAAAGGACAGGCAACAACAGAATAAACAGATAAATTGGTTTATACCAAAATTCAAAATTTCTGCATTTGAAAAGACACAATCAACAGAGTAAAAAAGGCAACCTACAGAAAGGGAGAAAATATTTGCAAATCATATGTCTGATAAATGTTTAGTGTCCAAAATATATAAAGAACACCTACAACTAAACAATGACAATAAATAAATAATCTGGTTAAAAAAAAATCAAAGGGCTTCAATAGACATTTCTGCAAAGAATAAATACAGATAGTCAGTAAGTACATGAAAAATAGTTCGGCTGGGCATGGTAGCTCACGCCTGTAATCCCAACAATTTGAGAGGCCAAGGCAGGCAATGTCTTGAGCCCAGGAGTTCAAGACCAGCCTGGGCAACATGACAAAACTCCATCTCTACAAAAAATACAAAATAAATTAGTCAGGTGTGGTAGCATGAGCCTGAAATTGCAGGTGCTTGGGAGGTTGAACTGGGAGGATAATTTGAGCCTGGGAGGTCAAGGCTGCAGTGAGCTGTGATCATGCCACTGCACTCTAGCATGTGTGACCAAGTGAGACCCTGTCAAAAAAAAAAAAAAAAGCAAAAAAAAGTCTAGTATCACTAATTGTTAGGGAAATGCAAATTAAAACCACAATATGATACTGATTAGAGTGGGTACTGTGAAACAGAGAAAATAAGTGGTGGTGAGGATGTGGAGAAACTGGAACCCTCATACAATGCTGCATGGTTAAAGTCATGCAGCCACTGCAGAAAACGGTGTAGCAATTCCCCCACATTTTAAACATAATTACCATATAAGTTAGCAATCCCATTCCTCGGTATATGCCTGAAAGAATTTAAAACTAGTATTTGAATAACTTGTACATAAATATTTATAGGAGCATTATTCACATATAACCAAAAAGTGGAATCAATACAAATGTCTATCAATGGCTTCATAAATATTAATCCATTAATGTGATATATCCATACAATGGAATTTATTATTTTACCATTCAGAAGAGTAAAGTACTGATTCATGCTACAACATAGAGGGACCTAGAAAACAACTTGCTAAATAGAATAAGCCAGGCACTAAAAGCCATATATTGTATGATTCCATTTATATAAATGTCCAGAATAGGCCACTCCGTAGATATGGAAATCAGATTGGTTGTTTCTAAGGAATAGGGGCAGAGAAAAATGGAGAGTGATTGCTTAATGGGTATGGGATATTGTTTTACAGTGATAAAAATGTCCAGGAATTAGATATGGTTATTGGTTGCCCCATATTGTGAATGCGCTAGAAGCTGATGAATTGTATACTTTAAAGTTATTGAAATGATGAATTTTATTTAATTGAATTTCACCTCAATAAAAAAATGAAAAAATTAAATATAAAGTTACCATATGACCCAGCACTTCCATTCTTAGGTATATGTCTAAGAGAAATGAAAGTGAACGCCTCCCAAAAACTTGTCTACAAATGTTCATTATCACTAAAGCAGCAAATTAGTAATGTTGTAATGCTTCATTTTTAAATAGAAATAGTAGGATATGAGCCTGATGAAAAGATGATTGTCTTTCTACTTAGGTAGAACACATTTTCATCTTTAAGATGAATTTATCTTTCAAATCATTTTGCTTGTAGAAAGTTTTCATTCAGCATTTCACATTCTTCACTTAGCAGAAGGCTTACATGATATCATTGAGCCATTCAAGAATTATATAACCACATTAAATTCCAGCAATGAAAACTGCTGAAGAAAATAGTAAGTCTCCTAGTTTTACCACAAACAAGAATTTGAACTGATAGTTTAGTAGTGAATGTCATCTTAAAAATAAATTGTGAAGGAGATTCATGTCACATTGCTTCTTCTTAGAGTATGAGAAATAGATTATTACTGCAAAACCACACAAAGACTATCTGAAGTCTAAAAACTGGAGCTACCACTTATACTTAAGGAAATGGACTTATACTTAAGGAAATGGATATTGCAGCCGCAGCCTGAGCTTAGAGTCCTAGTATTCACTTGTGATGTTTCCTTGTTTTCAGCATCAAGGGTTATAAGGCAAAGCCTTGGTTTTACAGTGGAATCCCTTTACTGTGCTCAGACCAAGAAACCAACTGCCCATTTCCAGTGATCTGGACTATTATATCCCACTTTGCCCATGTAAATGTATGTGTTTTGCCGCTAAACTATCAAAACCCAAGTAAGAGCAGGGTCCTCCCATTAAATGGGACTTTTCTGTGTCTTATTAAACTACTTACCATGAATTCTTTTACTACACAGGCAACTAATTAATATTGTTTTCTTCTATTTCTCTAGTTGTATCTAAACACATAAATCAGTAGTAGAAAAACAAAGCTTTTGGCTGTTTCCTGATCAAAATCTTTTAGAACCCCTTGAGATACAGAATATATATTATTCAGCTTTGTACCCTCCGTGTTTAGAACAGTGCCTGGAAAATGAGTATTGAAGAAATTTGTATTTAATAAGTGAGTGTATGAATGAAGTGAAACACCTCCACTTTAAAAACATTCAGTGTTGTTGGGTGCAGTGGCTCACACCTGTAATCCCAGCACTTTGGGAGGCAGAGGCAGGCGAATTGCGTGAGCCCAAGGAGTTCGAAACCAGCCTGGGCAACATGGTGAAACTCCATCTCTAGAAAAATACAAAAATTAGCCAGGTGTGGTGGTGTGAGTCTGTAGTCCCAGCTACTCAGGAAGCCGAGGTGGGAGGCTCGCTTGAGCTGGGGAGGTGGAGGTTGCAGTGAGCCCAGAATCCACTCCACTGCACTCCAGCCTAGGCAAGAAGGCAAGAGAGCAAGACCCTGTCTAAAAAAAAAAAAAAAAATCAGTGTTACCATAAGTGGTTTCATTGATTTTCTTCCCAGTTTCAAACCTATCTAATTACTACAATCCTTCTAATCAAAGGCAAAAGAGTGAAAATTAAACTGTACTTTTCCGTGTCTCATGTATTTTTCTCTGGGAAAGCCAGAGTTGCTTCTTTTGAGATCAAGCGTGCCATGTCAGGATCATTTTCTACTCCTTTCTACACATTCAAAGCATGACTCAGTCTATTTCCACTGCTTTATCATTTCCCAAGCCCTTCTCCCTGTCACTAGGCTTGTAGACTCTCTTCATGTTCTGGTTACCAAATTACTTGGTTATAACTTTCTTTCTGATCCTCTTTGCCCTTGTGGCTGGTACTACAGCATAACAAAATGACCAACACTAAAATTAGTTTCTTTTTATCCCATTGCACCTCTCTTCATGTTCTTGTAAGGGTTTCCTACTGTGGCACAGGTTATTCAAACATCTACTTTGTACATTCACTGTAAGCAAAATATAGTACACAGCAGGAGATGATGTGTGTACACATGTGTTTGTGTAGATACAAAAGAAAAGGGTTCACAGTTTTAGAATATTGTGATCTACAGGGGAAAGTAAATATAAACACTTAAAGGCATATTTGCAAATCAGTCATCTAAAACTCCTTTGTACGTTAATGAAAACGGAATCCAAATTTTATACACACATCAGAACTAATTAGTAATATTGATCGATTTTGAGAGCAAACTAATTTCATGTCCCCTGCAAATGATACTTTCCTAATCTTAAGCCCACACTCTTTCTTGATGCCTTTTTGAAAATGCAAAATAAATAGTCTACCATGTAGTAATTTGTGAATTTGGCTTGTCCTTCATTAGATTGTAAGCATTGGAGGACTGATACTGCTTTATTTCCCTTTATAACTTCCCGAAGCCTCAAATGTAGAACGTGGTTCAGTAAATATTTGATTCAAAGCAGATCAACAAGTGCTAATTAATACATGTGGCCTACGTCCTGAGAGATCACAAAGTGAAAATATGATCAGCATTCATATCAGTTAGGGAAGTTGCTTGGTGGGGGTAAATTTGATCCAGTTTTAAGGCTGTAATTTGTGAAGCTTTTAGCCTAAATTCTCATTTATTCCCAGTACATAGTCCCTCACAGCCTCTTAAGCTGGTATTTATCAAGGACAATTTTATTTATAAATATAGTTTTCTCATTTCCTTACATTAAGCCGGGGCTATTTCTCCATTGTCCACATAACTTGCTATTTTTTCTCATTAAAATATTTTATATTATCTTTAATTGTTCTCTAACAAAAAGATCCACTAGAAATTCCAGATTGTTCTTTCCAAAAAGTTAAAAACAAAAACAAAAACTCAGCCACCTGAATCAAGTTTGAACAATGTAGTATGTACAATAAAAAACAAAATTATTTATGAGGCAAGGGAACACATTTGTCAAATTAATCTTAGCATATATGAGATAGGAAACATTCATTTTAACAAGAACAACACAGTAATGTTCAATTTTGATCTTGCTTATCTGGTAAATTGATATGTGTGATGGTAGCATGAAGGAATATAAAAAAGCATGATTTGTAACCATAACATCTGAATTAGAGCATTGGTTCTGCTACTTTCTGGTCATGTGAATTCATAAAAAATTACATACTTTGTATGGCCTTCAGTATCTTCCTATATAAAATAGATCTATAATTATTACAACTTCAGAAAATTTTTCTGAGGAAAAAATAAGATAAATTTTTTTGTAACTGTTTAGTGTCATAGATAGGCAATGAATTATTCTTTTCTTGGAAAATCCTCTTGTACAATGTTTGCATTCACTGGAGGAAAAGGTATCCTTCAGAAGTTTCTCTGGACTCTTTGATGCTCTTCTAATGAGATACTTGATCAAGGGTGGCAACATTCTGCAGGAAAAGCAGCCGATAACATCTGAGTAATGCTCTGTCCCCTCTGGATACATCTTCCTCCATCTTTGTGCTGAAGTCCACAGTGTGTATCTCAGAAGTCAAGATTAAGTATGTGCTTTGCTTCACGTTGAGATTCTTGGTTGGGCTTTATTTGACAAAAGAAATGAGACTTCTAGGTCTTACCTGTTTTGGTAAAGGAATATTTATTCACAGTCACATCTTTGCTAAGCATCATCTATAATCAAGTTAAGCTAATTAGTGATCATTTTATAAGAAAATAAAATACCATTTTGCAGCTTAAAGAGGATTTTATGGTCCGATATTTGAGAGTAGAGGATGATAATACTGAAAAATTTAATATTTTTTCTGTCAATTTCCTGAGCTCCTATACTATATAGTCGTACCAAACAATCTAATATTTTGTTATAAAGTTGCAAGATTTTCTAGTCGTTTCATAAGTTTATGGTAGTCATGACTGTCGGAAAGGAGCCTCAAGTGATCAGTTCTGCTAATTAAGAAGACATATTCTGCTCTCAATGTCATCATATTTAGAATAAGGGAGTTAGTATATAATCAGAGGCTGCAAACAGTATTCGGTTTGTCCAGATTAGTTTATTCAGATTAGTGTTAGATGTTTTTAAATGCTTTTAGGTGAGTCAAACCCTTTCCAGATGTACAAGGTTGCACCACTTCTTACTGTCTTGCATCCAGACATTTCACACACTTTTGTGTCTTTTCTGATTCCTAGAAACGTACAGTTTGGAATTTCTGGAATAGATTATTAGCTAATTTCTTTCCAATTTAAACAGTCTATGAAAGTGATAAAGTAAATCCTAATCCACCCTGTGAAAACTGGACAACTTCAACAGGAATTTCTGATACTGTCAATGTGGTCATCTAAATTAATCTGGAAACCATGCTCTACGAACATTTTTTAAATGCTAAAGTATTGTTTAAAAAACTTACAGTAGACTTTGTTAAAGACTTTGTTAATTACAGCTAGATAGGAGGAATAAGCTCTAGTGTCCTATACCACTATAGGATGACTACAGTGAACAACAATATATTGTAAGTTTCAATAGCTAGAATGAAGATATTGAATTGTTTCTAACACAAAGAAATAATAAATGTTTGAGATAGTGAATGAATATGCTAATTACATTGATCTTATCACTATACATTATATGTATTGAAACATCACTATGTAACTAATGAATATGTACAATTATTATTTGTCAATTTAAAGATAAAATAGAATAGAATTTATAAAATATATTATTTTAAAACTTGCAGCAGACTTTACAAGAAAGAAAAATAAAATGCTACATGCAAAGAGTATGAATAAGAGGAACAAGAAAAGGGAGTGGAGAAGGAAGAGGAGGAGGAGAATGGGAAGTCAGAGCAGTAAGCAATGAGTTTACTCATGGTCTGTTCAAAAAAAAAAACATAGAAGGGCGGGAAAGATTTGGAGGTTATTGGATGATAAAGCTACTTGATCATAAAAAAACATATAAAAGAAGAATTCAAGGCCTTGGGAGTATGCAAATGGGAACTGGAAGTGGGATTTCTACATAAAGATGGGACCCTCAAAGTTTATACTTTAGGCAAAATGGGAAACTCAATAAAATCCATCCAATGGCCACAGGAAATAACAAGGGAGTTTATTGCTCTACATTAAAGAAAAGCTTTCCGTTCAAATTCAGGGCCTTGGCCCATTCCTTACTTGGAGTTAGAGCAAAAATAGCAGTAGTTCTTATATGGCCCAGCCATGCAAGAAATTGACTTAAATTTGATTCTGAGCCAGTGGTAGTCTAGGGTACATGACATAAGTGAAATGCAAAACCGCTTTGGAGGGACATTCCCATGACCAAAGTGACAAGGGATTCTCATAGGACCACATTTAAGATGACTTAACTTTTTCAAATTACACAGCATGAGATAATGCAATCACCACAAATGCTTGATAATGTTTCTCTTCTTTCTTGTGTCTGCTCAGAATCAGAGGCAATAAAAGAACCATCTGAGAGTGACGATAAAAAAATAATATTTTAAATGGCAAACTACATAAAAGAAAGAATTAAAAGTGTAAGAAAAAATTAGATATTTAATTAAATATAAGCCAATTTGACCAAAACAAGAGTAAACACTTATAAATGAAAATGCAGTCTTTGATACAGAAAACCTCAACTGATGGGTTAAATACCAGATTGGCCAAGGGTAAAGATAGAATTTCTTGAGGTTTTCATATCTTTGATCAAAAAGGGGAAAAGGGTGTGTTTTTTGTTTGTTTATTCTTTAAATCTACGTCACACATAATTCTAGATATTAAAAAATCTTTTTGAACATATTTAACTTAAATATCCTTTTAACATTTGGTGCCTTTTTCCCATAGAAATTCAATTGGTTCTAAAAGTTTAACAACAATGTATATACATATGGATGATGAAGAAGAGGTAAATAGAATTAAAATGTATATACAGTCATTCATCATACACAGATTTTATTCCAGAGAGTAAATAACTGAAGTCAATATGTATAATATCTCATGAACTCAACCTTATTAATAGCATAGTTTAAACGTTCTATATCTTCATAATATTTAGTGTGATGTATTTATCAGTTACAGAAAGTATACTAATATAAGTGTGATTTTCTCAGTTCCTCATTGTAGTTCTATCCATTTTTGTTTTAAGTATTTTGAAGCTCTGGTAAGCACATCAATATTCTAAATAATATTTTTATCCTTTGGTAGTGGATGGCTTTATGCATAATAATATTTATTTAATATTTATTCTGTTTGTTATTACTTTAATCGTACTATTCTTAGTTGAATATATTTGTCTGGTATAAATGTTTACTTCTTTCCTTTTGGTCTTTATGATTCATTATGCTTTGAGAGAAGTTCTGTTTCTCTCAAAGAAGGAATGGGAGCTTAATTACCTGATCTCCCAGCATGTAACAGCTATGCATTCTATAAAAAGTATATTAAAAAAACTACCTGAGTGTTGTTAGAATACTACACTAACTGCACAATACACCTTCCATGAAATGAATATGGTATGTTCACCAACATAGACCATTTGCAGCATCATTACACAAGTCCCAATAAATGTAAAATGATCAAAATACTATAAAACAATGTACCTGATAACAGTAAAATTAAATTATAAATCAAAAACTTTAAGACATCTAGGAAAACGCTACTATGTTTTCTTTTAAAATCGAGCATGGGTGCCGAAAGAAACTGAAAGGAGAAACATATGACGGCAAATCTCACAAAGAGCCAGAAAATTTCAATTTCATAAAGTAAGGTGAGCATGTTGATATGTGAAATGACAGCTTCTCAATTTCAACAGCAGGTAAAGTATGCATGCACTGACTGTGAGTTTCTGCAGATCTGGCTTTCATCTTAGAGACAAAAGGGGTAATAGTGAACATAGAATCCCACAGATGATTCGTATTTCCAGGAAGCAACATGTATTTGTCGCATTGTGATTGTTATTGTGAACCATCTACAGCTGTCTATTTCCTTCAACTAGGAAAAAAATAAAAGTTAAAAGAACAATCACAAAAAAAAGAATCCTCAGGCGTAAATAAATGTACCTGTACCTTAGAATAGAGTCCAGTCCTCTCTAAGACAATAACTTCCTACAAATAGCATGCCCCCAAAAAAATTCATCTGATTCAAAGAACAAAAAAAAAAAATCACAGAAACAGAATCTATAAAGTTATACTTCCAGAAATATGGGAAATAGGGACAGAATAACCACGTGGCTTTTTTTTTTTTTAATTTACCAGAACAATGTTGCAATATTAGAGATGAAAACTATGGCAATATACTTTACCATAATTTTTTTAATCATCAAAGCAATATCCTCTCTAGAAGACCATAGAGATGCAAGAGCTATCATAATATCTTAAGAGACAACAGATGGAGATGTGACAAGCATGAACATTTCAGAGAAAAATAAAAGAAAAGAAAACGCAACACAGAAACGAAGGCAAAATTAGAACTAGCACAAGGAAAAACAGATACTACGATAAACTCAGTGAGTTACAAATAGAGTAAGAAAAAATATGCAGTTTTTTGTTTTGTTTTGTTTTGTTGTTGTTTCTATTCTGAGACAGGGTCTCTCTCTGTTGCCCAGGCTGGAGTGCAGTGGCATGATTATAACTCACTGCAGCTGTGAACTCCTCGGCTCAAGTGATTCTCCCACCTCAGCCTACAAAATAACTGGGACTACAGGTACACACCACCACACCTAGCTAATTTTTCTTATATTTTTTGTAGAGAGAGGGTCTCACTATGTTGCTGAGGCTGGTCTTGAACTCCTGGGCTCAAGCGATCCTCCTGCCTTGGCCACCCAAAATGCTGGGATTACAGGCATGAGCCACTATGGCTGGCCCAATAAGCAGAATTTAACTGAAAAAAGTGCTATGAGAATCAAAGAGTAAATGACATAGAAGAAAGAAAAATTCCAATGTATACCCAATTGAAATTTCTCAATAGGATTTTTTTAAGTAAGGAAAGAGAAGGAATAAGTTACAGTATAAACAAACAAACAAACAAACAAAACCTTTCCAGAAATAAAGCTAAAACTAGAATCCACATATTGAAAATATATGCCACATCTCCTGGAAAATTGACCCTGAATGGTGAACACCGAGGTATATCGTAGTAAACACTTGAATCTCAAAGATGAAGAGCCCTTTGGGTATGCAGGCAGAAATATCAAGTTATTGGTATGGAGGAAATAATTAGATTGGCTTCATATTACTCCACAACCACAGTCAATTCTAGAAGAAAATCTTCATGAAATCTTCAAGGAAATGAAGACAGTTCCAATAATTTAATCAGTGAAGAAATAACTGGGGAAAATTTATCAAAATGACTCTTCAGTATTGACCCCATGGGACTAAAATTAAAACAACTGTGCGGGTTATGGTACCAGAGTGGGATGTAAATGTAATAATCTTTGGGAATGAAATTTGATAGGAGGAAGTGAAGAGGTGGGAATTCATCTCTGTGTACTTTATTTGTAATATTCAGGGCAAAAATAACATTAAAGTTCATATATAAAGTAATAGAGGCATACTATGATTTAGCAGTATGAAGTCAAAGACTAAGAATGATGACATAATTAGTTGTGATTAGATGATGGATAAAAGGCAAGGTGAAGGAAGGAAAGGGAGATACAATAGATACAAAAGGACAGTGTTTAAGATCAAAGGTTCTGGAGTCAGACTACCTGTGTCTAAATCCTGACTCCACTAGTTTCTAGCTGCAAAACCTTGAGCAATTTGCTTAACCTTTCCTGCCTTGGGTCTCCAGCATAAAAATTTAGTGTAACATTTCCACTCACTTTTATAGAGTTGTTATGAGGATTAAATATCAATATATGCAAAGCACTTAATCTGACTTATCAGTTTATTATATTGTTTATTATGCTAATTTAATAATAATAATATTATTATTATCTCCCTATCATAAGTATATCCATCAGGGCTGGTCAGTAAAAAATAAAACCACTGTGGTGCTCCAGCAAAGAAGGATTTTAATATAATTTTGTAGTTTTATTGTTCTGTCTGCTTATTATTACTGCCATCCTCTCCTACAGTTTCCTTCTCATTGAACAGAAGAAATCTGAAACTACATTTCCCAGAAACCCTTTCCTTGTGTGGTTCCAAATTAAAGTCTTTCAAGAAAAAGGCACTTGTGTGAGATCATGAAGACAAAACAAAAGAGCCAGTTGGCAACTCTGAACGATGAATGACAATTGTGAGCAGCTAAATGAACAGATAATAGATAAAAGTTTTGCAGTGGCTTGAGGTAACTTTCTGAAAAAATCGCTCTTTTAAAACTATCAGCAGCTGAGATTAGTGATGGTTGCTTTCTTTGAGATTCATGTTTATTTTAGGTTCTGGATAAATTCCTATGAATCACTTTTTTCAGTACTTCAGGCAAGTGAGATGGTCATATGGATTTTTCTATAATCCTGCCACTTCTTGATTTTATAAACTGCAGCAGAAGCTTCCCTGAACTTCATTTCCGCAGCTCTGACAAAGGCTTGTGAACCTCTAAATCCTTGTATTAAAATTTTTCCTACCGAATTCCTAGAAAGGACATCTGGGAGAAGAGGGGCTTCAAAATGGCTGACTAGAGGTATCAGGTATTTGCCTCCTCCACAAAGAAGAACCAAAACAGTGAGCAGATAATCACACTTTGAATAGATCATGCAAGACAGAACACTGGAATTCAACAGATAAATGACAGGAAACATCTAAGACAAGGAAGGACAGGGAAGCGAAGCAACTTGCACAGCCAGAATCAGCTGAGAGCCTGGAGAGGCTTCCCAATTCAGGGGAAAGGGTAAGTGAGACACCCCCCAGTGGTTCACATTCCCACGGTAGACTCCTGCAGTCCCAGCCATAGGAGAGCCCCTTGACCCTCCCAGGCCCTGAGACTAACACAGGAAGCTGCCTGGAGACTATGAGATGGCATTGCTCCAGAGAGGGGAGCTCACGCTGTATCTCACACACCCCCTGAGTCCTCAGCAGTTACAGCACAGCATCATTTTAAGAGTCCAGCCCTCACCAGGCTGCATCCAGCCTTGGGGTTCAACAACGCCTGTGTCTTCACATCCCTGGAGCCCCACTGACATCCTTCAGCCACAGCCACGGCCGCTGCCAGCTGCTGCTGCCTCGGCTGAAGTGCAAGCCATCGGCAGTTACCTCTTTGCCCCCAGCAATGGGTCTGCTGTGCATTTTCAGGCGCCCTGAGGTGAGGCTACTCACCCACAGCGCCACCTAGAGCCAAAGTGCAGGCTTTCCAGCCGCCTGCCTGTGGCTGCTGCCACTGAAAGCAACACCACACTCCCAAGGAGTAGGGCCATAGTGCAGCTGCTGCTGCCTCCACCTGAGCATTTCACTGGGTACCTGGTGATCACCCCACCCCTGCCTACCACAGCCAACATTTGCACACATCAACAGGGGGTCTGAGGACAAGCCCTACCAGCCCAACTTTGCCTCACCCCTGCAGTGCCCAAGCACATCATCTTGAGGGCCTGGGGATGACCAACTCTTTTTTGATAAAAGTGTCAAGAACATACACTGGGAAAAGTACACCCTCTTCAATAAATGGTGCTGGGAAAACTAGATATCTGTATGCAGAAGAATAAAATTGAACCCCTGTCTCTCACCATATACAAAAATAAATTCAAGATGGATTAAGGTCTTAAATTTAAGACCTAAAGCTCTACAGTTGCTAGAAGAAAACATAAGCAACACAGTCAGGGCACTGATTTAGGCAAAGATTTTATGGCTAAGACCTCAAAAGCATAGGCAAATAAAACAAAAAATAGACAAGTGGGACAAAAGCTAAAAAACTTCTGCACAGCAAAGGAAACAATCAACAGAGTGAAGAAATAACCTCTTGAATGGGAGAAAATATTTGCAGACTATTCATCCATAAAAGGACTAATATCCAGACTATACAAGAAACTCAACTCAGTTGTAAATAATCCAATTTAAAAGTGGGCAAGAGACATAAATAGACATTTTTCAAAAGAAGACATATAAATGACCAATGGGTATATTTTTTTAAATGTTCAACATCACTAATGGTTAGAGAAATGCAAATCAAAACTATAATGATTTATCATCTTACCCCAGTTAGAATGACTATTATTAAAAAGAAAAAAAGAACAGATACTGCCAAAGATGCAGAGAAAATGCAACTCTGGTACACTGTTGGTGGGAATGTAAATATGTACAGCCACTGTGGAAAACAGTATGGAGATTTCTAAAAAAAAAAAAATTAAACATACAATTATGATACAATTCAGCAATCCCACTAGTAGGTATTTATCCAAAGCAAAGGAAATCATTGTATCAAAGGGATACCTACACACCCATGTTTATTGCGGCACTATTCACAATAACCAAGATATAAAATCAACCTAAGTGTCCGTCAATGGATGAATGGATAAAGAACATCTGGTATATGCACATGATGGAATACTATTCAGCCATAAAAAATGAAATAATGTCATTTACAGCAACATGGATGGAACTGAAGATCATTATATGAAGTGAAGTAAGGCAGGCACAAAAAGACAAACATCACGTCTCCTCACTCATATATAGAAGCTATAAAAGTGAATCTCATGGAGATCAGAGTAGAATGATACATATCAGAGGCTGGGAAGTATGTGTGAGTGAGGGTGCCAGGAGAATAAAGAGAGGTTGGTTAATGGGTAAAAACATACAGTTAGATAGAAGAAAATAAGTTCTCGAGTTAAATAGCACAGTAAGGTGACTATAATTAGCAATAATGTAGTGTATATTTCCCCAAAACATGACTGTATATTTTGCTAGAATAAAAAGTTTTTCAAAATGTAAGAAAAATAGAACAATGCAAATAATATTCATTAATCATAATTCAATTAAAGTAAAAGTTAATGACAAAACCAGAAACAAACAAAAAATGTGTTTTAGATGCTTTCTGTCAAACAAATCAAAGAGAAAATAAAACCTTAAATTGTAGAATACCTAACAAATAATGATAGCTAAAACACTACTTATTAGAACCCATGTGATGCTTCTAGAGCAGACTTACATACTTATATTTCACAGACTTACATATTTATACTAGCAAGCAAATTTAAATATATGATCATCAAGCTTAAAATGTTAGGGGGAAAAAACAGAAAATAAGCCAAAGGAAATCAGAAGTCTAAAATTAAAATGGTAAATATTAATGAATTTTATTAAAATAGTTGATCCTTTGAATAAAACTGTAAAAGCCATTAAGCTACTCTAATGAAAATAAAACATGAGGGTGTTTCTTAAAGGGAAGAATATTAAAATATTCTTTAATATTTAATATTTATATATAAAATATAAATTTATATTTATATTTTAATTTAATATTAAAATATTCTTTAAACACGTGGAGACATCTAAAAGAATAATAAGACTTCTTTATTCAAGTTTATCCAAACAAATTTACTACAATGAAATGCATAATATTTTAGAAAAATGTAATGTACCAAAATTTACTCAAGAAAGCATAAAAAAATCTATCATTAGTATTGAAGGGTCAACAATTTCACAGCATTTCTATCCTTGGAATTTATCTTGCAGATACATTTGTATATAGGAAAAATGATATATGCCCAAGATTGTTTACTGAAAATTGTTTGTAATAACAAGAAATTTGAACAACCTAAATACTGTCTATAGGGAATGGGTTAAAATGAATTATGGTATAGTCATGAAGTGGAATGCTATGTAGCTCAAACGATCAAAGAAACAAAAATAATACATTATTAATATATAAATAAATATACCCATGGGACAATCTTCAAGATATATTGTAAAGTAACAAAAAGTGAAGTGAATAAATGAATGTATAGTACTCCAGCAGTGCTTTAAAAATGAAAACAAAAGATAATTATGTTTACTTGTAACTTGTATGTGTGTTTGTTTGTGCATACACCCACACACACATATATATATATATACACACACACACACAATTTTTCTGAAAGTATAACAGGAACCTTATAATAGGTTCTATGAAATGGAGCTAAGTGCTTAGAGGACAGAAGTAAGACCTTTTTTTATTTTTTACCATTTTGTACATTTTGATTTTTTTTTTTTTTCTCACTGCAACTTCTGCCTCCCAGGATCAAACAGTCCCTCCCACCTCAGCCTCCTGTGTAGCTGGTGCTGCAGACACAAACCACCATGTTTTTAATTTTTTTTTTTTGCCTTTTGTAGAGGTGGGAGTCTCACTTTGTTGTCCAGGTTGGTCTTGAACTCCTGGCCTCAAGCAATCCTCCCTTCTTGGCCCCGCAAAAGGCTAGGATTACAGGCGTGAGCCATCACACCTGGCCCACTTTGAATTTTGAATCACGAGAATGTTAATTTTAAAATACATTTAATTTAAAGAACAGTAAAAGAACAGCAGCAGAATCAAAAACCTCTTTATCAAGAGGGCAACTGAAAATTAATGGTCGATTTAGGTATTTGGTCTCCAAATCATAGCCCTTACCTCCCACAATATACCCAAAGCAAAACTGGGAAAATCTAGTATTTTTCTATTTTACTCAATCACCTTGTCCTTCCGTTTCCACGTGAAATGGGAAAGTTAATACATGTGGAGACAAAATGGAATATAGTTTTAAAATTCAAATTAAATATTTTAAAATAATTGAAAGTCATTAGGAATAAAACCAATTTCAAAATTTAACTCACAAAACATACACAGTTGTTTGGCTACAAAGAAAAAAAGGCTTTGCTATGGTGACCCCGATTTGTAGTACATACCAAGGAGTAATTGAATCTTAACTCAGGTTTAATAACTCCTTTCCGGTTTGGAAATTTTCTGCTAACGCTCTTCTATAGTACGGAAATGAAAGAGTTCTAACAGACCTTTCCACCTCAATTATAGTTGGCTTTCAGAAAGCAGGAAAGAACTTACACAAGTAGAACAAGGTTTGGTACATCCTAACCTTCCTCGATATTTCATTAATATGTCATTAAGAAAAGTCGGTTCTCAGAGCCTATTTTTTATTTCACAATCTAAGTTGCTCTAGTTGGTAGAATGTAACATGGGTCTCATTCAACCATTGGAAAAATAATTCTAATCTTTAAAAGGTCTGTTTTTTGTGTCCAGATTTGCAAACAGCTTGCGGTGTGACATTGGATGACTCATAATATTTTGATTTCCAAGTCTAAATCTTTCCAAATTGGGCTGATAATATCAACAGCTTGAAGCCATCTCTTTGTAATGTTCTTAATGAAATAATGGTTCAGTAATAGTCAGTCTTGGGGTCTGGAACAGTCCCTTAGGTTTGAACAATACAAGCCTGAAAGATTTAACCTGCTGAAGGCAGAGTAAAGAAAGAACAGTTTCAGCGTATCAGGAATCATTTAAGCTACATCTAAGCATAGCTGGCTGCTAGTTTAACTATTTTGTATAAACTAATTGGCATGTTAGAACAGTGTAGTCAGCCACATGATCCATTAATAATGTAGTGCTAACTGCCTAAAGAGTAATTAAGGACCAATTATTTTAGATTGGTCGAATTGGTTTGCTATATAGATATATAACTTTAGTAAGCTTTTCTTCTAATTTCCTTAATGTTTATTAATTATTTCGTTTATTAAGCAAACTGCAAAATTCTTAATCCAGAGCAAGCACTTTCTAAAAAATAGCCTTTAGGGGCTGGATGTGTTTGCTTAAGCCTGTAATCCCAGCACTTTGGGAAGCGAGGGCAGGAGGATAGCTTGACCCCAGGAGTTCAAGATCAGCTTGGGCAACATGGCGAGACCCCATCTCTACAAAAGAATTAACCAATTAGCTGGGCCTAATGGTAAGCACCTGTAGATCCAGTTACTCAGGAGGCTGGGGCAAGAGGGTTGTTGGAACCTAGGAGTGGGAGGCTGCAATGAGCTGTGATCACGCCACTGCACTCCAGCCTGGGCAACAGAGACCCGGTCTCTAAAAAAATAAAAAAATAAAAAATGTTAAAAAAAAAAAAAAAAAACATGTACACTGCAGTGTCTTTCATGAATAGCAGCAAATGTCTTACCTGCTAGTCTTTGGTAAAACTATTCTTCTTTAAACTGCAAGTTTAAATCCTGCCATGCTGGGGTTTTATTAAGCTTTTTTTTTTTTTTTTTTTTTTTTGAGACAGGGTCTTACTCTGTAGCACAGGCTGGAATGCAGTGGTACGATCACGTCTCACTGCAACTTCCACCTTCCGAGCTCAAGAGATCCTCCTCCAACCTCAGCATCCGGAGTAACTGGGACTACAGGCACGCACCACCATACTTGGCTAATTTTTAAATGTTTTGTAGACACGAAGTCTCACTATACTGGCCCAGCTGGTCTTGAACTCCTGGACTCAAGCAATGTCCTGCCTTGGCCTTTCGAAGTGCTAGGATTACAGGAAGGAGCCACCCTGCCTGGCCGAAACATATTGTTCATTGTAGTAAAATATACATAAAATTTACCATTTTAACCATTTTAAGGTGTACATTTCAGTAGTGTTAAGTACATTGTTGTGCAACCATCACCATCATTCATGTCCAGAACTCTTTTTACCTTTCCAAACTGAAACTTCCTTCCTGTTAAACAACTTCCCATTTGCCTCTTCCCATCTCCTGGCAACCACCAATCTACTATCTATTTCTATGAATTTGACTACTCCAGGTATCATATATAAGTGGAATAATATATAATATTTTTCCTTTTGTTACTGACTTATTTCACTTAGGCTAATGTTCTCAAGGATCATCCACATTTTCACCTGTGTTAGAATTCACTTCCTTTTTGATAAAAATATTCTTTTGTCTGTATACACAACTTTTTATTGTATTAATTTATTGATAGACACTTGGATTGCTTCTGCCTTTTGGATATTATGAATAATGCTGCTATGAACATGGTCGAACAAGTATCTGGTTTAGTCCCTGTTTTTACTTCTTTTGGGTAAATACCCAGAAGTGAAATTGCTGGATGGGATGGTATTTCTATGTTTAATTTTCAGAGGAATTGTCGTTCTCTTCTCCATAAAGGCAGCACCATTTTACATTCCCACCAACAACGCACAAGTTTTCCTATTTCTCTACATCTCCACCAAAATTTATTTCATTTATTTTTTACAATAGCCATCCTAATGGGTGTGAACCTATAACCTTAGTGAATCTTGACTAAATGAAATGAATGAAAACAAGTAAATAATGTTCAGTGTTGTTTCAAAGCTTTTAAGCCACGAAATCCATTGTTTAGACTATGCAAACGCTTACTCTTTAATAGACATAGCAACATGGCCATTCTGTTTGAAATGAGGTTGGGGCAGCAGAGCTCTGCCAAGTTTCCAAGCTTCCAGCCTTCTTTCTTTCCTGTGATACTGTAAGGAAACACCCCAAATCAGTAAACAGTAACAAATGGCTCAAAATATCACTACTTCAGACCCATAAGTGTTCAGACTTGTAACCTATGCTTCGGTGCCTAGTATAGCCGCCATTTCAGTCTATAAAGTTAGTTTCAAAAGTGAAAGCAAAGAATTTAAAACTCAGAGCTACCCTTAAATCTGTTAAATATACTGTGTAATCCTACAAGTGCCCTCACAGTTCCTTGGCATTTGAAAGTATTTTGCAAATCCATATTATCCCTTAATCCTCTCAAATTGACTCAAAATGCATTGACATCATTTAAAAAGTAATTTCAAGCTGATGAACCTTTTACTGTCCTTGTATTTTAAAACTGAATAGTGTGGAATCTAAATTGCTTGAACATCCAATCATGTTTAAATGCGTGATTATCCAACAAATATACTCTACAGGAGACACTACTTAGTGGGTTCCCAATACCCCATTACCCTCTTAGTGAAATACAGATTCATGAGTGCTTTTTCTAATATGTGTATGCATACCATAGTTTCTAAGTCGATCAGACAACAAAAAGGCAGCATAGTGTACAGACTCTGGAACCAGGCTGCTTGAGTTAGAGCCTAGTTCCACTACTTACAAGCTGTGCCACCTTAGGTAAATAAGTCACTTCTCTGAGCCTCAACTGTGATTGGTTACACAGGGATAATGTTGGAACCTATTTCAGAGAATTGCTATGGGGATTAAATGAACCAATATTTATGAAGTAATTGGAGCAATGCTTGACATGAACACCATAAATCAAATTTGATGAAATTTTTTTCTCTTCTGATAAAAGTTATGTTATAGCTATATTTCCCTAGAGATCTGTTTCATTCTAATATATGTTGTCTGTGTGCTACCTCACTTAGTAAAGCCAAGAAACTGCATATGGACTTAATCAGTGTCCTTCCAGAAAGGGTTTTAAATGCCACTGGGATGGGAGCTGGTTACTGAGAGCACTTTCTAATCTGGTGACTGCTACAAATTTTTGTCAGCTCCCATCAGTTTCTTACATGCCTCTTTGATTCAAGTCATAATGAAATATTTGTAATTATCCAAAAGAATGATACTTTGTCAAACCTCTACACCTTCCCACATCTTGTTCCTTCTACCTGAATTATCCTTGTAACACTTTTTCTTCTAGCTAAATAACATGAGTTTTCAGTATTGATTGAGAAATCATGATTAACTGGTGAATTTTATTTGAGTTCTGGGCATGATGACAGACTATCAAAACAATCCCTAAATCAAGAAACTCCATGGGGAAGCAAACAGTAGATGTTCCATATTAGCCTTCTCACCATGTGTTATAGCATAAAATCATTCAACCTAATATACAACTTAAGTCTCTAGAAAAAGAAACCAGGTCATCATGGCCACCATACTGCATGTAACCAGAGCACTGGTTCCTCCTCTGCCTTTACTCCATTCTCCCTCTCTTCTCTCTGGAGTCTGTCTCTTGAGAGTGCTCCTTAGTACTCCTGGTTCAACTATACACCATTATTAAGCACTTGTTACCCCTCAGAAATTCTGGGCAGTTTCCTCATTAAGTTGTCATTCCTTTTCCGTGCATGCTAGTGAATACCCCTGACCTTATTGGTATAACTACTACCCAGATGTAGAACATACTCAAAACCCTCATACTACTTCCCAGTGAATAGTCCCCTGATGTAAACACTATTTTGACTTCTGTCATTATATATCAGTACTGGTTGTTTTTGAACTTCATATAAATAAAATAAATATAGTATGCACTTTTTCACCCGACATTATTGTAAATGAGATACATTCATGTTGATCCATGTTGTATTAGTTTGTTCTTTTCATTGTTCTCTTATATGAATTTACAGCAATTAATCTAAATATTATATTGTTTGACATTTATGTTATGTCCAGTTTTGACCATTATAATTAATATTTCATAAAACTTTTCACATCTTTTAGCACAAATATGGACTTATTGGGGGGAGCATACCCTAAATTGGAATTCCTGGGTCACAGAAATACATGTGCACTTGTGTGTGCAGACATACACACATGCACACACACACACACACCCCTCCCTTCCAAGATCAAATATTAATTATCAGAAAAATGACTGTAACTTTAAATCCATAATGAAAAGGAGAATCAACAATCATGTATGAGGCACCTTCTGTCTTTATGACCTATAGTAGGCATGACTGCCCCATAATTTGTAAGACAGATTGTTTTCTAGTGAAAAGCATATTTAACATGATAATGAAGATAGTCTTGGTTCCTTTCTTTTATTACTCACCATTCTCCTATGCCTATCAGACTTTGCCCCTCAGACATGCTTTATGTAAGAAAGAGCCATAATATTGCCATAAATCCGTCTTAATATCCACTCTTTTAGCTAGGAAATTTCAACTAGGAAAACTTCAGATGCCAGTAATTCCTAACCGGGGGTCTTTCTAGTCCATAATCCCTGAATAGAAGAGGAAGTATGTGGTATGAAAGTAAAAGGTGGTTTAATTCTTCTGGTTACATAGGGTTAGATAAGAATAAAAGGCATAAGGCATTTTCCCAGCCATGTTCCAAAAAGTATAAGGTGTTGGTAAGTATTAGAAGGAAAAAAAGTGTGCTAGAGTTGTGGAAAATGATAGTTTAAAAACATTGAGCAGGTTTCTTTACTACAAGAATTATTGATACTTTTAATATTTTGTGAAGCTCTAAGTTAGTGATGCAGACTTTATTATTTCCCAAACTTATTGAATATGAAACTATTTTCTTGGACCACCTAGTAACATTTTTTTGGAATCAATGATTATTAGAACCCATCTTAAGAAATACAGCTATAGGCCAATAAGGAATGCCATGCAGCCAAACAAACTGAGGCACTCCCAAACTGTGTCACTCCACAGGGACGGGAGAAGAATCTTGCAGAGTTTTGCTCTGTCAACAGTTA
Organism: Mandrillus leucophaeus; assembly: GCF_000951045.1. Taxonomy (NCBI): domain Eukaryota; kingdom Metazoa; phylum Chordata; class Mammalia; order Primates; family Cercopithecidae; genus Mandrillus; species Mandrillus leucophaeus. The sequence goes on from NW_012102798.1 coordinate 323,969, forward strand.
CTGACGGCATGACTTATGTACTCTAGGCCCTGTGTTAGATACAGGGAAGTTAAAAATGATAAGATTCAGGCCCTTCTGTAGAGTTACTCACAAGCATGAGTAGTGCTTTCTTATGCAAAAACCATCTTATTCAGGGCTAGAATGCTAGAGCAGCTTTTTAAACATTAAATTTTGTTTTTAAATTGATAACAAAAATTGTACACATTTAGGGTGTATAACATGATGTTTTGATGTACGTATACACTTATCAAAATGTATAAAAGGAATGGCTAAATTAAGCTAATTAGCATATCCGTTACCTCACATATTTGTCATTTTTGTAGTGAGAACATGTAAAATCTCTCTTAGCAATTTTCAAGTATACAGTATAAGTGCATTAGTCCATTTTCACACTGCTATAAAGACACTACCCAAGACTGGGTAATTTGTAAAGGAAAGTGGTTCAAGTGAAACACAGTTCTGCCTGGCTAGGGAGGCCTCAGGAAATTTAAAATCATGGCAGAAGGGGAAGGGGCATGTCTTACATGGTGACAGGAGAGGAAGAACCTTTATACAACCATCAGATGTCATGAGACCTCACTCACTATCATGAGAACAGCATGGGGGAAACCACCCCCATGATCCAGTCACCTCCCTCCCTCAACACATGGGGGTCACAGGTCCCTCCTTCAACATGTGGTGACTACAAATCAAGATGAGGTTTGGGTGGGGACACAGAACCAAACCATATCAGGTACATTGTTATTAACTACAGTCTCCATGTTGTACAAGAGACCTTCTGAACATTTTTCTCCTAACTGAAATTTTGCATCTTTTGACCGCTGTCTTCTTAAATAACTCCCATGCCCCCTAACTCTGTAACCACCATTCTGTTATCGACTTCTATGAGTTTGAAGTTTTAGATTCCACACCTAAGTCAAAGCATGAAGTATTTGTCTTTCTGTGCCTGGCTTATTTCATTTACGATAATGTCCTTCACATTCATCCATGTCTCAAATTACAGGATTTCCTTCTTTTTCTGGCTGAATAGTACTCTATTGTGTATATATAACACATTTTCTGAATCCATTCACCCGTTGATGGGCATTTAGGTTGCTTCCATATCTTGGCTATTGTAAAAAGTGCTCTGGAGCAACTTTCTTACCTAACGGTATATACAGGAGTACTGTTTTTTGGGGGTTGCCTTGTTTTTCCTGTTTCTTTATGAATAAAAATATATATCTCCCACAATTCTGATTAGCATTTGTAGTAGTCCTGGCTTTTAGAATTACAAGATATTGTATTTGGATAGTACAGTCATAAGCCACATAATGACATTTTGGTCAAAACAAACTGCAAATACCATGGTGGTCCCATAGTTTTATAATACCATATTTTTACTGTATATTTTCTGTGTTTATATAAGTTTAGATACACAAATGCTTATCATTGTGTTACAGTTGCCTGCAATGTTGAGTACAGTAACATGCTGTACAAGTTTGTACCCTAGGAGTGATAGGTTTTACTATATAGCCTACGTATGTTACATAATTTAGTTTTGTGTAAGTACCCTTGTATTAATTTGTTCTCACACTACCTGAGAGTGGGCAATTTATGAAGAAAAGAGGTTTAATTGACTCACAATTCCATAGGCTTAACAGGAAGCATGACTGGGAAGCCTCAGGAAACTTACAATCATGGCGGAAGGCAAAGGAGAAGCAAGCAATTTCTTCACATGGCAGCAAGAGACAGGGCACAAAGGGGGAAGTGCCACATGCTTATAAACCGTCAGATCTTGTGAGAATTCACTCACTATCATGAGAACAGCAAAGGGGAAATCTGCTCCCATGATCCAATCACTTCCCACCAGGCCCCTTCTCCAACACGTGGGGATGACAATTCGACATGAGATTTGGGTGGAGACACAGAGACAAACCATGTCAGCCCTCTATGATGTTTGCACAATGATACAGTTGCCTACGGATACATTTCCCAGGATATATTCCTATCGTTAAGAGATGCATGACTATACTTCGCATACTTTTAACCTTTTGAATGTCCTTTATCTCATTAGAACCACTCAATTTCTGTGATTGTTAGACAAAAGAGAGATTATTTTCATTAGACCTATGGAGTAGTTGAGAGAGAGAGAGTTAGTATGGAAGTCAGCAGGATGGAGTGGAAGAAAAGACCTGAAGAAGACGCCAAAGACACACACCCTGATTCCCTAGCAGCCACTAACTAGATGCATGACTTCTTACAGTTGTTTATATCCCTTTTCAAATAATGATAAAAACCTTTTCTATGTACCTGTTAGAGTTGTTGGGAGGCAAAATAAAACTTAGATAAAATAGTTTGCAAAAATATAAGCACTAGGCAAATATGAGGTATTCTTACTCATGATAGTGAGTGAATTCGTTCACAGCTATATACTTCATCAGAGATAAAGTTAGTATGAGAAAGCAATGCTCTTGAATGAATCTAGTGCTTTTCCAAAATATTAAGATGTGGGAAAATAAAACAAATACAGATTATTGAATATCTTCCTTAATCTTTATCGTAATTCCACACTTGACCTGCAGTAACCTGAGCAAACATTTTTAAAACATTAAAACTTTGATCATGTCATTCCTTTGCCTAAAGCTGTTTGATGGCTTTCCATTGCAGTAAAAGTAGGATCCGCACGCCTTTTTGTGATCCACAAGACCAGGCCTGATCTGGCTGATGCCGATCTTACCAACCTCCATTGAGTGTTTTCGTTCTTTACTACCCTCCAGACATATTCATTTTGCTTCCTTGAATTCTCCAAGTTCTTCTTTCCTATATTAAAGCTTCTTTGTGTGCTAGTTCCTTTGCTTGAAATGACCCCTCTGCCTTCATCTTCATATTTTGGATCTCAGATTAAATGTTGTTTCTTTAGAGAGGGCATCATATGTATTATATATCTCATGGTACTTACCCTCATAGCACCCTGACTTTCTTTATGGCAAAGTCTTTATAGTTTTTGTAATCTTTATTTAAAAAAAAAAAAAAAAAACAGATCGGGGCGGTGGATCACACCCATAATCCCAGCACTTTGGGAGGCCAAGCTGAGCGGATCACAAGGTCAGCAGTTTGAGACCAGCCTGGCCAAGATGGTGAAACCCAGTCTCTACTAAAAATACAAAAATTAGCCAGGTGTGGTGGCAGGCGCCTGTAATCCCAACTACTCAGGAGGCTGAGGCAGGAGACTCGCTTTAACCCGGGAGGCGGAGGTTGCAGTGAGCCAAGACCACAACATTGTACTCCAGCCTGGGCAACAGAGTGAAACTCTGTCTCAAAATAAACAAAAATAAAATAAATTTTTAAAAATTTTTTAAACAATTGATTTTTTGTGTGTTATTATTTTTAAGTGTTTCCTTTCCCTGATGTACTATAAACTTCATGAAAGCAGGGACATTGTAGTTTTTTTTTTTTAATTAGGTTGTATACAATGATTATCACGATGACTGAAACATAGTAGCCATTCAATAAATGTTTTATTAATTAACTTGGCTGCACACTACTTTTTATCAAAAGCGTCAATGCTGTGTTTGAGAAAAGAAGGAATACTGCTTTATGAATGTAAACAGTGTGTAACTAAGCCTTTAGTTTGAAAGAATAATCATTAACAGTATTGAATATTTTTAATTATATTGCTATGTTTTTAACCTGTGATTCCCATCTGAAGCATGTTGGTATTCCTTCATTCCTCACAGCTCACTGCCAGCCACCATCTCCTTTTGCCTTTACTGTCAGTACCTACTTCTCTGGTTTCATACAGACTTTGAAAGAATACAGAACCTCCTGACAAATGTAAACCTGCTAGGCAAGAAAACAGAGTCACTACTAATGGGAAAGATATGTTAACTGTAACAGCGATACACTATGCTATTTTTAAAGGAATTTTTAGCATTAAATAAATATTTCCCTTAATCACATATTACTTTGATCATTATTTAAAAGGAGTAGAAAAAAATAAAATTTTAGTTGTATTACATTTATTTTATAACAAATAGCAACAGAAGACAAATATCAAATTCTGAGGCATCAGGTAAAATTTCACAGTGTTCCTTTCTCTTCATGTCCCAAGAGACCACTCCTGCTTTCCAAATGTTGCAAGTTGTATTAAACAAATAGCTCATAGACCATGCCGCTGCTGGGTGTCTTGCAAAGACCTGTGTGTTTTGTTAATCTCTGAGTCCATCTGTGGCGTTCCTGTGCCAGCACTAGAAATGATCTGTAAAATATTTAACATCTTCAGTGCTTCAGGGTTCCTAATGATTCCAGAATAGTAAGCATTGACTATAAAATATCTTGTATGAAAAGGAAAAAAAATGCATGTTTTCTATTTTTATTCTTTCTTCTTTTCTTTAAACCCATTGTCACCAGTCACTTCAGTAGTGCTGCAGGCCGCTGTTTATTCCTTCTTTTACTCACGCATTCTTTTAGTCATTCACTCCTTCATTTTTTTATATTGAAGTAATTATAAATTAACTTAGCAATTGCAAGATTAGCAGAGACTTCCCATGTATGTTTCACTTGACTTTCTCCAATGATATCTAACAAAACCACAGTACAATTAACAAACTGAGAAACTGACATAGTAGTAAACAATCTACACATTTTATTCAGATTGCAACGATATTTACATGCATTCTTTTTTTTGGTGTATAATTATGTAAAATATTATCACATGCAAAAATCTGTGTAATCAGCACCACAATCAAGATGCACAACTGTTTTATCACCCTAAAGAAACTCCCTCATACTATCCCTTTATAGTCACACACTTTAGGCAGCCCTAACACCTGGTAAACACATCTGTTATCTATCACTGTAATTTTATTATTTTAAGAATGTTATGGAAATGGAATCATAACAAGGTAATCTTTGGAAATAGCTTTTTAAAATTCAGCATAATGCCCTTGAGAGCCATACATGTTATCTGTATCAATAATTTGTTCCATGTTATTATTGAGTAGTATTCCACTGTAATCCATTCACCTGTTGTAAGACATTTGGGTTATGTACAGGTTTTGACTATTACAAATGATGCTACTACAAACATTTCTACACAGAATGTCGTGTGAACATACATCTCCTTTCTCTTGGGTAAATAGCTAGGAGTGAGATTGCTGGGTCACATGGTAAATATATGTGGCCCTTCATCAGAACTGCCACAATGTTTTCCAGAGTGACTATGCCACTTTAAATTCCCACCAGCAATCTGTGAGTAATCTGCTTTTTCCAAATCCTCGCCAGATTTTGATGTTGCCATTAATGTTTATTTTAGTCATCTTTTAGGTGTATGGTATGATTCTCTTCATGGCTTTAATCTGAATTTCTCTAATGGCTAATCAAGTTGAACACCCCTACATGTGCATATTTACCATCTGTATATCTTCTTTGGTAAATGTCTTGTCCTGTCTTTTACCCATTTTTGAACTGGATTTTATTTTCTGTTGATTTTAAAGTATTCTTTAAATATTTGGTAGATAAGTCCTTTGTTGGAAATGTGATGTACAAATATTTCCTCCCAGTCTGTGGCTTACCTTTTAATTCTCTTAACATGGTTGTTCAAGTGCAAAGGTTTCTAATTTTGACAAAATATAATTTTCCATTTTTCCTTTTATAGGTCATATCTTTGGTGTCAAGTCTAGGAACTTAATGCCTAATCCTAAATCATGAGTGTTTTCTCCTGTTGTTTTTTCTAAAACTTTTATAGTTTTATACTTTATGTTTAGAACTATAATCCAGTTGAGTTAATTTTCATGTAACTTGTGATAGTTAAGTTGAAACTTTCTTTTTTCCTTTCCTTTTTTCACTTGTCAATATCTAATTGTTAAAAGACTATCTATCCTTCCTTTGAATTGCTTTTGCACCTTTGTCAAAAATTAATTCACCATACTTACTTGGGTGTATACTGGACTCTATATTCTGCTCCATTGATACAGATCTATTCGTTTGCCACTCTCTCTTAATTACTGAGTCTTAAAATAAGGTAATGTGATTCTTCCCACTTTATTCTTCTTTTTCAAAATTGTTTTAGGTATTCCACATTCTTTGTTTTTCCACATACGTTTTAAAATCAGCATTTTAAATATATCTACACAAAATCCTGCTGGGGTTTTGATACAGATTGTATTAAATAATACATTTGGGGAAAATTAACGTCTTTGCTACTTTGAATTTTCCAATCCATAAACATAGTAGGCCTCTCCATTTATTTAAGTCTTCATTTATTACTTTCTTCATTATGTTGTAGTTTTCAGCACATAGATCATGTACATGGTTTGTTAGCGGTATAACTAAATATTTCAGTTTGAGCTATTATAAATGATACTGTAATTTTAATTTTTATTTCCATTGCAAAATTTGATTTGTTCATTGCTGGTATATAAAAATATGATTTATTTTTATGTTACAACTTTGGGACAATGCTAAATTCACTTGTTAATTCTAGGAGGTTTTAATTTTTTTAAATTTTTGTAAATTTCTTTCACAAGTAACACAGTTTCTAACAGATTTTTTAGATCGGTTCCTTGAGATTTTGTACACAAATAATCATGTAGAATGACTTTATTTTTGGTAATAGGTTTTCACCACAACTTTGTGAACAAGGGACTTGTCATAATGTTTTCCTGTTTTATACAGACTGTTCAAAGTTTTTAAATACTTTTTCCTTCTTTAATTCTAAGGCCTCAAATCAAGTAATACCATTATATAAGGCTTTGCATCTCTAACGCTCTATTCCAAAATTGGAAATTTTTTCTCTTTCTCCTCCTTCATTTTGACCTGATTTAGATATCAAAGGTTATCCTGATGCCATCTGCACATCTTTGCAGAAAAGGATTTTTGAAACATTAAAGTTTGAAGATGAGAACTTCATCCAAAAATAGTCATGGAGGCTAATCTTCTTCTTCTGTAAAAAATATGACAAATGACTACAAGTTTCTTTCCAAATATAAAAATATGCTTTTTATTTAACCATTAGATACTATTATAGCCATGAATGTATGACTTCCTTCAGGTTTGTCCTTCTCCAAGATTTCCTATATCCAGAAGCAGAAATATTTCTTCTTGGATGTTCTCATTAGATGTCTCCTTTGCAGAAAAAAATTATGCTAATAGTTGTCTCATCCGTCCATCTAAAATTGCCACCATTCACCCACCCAAACTTCCTTACCACAGCCCACCATTTGCTGGTGGGAAATGTGGTTCAAATGTATTGCATTTGTTTATTTTTGAACTCTTATTGAGAAATAGTCTCCTTTTGAAGGGCATCAGAATCCTAGAATGTAAATGTGGGTATGTTGGTCCAAAAAGCTGCCCATTGATCATCACCACTCTCCACCTAAGAGTTACTGATAACATTTTATGTGTTTGAAGTTAGCAAGAGTATTTTTAACCTAATCAACATGGTTATGGAAGGCCTTTCTTTCCCAGATGAATTAATGCCATATTAAAACATTTCACAATGGACATCTGCAATTCATTGTCTTTTCTGAGCCTTTGTTGAACTATGCTCATGACCTTTCTGGTGCCAAGATGGGATAAGCATTGGTGTTAAAGGGCAATCCCTGTACAGAAAGAAAGTTGACACTCTTTCTCCATCTGTGAGACCTGCCTAAGTCAGAGGAACTGAAAAGTACTTCACAACCATGTTAATTAATTTAAAAATAACTAAATTGTATAATTTTAAGAGACTTCTACAGACAAAAATCTTATTGTTTAAATGCAGTTAGTTCCATTAACTCAGTTACCTCTCATAAAGTCAATGTCAATAACAAACTAAAATGGATAGAATTGATGTTAATAACAATATATTGAAAGAAAAATTGGCCTGTAGACAAGTAAGAACTGACATACATTTGTATGATGTCAAAGTAGGATTTTTTTTTGGTGGGGGAAGGCAAATATTTTATTCAGAAGGTAAACCTCACTAAAGAAAATGCAGCAAAATTGAGTTAATTGAATTTAAATTAAAATTCATAATATAGTTCACAGAAGTATGTTACTAGTCCACTTTCTGGCAGATTTCTATTTACACTAGTCGTTAAGCTTTTGCAAATGAGCATTATTAACTTTTGCCTCATTTCAATTTTGATGTGCTGAGACTAAGTCCCAATCATCCTGTCTTCATTTCAGCTTTGTCTATAAGTAAAAATATACATTTGATAACTAGAACTCAACTAACCAGCATCTTCTAGTTACTGAGTATCTATCTGCACTCTACCAGAAAAGAAGAAATCAGAGTTTAAATTTTAAAAGGCCAAAAAAGAAAAATTAATCCAGTGTAGTCAACCTGGGGTCAGCCTACATTCACCTCAATTTCCTAAATCTACCACTTCTACACATAATGTTCTGAATAATGAGAATGGATCTTCAATCAAGATGATAGCCTTAAAGCCTTCCTTAACTACAAAGGCAAGCAATTTGCCTGGCACATTCTATGGGATATGGGAAAGAGGGGAAGAGTGTGTTATTCAAGTATAAAAATAAAATGGGTGGGGAAGGTATGCATATGTGCATGCAGGATATATATGAGAAATCTCTATACCTTCCGTTAAATTTTGCTGTGTACCTAAAACTGGTTTATAAAGTAAAGTTGATTTTAAAAATAAGTAAAATGACATTTTCTGTTCATCTTCAGCTATCTAGAAATTTCAAATAACCAGAATCAAAATCCCATAATTGTGTGCCAGTTAAATATGGCTTTTCTTTATTCATTTCAAGTCAAAATGACAAATTACCAGCCCTCTGCGTCCTAGATATGAGCCCTACATCAACTGAGGCTGATGGAGAATTCTCCTGAAGGCTGATGAAGCTGTACAGCATTTGGCAGTGATAAATAGGTTTGGCTGACAGTAATAGATACCCATCAACAGTTAAATATTGAGTTTCATTCAGCTGACACTCATAGGAGGAATAGCTTCTAAAACACTCTTTTGTGCACTTACGTTGTTCTACCAGTAAAGGAAAAGTACTTTTGGTTACCTCATCAATAGGTACAGGAAACCCTCCTGTTTCCCAAATTTAGGAGTCCATTTTAGAAGTCACAGTTCTGATGTTCCCTTCTTTCTCTGATAGCTAAATATGCCTTCTGTTTCTTAGTGTTGCTTCTGCTGTGGCCTGAGAAGACCCTCCCTCTTAGAAAGGTTATTAGTTAATATTCATGCCAGCTTGCAGAGTAGTAACATATGAATAATCAAAACACATGAAAAAGAGGCAAGCCTTGGTAAAAGGAGAATAAGAAACCAAATATCAGTTTGGGTAAACCTATAACCTACCCTGTAGGAATAAATAGAGTAGCCCACATTTCTTTAGTCGAGAAGCCTAAGATATAAAATAATCTCCGATTTCTTCCTTTAAAAACATTCTAACGAATAAAACGTTTGCCATGTATTTAGTTTTAAGGATGACAGGAGGCTGATTTTTGTCAAGATGTTCCAATCCTAGAGCTGAGCTAATTTCCATGGCAGCAATATCATAAAGACAGTTAAAACTGTTTCAAAGCAATATGCTAAATTAAAAGAACACTCTAAACTAAAAGAGCCCCACGGATGACTGTAAAGAAAATTGGAAATAATTTTCAAGTCCCCTTTCATCCAGAAGGCTTATAAATGTGTAGTGAAATAAAAAAGAAAGGCATCTGTATCTTTTTTCAGTTAAGTTTAAAGGAATATAGCCAAACAGAGGTTACTGGCAGATGTTTTGTTTCTACTCATTAATCTGGGCAGAAACAGATTTTTGCAATTGAATTCTATTTAATATGTGTGCTTCCCATAATCCTGCAAACACATTTCAAAGTACTGTACTTGTATTGCACTTTCAGGGTTGTTGGGGAGAAAATATGCCTGGCATGTTTTAGAATCGGTGTAGCCAATGTTTTGCAAGAGGCACTAAATCCTTGGCATCTTTCCTAAGCTTATTAAAATGTTGTATTTGCCTTTCAAGTGTCACTTTTTAACCAGAGCACTCTCATAATTTTACCCTAACTCTGTGACAGCTCCCATGTTTTAAGGCAGCTAGAATTTTAATGTTTTGTACATATGACAAAGGAATAAATGGCCCCTCCATGAATAATTTTCAGTTTTGCGGGATGAAATGATTGTCAGAAAGCTGTATTAGACCTGCTATCACTGTTTTAGAGATAAGAAAAAGAAACAATATTCAAGGTGATATGCCTAACTGCCACAGAGCCACCATAATAACACTCATTAACTTCAGGTGAGCAGCCGTAGACTTTAAAATATATTTCAAAAAATTACAAAAAAAGTCTATTTTCATTGAATTGTTTTTAAAGCAGCTTAACCATGTTACAAACATAAGATAAAAATACAAAATGAACTGATAAAATGGTTCTCAGTCAAATAAATGAGATATGGAGTGAAGCCTGTTACAATGCCTGTGTCTAGAGAAAAAGATGGCACTTAGGTGAAAGCTATTCCATATGCGGGTAGAGAGGAGACAGAGAGACAAGGAGAGAGAGAGAGGGAAAGAACTCATAACTAAGTGTGCAGTTGTGACTGCATTTGATCTACAGGGTAGTGAGGTACGAAACATTGAGGTTCTTTCCAATGGAGGTGTACTATACTCTTATATTAATAATAAGCTAAGAGGTTGAATCTTTTTTATGTTGTAGAACAAGATAACATCATGTGCTTCCAGAATTGTCCCCAAACTCCTTCTCAAGAGATGCTGATGGTCTCCTGGTTGCCAAAGAAAATATCATTATAGGGGGAAAAAAATACATCTGCTGAACTAAAAAGAAAAATCACATTCTTTCACCTCTAGTTATAACTGAGAAATAAAAATAGTCTTGGAGTGAGACTGAGGGCGGTGCCTTCTGTTACTCTTTCCCTTACCACGTTTTACTATCCTCATGCTGTCAAATAAATAGTTTTGAGATATTATGTCTTATGTAGCCTGAGATGTTACTTCTCTCAAAGCTATCCATCCTGTAGCTTGGGATCAAATAAATAAGCAAAGGAGAAGGAGAAGGAGAAGGAGAAGGATTAAACTGTAACCTTGGCATCAGTGTTAATTTTGGGGTCAGAGTATATCTTTGGACAAGAGATTTCCCAGCACCCATAAAGTTACAAAATCATATTACTGACTCCATCTCTCAACACAATCAACTCTTCACTCACTGACTAGTTTCATTCTTATTTTGGCTACAAATGTGGTAGTTCTGATAATGTATATGAGGAAAGCTCTACCCCAAGTATAGGTACTAATACATTCTCTGCACATACTAAAGGCAAGAATAAAACATCTTATTCTACAGACAGAACTACAGAATTTTGGGATGCCAAAAACGTAAGAAACCTTGGGGATCACCTAGTTTAAGAAGGAGAAATTGGTGAGTAGGCATCAAGAGAGATTGTACAAGATTATTCTGATAGTGGTAGAACCAGGACTGAATCCCCTATCTCCTTATTGCTAATCTGGTAAGATATGTCACTTAATCAGACAGTTTTCCGGTTTTCCTTCCAATGTTGGTGGCGATTCCCTAAGCATGATCTGCAATATGAACTTCTGCTTATGGAATATGTAATCTATCTCTTGAAGATGAAAAAGTGCATATTTCAAGACCAAAGAGAACCACACTTTTCCCTAATGGTTTTCTCTGACCACAGTATTTTTATATTTTAAAAATGTTCATATTTTCACATTCACATTCAAGATATTGGATTGAATAAACCTTGATATTTAGTATGAAACTGTTTCCCATGATTCACCTATTGAAGTAAGGTTTCCTAGTGGTATAATTCATTTTTATGTCAAAGCACTTTGACCACAAACTCCCAGGAACAACAATATTAAATTATAAAAATAAAAATTCATAAAATGCATAATTTGTCAAACTTTTATCCCAGAAAAAATAATGACTTTTGAGTACTCAAAATATACTATGAGGGTTTAAGTGGCAGATCCTTTTAAGTGCTATTTGCATTTTAATAAGACCCAAATTCAGTCTTGTAACAGTTGTTAGGCTAAAGCATATGTTCTCATATTGTTTGTTATTGTGTATGCTTCCTCTCTCCTCAGCTACATCATAAACTTCTCTAAGTGTAGGAATCGCTTCATGAAACCTTTCTTTTCCTGCACCCAACACAGAGCTTGCCATGTGGTCAGTGCTCCATATATATTTCTAGAATTAACAGATTTACTACTTATCTACAAGATAATACATATAGTTTTTTTTTTAAGAACATAGGCTTCAGAGGCAGGCAATCTTGAGTAGGAGGATGCAAATTCATCAGTTGCGTGATCTTGCAGAAATTACTTGATGAGGCTGACAGTTTCTCACCCACAATACTGAGAAAAATATCAATGATGGTAATTACCTCACAAGCTTATTGTGAAATGAGGTAACATTTGTGAAATGCTTAGCACATTGCCTGCTTAATGCAATGGACATAAGCAATAAATACGCACTTTCTTTTTTCCTTTTTGTGCTTTTAAATTAGAATCAAATTTACTATATAAATGACCTGGAAAGACCCTACCACAGGAAAAATTTGGGCCATGCAATTACATGCAACAGGATACATTACTTCAATTTATTATTTATAAAATGAAAATGATAATATAATCGTCACAAAGCTAATGGGAGTATTAAATGAGAATAATCTAAACAAAGGAATTACTACAGTGCTTACTTCAGAGTAGATGCTCAACACGTGATATTTATTGCTAGAATATTTTATTCAACCAAAGTTCTTCATTAATATGAACTCAATTTTTAAAAGTTCATCACCTAAAAGTATAACTAAGAGGTAATATTGTCTAAATATATTTCTGATTCCTCCGTGGCAGTATGTGTAAACCCTTGTATGTGATGGATAACTTTCAGATTTTTTCCCGGCCTATATTTGCATGTCCTCCTCTAAATATGCTACTGAGGAAAAAGAAGGGATGAAGTGCTGGGGCCACAACGAAGAGTAAAGCGAAACAATGAGGATGAAAAAACTTAGTCTCTATCTTTCTAAACTTGCACAAAAGCAGAGAATAGTGTGATGAACTCTTTTGTCCACATTACCTGGTTTCAATGATTATCAATATTTTACCAATTTTGTTTCCTCTCTTAAGTCTGAACTCTGTATGTATGGATGCAGGTTTATTTTTAAAATAATACCAGATATCATGTCATCTCACTCACAAAAACTCTGATATGCATTGTCTAACTGATACAGACTTTATACTAACATATATACCATGCCATTACCACACCCCCCCAAAATTAACACTAATTCCATATTATCCTCTAATACCCAGTCCACATTTAAATTTATCTTATTTTCTCAAAACATTTGTACATTTAATTTAGTTCCAATTAAGAGTCCAACACTGTCTATACATTCCATTTGGTTGCTACTTCTCTAAAGACTCATTCTGAGAGTCATTTCATTTTCTTTTTCCACGTGAGCTATAATGTGAGTAAATTTGCAACTCTAATTTGGAGGCTTTGCTAGAAACTGGAAAGGCAGAGAACAAGTTAGAATGGCTAACTGTAGATGCTCAGATACAGCAACCATTATTAGCTACCTCTATTCAGTGAACACTAATAAACACTAAAAAATAATTTGGTTGTACTTGCTGAACTTCAAATAAGTTACTGTCTAAAACAAAACAAAAGAACAGAAAAACAAACTAAAAGCCATCGTATTTTTGTTCCTTCATCTAATTCCTCAGTATTATCTGTTGCTTCACCTTTCAGAAGGTAAATGATATTCTCTACAGTCATCCAGGGTATATCATAGAAATGGTTAATGTACTAGGGATAAAATTTTGTTTTTCGGTGTATTTCTTTTCCCCAGAAACTTAGCCCCAAGCTTTTATTCTGCAGCATTATCCAGAGTTCAGTCTTCCATAAAATTTTAGTTTCAAGGTGAATTTAGCTGATAAAGTCTAAAATGAACTGTATTTTTTAACGTTTAGCATATTAGGACGTTTTCCTTAACCATTCTTTATTACTCCTTAGCTTTTATAGGCTTGGCAATGTCCCACATGATACTATTGATCTGTATCAGTCAGTTTGCTGCAAAATAAGGCAGTAATCATTTTATTCACAGGTACCTAAATATTGGAACACAGTATCTGAATATGATAATGGGCATCTAATTATCATGAAGGATTAAATAAATGTAAATACGCCTTTAACAAAGGTTTTATGAACCATTTGATGGTTTCTCTATACTTCCCATTTACAGGAGCATATTCTTAGAGAAACCCAAAGTTTATCCCTAGAAGAACAATTGCTCTCAAGCCACTAGCATATCACCTAGCACAGAAATTTATCCTGGAATTTACATCCTATAAATTCATATTGGCATTCTATATTCCTTACTTTACATACTTTATCCAATATATCTTACTTCTTCATCCAATATATCTCTTAGATTCACTCTCGTCATCCTGGCATGCAAAGTACTCAAAAATCTTATTCAGAGGTAGAATTTCTAAGAAGCTAATAAAACTTAATCTCTGGGCCCCTCACTTGCACAGGCCCGTTTCAAGGCCTGGCAGGGCCTCAGCAACATGTTCACATGGTCATATATGTCTGAAAAATTTGCACAAGTAGCATACTTTAACTATATTCAGTTAAGACCACTGTCTTAATCCACTCTGATTTTGTATCATGTCAGATGGCATTGGAGGTAGAAATAGAGTCATGGGACTTTTTGCAATCTGGCTAAAAGGAAGTTGACAAGCTATCTGACACTGGAAAAGATAAACTCAGAATTTGCCATGGCAATGAGGATGTTGATGACAATTTGTTATGAGTGCCACCAGTTCAAAGATTGTCTAAGATTAGTCATTGTACAAGAAAATTTGAAATGCCAAGAAAACTTTCAGCTTACTTATAAAGGAAATTTGAAAGTTTTACCAAATTTGACAATTTTACAAATTTACATGACTTATTTTTTTCCTCTGAGTGACAAATCTGTCATGCATTATTGATAATTAGTTGTGAAACTAAAAGAACATTTTTAAACCAACAATGATAAAAATGATTTTTTATCATACTCCAGGGGAAAGGAATCATCTCTCAGTTCTTTCCATAGATATTTAAATTATAAAACTATTGTCCTATAAAGAGTCAGTCAATAAATATCAGGCAAAACTTCAATAAAAAAGTATTATAGACATATACAAGCCATGATGTAATAAAATATTTGTTATTTTACTCGATTTTTAAAATGTTTGTTGGCCTTCTAAAATTTGAAATTTGGCCGGTGGCTCACTCCTGTAATCCCAGCACTTTGGGAGGCCGAGGTGGGTGGGTCGCCTGAGGTCAGGAGTTCAAGACCAGCCTGACCAACATGGCAAAACCCCGTCTCTACTAAAGATACAAAAGTTAGCCAAGCGTGGTGGTGGGCGCCTGTAATCCCAGCTACTCAGGAGGCTGAGATAGGAGACTCGCTTGAATCTGGAAGGCAGAGGTTTCAGTGAGCTGAGATCACGCCATTGCACTCCAGCCTGGGCAACAGAGCGAGACTCCATCTCAAAAAAATAATAATAAAATAAAATTTGAAATTTGCTGAGATTTGTTTTCCTATTTTAAATAACTTGTTCATACCTAATATTGCATTCACAATTTTATAATATTTCTCTTAAAGAGGGCCCCTTCAAACGTAGATGTACCCCTGATTTGTCCACATGAATCAAGCCAGTTTCCAGCTGATCCTATCAAGCCAGCTTCCCTTTCATCTCTCTAACACACCATGTTGACTGCTGTCTCTACTTTTATTCAGCTTAGTTTGTCATCTATCCTACTTCACCCAACTATGCAAATAGTGTTATTCAACCTTAAAGACTTACCTCAAAAGCTATCACCTATAGGAAGTTATTCTTGATCTGATCATCCCTCCGTAGGTGCAACTGGTCATTCTTTTTTTTGAATCAGTTTACTTTATATAAAACTTGCATAGGAGATAAGCACTATAAGTCAATTCTCCACTGTATTGTGATTGTCTTCAGAGCAAGAGGAAGCTCCTTTATGTTACTTTGCACAAGAATGCCAGGTACATTATTTTCCTCACTGCGGATTTTCAATTGATATTGGTTAAATCAGTAGGTAGGTGTGTAGTAAAATTCTATTTTTAGAACACAACTGAATTCCACAATTACAGAGCTATTTTTTTCTGTCTACTCAAGCCCAAATTGATTTCGTTCTTTTTAAAAATTTTCTTCTGCATTATGATAGGATTCTTGATTATTTAGAATAACATTACTCAATACATGTTGCCTTCCCATTTGAATTGAGAGTAGAAATCATGATATAGAACTCTTTTGGAGCTCCTCTAGAGATTTGATATTCAACTGAATTACTGAAGTGCATTTTAAAGCACATTTTATTTATTTCTCTACTAGAAAATATTCTGTTTTCATTGATGATGACATGTAGCATTCACAACCATTGCCATAAATTCCCAATGCCTGTACACTTATTTACTTAATTTTTTCTTTTAACATACTCATATTTTGTAATTACATAACTTTATTTTAAAAGGAGGCAGCTTGAATAGAAATTCAGCATTGCTTGTCATAAAGAACAGGTATAATTTCTGACTAGGTACTTCTTTTTTTTTGAGAAAGCATCCCACTTTGTCCCCCAGGCTGGAGTGCAGTGGTGCCATCTTGGCTCACTGCAGCCTCGACCTCCTGGGCTCAAGAGATCCTCCCACCTCAACCCCCATCAAGTAGCTGGGACTAGAGGCACAGGTCATCACACTCAGCTAAGTTTTTTGTATTTTTTGTGGAGATGGGGTTTTAGAATGCTGCCCAGACTGGTCTAGAACTCCTGAGCTCATGCAATCCACCTGCCTTGACCTCCCAAAGTGCTAGGAATACAGGTGTGAGCCACTGCGACCAGCCTCTATCTACATAATTCTGTCAAATGTTCTCACCCCAAGCCTGCTTGCTCTCTATTAAAAGGAAAAATTAGCAAATTATAAAAGAGGTTAATGATTCATTAGCACCAAATTGGAACTTTCTTTTTGACACAATACGTTCATCTGTTCATAAAATTGATATTTGTTAAACTCTTGCTACGTACATGGATACTCAAGATACTAGTCCCCTTGGGATCCTACTGAGTAAAGATTTTTAAAAAGCAATTAATTCAAATAAATATACAGGTTAATTTGAGCTAGAACAAATTCCTTAAAGAAGATAAAATAGAGTAATATGAAAGAGAGTCACTTGAATGTGAGTCATTTTATTTTGTTTTTTGAGACAGAAGCTCACTATGCTGCCCAGGCTGGTTTTGAACTCCTGGGCTCAAACAATCTGCCCATCTCAGCCTCCCAAAGTGCTGAGATTTCAGGCATGAGTCACTGCACTTGGCCTAATGTGAGTCATTTTTAATTGGGCAATCAGAAAAGTAAAAGATTGTAAAAAAATAAATAAATAAATAAAAATTGCTTTTTTACTGAGTTTTATTTTTAAAGATTATGTCTGTGTATCACCTGAAATAATTGTTGTATAGCACCCAGCTACACATCTTACATTTTGGCAAACACAAGCCCATGTTTACATTTTGGAGCAGATAAATCTGAATAAGAATTTCAGCTCTAACACCAGCTTGGAACTCTTGGCCAAGTTACCTAATCTCTCTAAGCCTCAGTTTCCTCATCAAAAAAATGAGGAAGAGTCTACAGCCATACTAACCTGAACACACCCGATCTTGTCTGATTTCAGAAACATGAAGATGATAAAAATAAAATTTGTAAAAACTCTACAAATTATAGATTTTTAAAGACTAAATAAGAGAAAATAGACAATATACTCAACAGAGTGTCTGGCACATCGTAAGCAGTCTTTTTAAAAAGTCCTACAGTAATTTTGTTGTTTAGCAATTATTAGGTCTTTTTCGTATTAAAGAAAGCCTTTGGTAGTCAGCATTTGGTGGGGGCTGTAGATTTCCTATGGCAAAACCTCACCATCATGTGGTATGCTACATTGAAAACAAGCTTTTAAAATTTTGTCACGTGCACAAAATATTTATAATTACAAAACCATAACTGCATGCAGCCCAGGTTAATTCCCGCTCTCTGCCCTGAGACACGCAGACTAACACTTTGCAGAAAATATTTACTTTTGGACAGGCGCAATGATATTCCTAGAGCAGGGGCAGCCAGTGTGGTACTCACAACAAGTGGCAGAGTCCTCTGTGAAGTGGAGGGATATGAAATCAATGGACTTCTGAATCATAGTTGCCAGGCTCACAATATCCTTATACCTGGTTCTGGTAAGGTCATGGGACCTTATTATCTTTCTAACCCGTCATCTCTCCTGAACATCAATGAAATATATTTCTAATGTCTCTTATTCTAAATACAAATTCTCCAGTGTGGATTTTGATCATAATATTTGAAAAGCTAAGTAGCCATTTCTAATTTGTGGATTCCAATTTAAAGGACTTTACTTATTTATTTATTTTTATGTTTATATATTTATTTTTTAATTTATTTTTTCCTTAAGTTATTGGGGTGCAGGTGGTATTTGATTACATGAGTACATAAGTTCTTTAGTGGTGATCTGTGAGATTTTGGTGCACCCATCACCCAAGCAGTATGCACTGCACCATATTTGTAGCCCCCCTCCTACTCTTCCCCTCAAATCGCCAAAGTCCATTGTATCACTCTTATGCCTTTGCGTCCTCATAGCTTGGTTCCCACATATCAGTGAGAGCATATGATGTTTGGTTTTCCATTCCTGACTTACTTCACTTAGGATAATAGTCTCCAATCTCATCCAGGTCATTGCAAATGCTGTTAATTCATTCCATTTTATGGCTGTATAGTATTCCATCATATATATATATACACACACATCATATATATATATACGTCATATATATACACATCATATATATATATATGTATGTATCACAGTTTCTTTTTCCACTAGTTGATTGATGGGCATTTGGGTTGGTTCCGCAATTTTGCAATTGTGAATTGTGGTGCTATAAACATGTGTGTGCAAGTATCTTTTTCAAATGACTTCTTTCCCTCTGGATAGATACCCCTTAGTGGTATTGCTGGATCAAATGGTAGTTCTACTTTTAGTTATTTAAGGAACCTCTGCACTGTTTCCCATAGTTGCTGTACTAGTTTACATTCCCACCAGCAGTGTAGAAGTGTTCCCTGTTCACCACATCCACGCCAACATCTACTGTTTTTACATTTTTTTTCATTATGGCCATTCTTGCAGGAGTAAGGTGGTATCGCATTGTGGTTTTGATTTGCATTTCCATGACCGTTAGTGATGTTGAGCATTTTTTCATATGTTTGTTGGCCATCTGTATATCTTCTTTTAAGAATTGTCTATTCATGTCCTTAGCCCAGTTTTTGATGGGATTGTTTGCTTTTTTCTTACTGACTTGTTTGCATTCATTGTAGATTCTGGATATTAGTCCTTTGTCAGATGTATAGATAGTGAAGATTTTCTCCCACTCTGTGGGTTGTCTGTTTACTCTGCCGACTGTTCCTTTCGCCATGAAAAAGCTCTTTAGCTTGATTAGGTACCAGCTATTTATCTTCGTTTTTATTGCATTTGCTTTTGGGTTCTTGGTCATGAAATCCTTGTCTAAGCCAATGTCTAAAAGGGTTTTTCCAATGTTATCTTCTAGAATTGTTATAGTTTCAGCCAATTTAAAGTACTTTAAATGCCAGTTAACTATCCCTACAGTGAAATTTTCTTAATTGTGCACATGTTTATACTACACTGTATATACTGAAGTATTTTTAAAGTAAAATACTCCACTATATAACAACTTAATAGTATTAGTGTATTTATTATATACTAGATAAAGGTGGGACCTTGGCTGTGACAATTAGAGCCAGTTTATAGGAAAATGCAATTGTCTTAGTATTGAGTAATTATCCTGTTCTTCCCATCCCTAGTCACTCTGTGAAAGTAAATAAGGATAATAGGAAGGGCTTCTGAACTCTCTCTGGTCACCAACTGGTGACAGCATTAGCCTTCATGAATCTCTAAGTCATGTTGGACAAACAGTAGGTGTTTAATATATTCTTACTTTTGGATAGATGAGAACAGCCCAAAAATACTGATTATTGATATTATTATGATGAGTGCTCTGACTTTAAATGGAAAAACATAATAAAAATCAACAGTTTGCTCTCATTTTCCCTCTAGTTTTACTTGTTTGCAGTAGACGCAGTTTGGTATACAACAGTAATATTAAAAAAACACTCATTCCAGTTCTGCCTCTAATTAGCTATGTACTCACACATAAGTCACAGCTTGTGTGCTTCAATTTTCTCATCAATAAAGTATGTATTATACTCATGCTCCCTAACTGGCAGAGGTGTTTGGAAAAGACAATAAAGTTATAGATGAGGATAGGTATTGAAAATTGTAAAAGCTCTACACTAACATAGGATGCTACTACTATTTTTCTTTTGGCATAATTCCCAGTCAGAGAACATAATACCACATTGGCCTATAACAATAGCGTTAGTGAAAATAGCTCAATTAGACATCAGTGGATGGCAGAATATAAACTACAAAAATATATCAGCATATGTAGTCATTCATTTTACATAAATGACAAAGAGGAAAAAAGTTCTGTTTTCTTCCATTGAGAAGCTGATGCTATTATTTATAGAACCATAATAAGATATTCACAAGTTTTTCATCTCCAACTGCTTATAGTTATATCCAAACTACAAGTCTATCAGATACATTGTCTTGATGTTTTTGAGTTATATTCAAGTACATCCATCAGGAATAATGCTATTATGTAGCATTCAAAGCACAAGCTGTGCTTTGAAAAGCTCAAAAGGTTCCTTTTTCTCCAATCTTACTTCCATGATCCTGGAAAGTCCAAGACCGTTTTCATCAACCTGTAGGAGTTTACTTAAGGAAGTTTTGACTGTAAAAGAAGACATACAAATAGCAAACAGGTATACGAAAAGGGGCTCAACATCACTGATCATGTGAGAAATGCAAATCCAAACTACATTTAGATATCATCTCACTCCAGCTAAAATGACTTACACCCAAAAGGCAAGCAATAACAAATGTTGGTAAGGATGTGGAGAAAGGGGAACCCTTATACACTGTTTGTGGGAATGTCAGGTAGTACAACTACTATGGAGAACAGTTTGGAGTTTCACCAAAAAACTATAAATATAGCAACCATACAATCCAGTAATCCCACTCCTAAGTATATATGTAAAAGTACGGAAATCAGTATATCAAAGAGATATCTGCACTCCTGTTTGTTGCAGCACTGTTCACAGTAGTTAACATTTGGAAGCAAACTAAGTGTCCGTTAACAGATGAGCAGATTAAGAAAATGTGGTATACACAATGAAGTACTATTCAGCCATAAAAAAAGAATGAGATCCTGTCATTTGCAACAACATGGATGGAACTGGAGATCATTATGTGAAGTGAAATAAGCCAGGCACAGAAAGACAAACATGATATGTTCTCACTTACTTGTGGCATCTAAAAACCAAAACAATGGGATTCATGGACATACAGAGTAGAAGGATGGTTACCAGAGACTGAGAAGAGCAGTGGGAGGATTGAGGGGGTAAGGTGGGGATGGTTAATGGGTACAAAATAAATAGAAAGAATGAATGAGATCTAGTATTTGATAGCACAACAGGGTGACTATAGTCAATAATAACTTAATTGCACATTTTAAAGAGCATAATTGGATTGTTTGTAACTCAAAAGATAAATGCCTGAGGGGATGGATACCCCCATTCTCCATGATGTGCTTGTTTCACATTGCATGCCTGTATCAAAACATCTTATGTACTCCATAAAAATGTATACCTACAATGTACCCAGGTAAATTAAAAATAAAAAATCTTTTAAAATAAAATGAATTAAAAAAATATTTTTACTGGATTAGGTTTTTTTCTTACATGAGAAGAGAAATATATTAGCAACCATAGCAGTAGGAATTTGTTTTCTTGTAAATTTAATGTCATTGTCAGGGAACAACTGTCCTGAAATATTAGCAATAGGATTGGTGGAAAAATGTAGAAAAATCTCTAAAACTGATGTGCTATCTTGATCCAGTAAGATGCAAGAGACATAGAGAAAGAGAGGAGGGATAACAACAGACTGTTTGAGAGCACCAACAGAAGGGATGGGGAGGTGAAGGTGAACAGAGGATCCACTCCATATACTTCACCATTTTGCCTGAGATAGACTTTGAAAACAGAATTAAGTAATCAATTGGCTTGGGGAAAAAAACGTGATTTGCCTCCATTTTCTAAGTGGGGTGCTGTCCTGAGAAGCCCCAAACATCCAGATACAAAGAGGACATCTCAGAAGAGAAAGATGGAAAAGCCCCAAAGAGAAGAAAGAAAGATGAATTAAGCACAGTGAAAAACACGGTATTTTGGCTCGCTGGCTTGGATCTCCAAATATTTCAAGTGAAACATAAAGATCTATAATTTGTGACACTAATGTGAAAATTTCTCCCTTGGTGCAAACTCTCTTTGGTATTTGTCAGTTGAAACAAAAAACACACTGCTCTCTAACTGTTCAATGAACACATTTATTACGCTATATAAGACACCATTCATGCAGAAATAACATAACTCTTAATATTAAAAATTTATATTTGTGATTTACATTAAATTCCACAGCATGTTACATACCATTTTGTGCTCTTACTATTAAAGCACTTATCTTAAAATCGCTGCTTTATATGGCAGAGGAGGAAAGGCTAGCAGAAGTAGGAACCCAAAGCATGAAGGTGTAAATTACCTTCAGAAATCAAGTCAAAAAAAAAGTTTAGAAAACAAATTTTGTATTACTTGTCCAAATAAGGTCCAAATTGAGGTGTAATTACAACACGATGAAAGTTATTTTTTTGTGTGATATATCAACTGGTTCTGATGACAGCTCCCAAAATTGAAATCCACTAAGATTTGCAGCAATGTCAACATTGCTAGAGTATGCGTATGTATGGTTGGAGAAAGAACACATGGGCAAGAATACAAGCGTTTACTCTGATGTGAAATTGTGAAAGTATCAATTCAAAATCATGTGAAAAAAGACAAGTTTCACAATAAATATATCAAAAGATTAACTCAAATTCCTTTATATTTTACAACTTTCATTATTCTACTACTTAGAGCTACTTGGTATAAGCTAAAGTAAGGATTGCATGCCAAAGGAACATCTAAATATTGGAGGGACTATTCAAAAGTGGTAGCCAAGAAAATTTTACTTTCTCTACAGACAAAAGAAACCCCAATTATTACCATAAAATTACCAAACTTGAGCGTAAGGTACAGTCCAAAAAAGAAGTGTTATAAATTCAGGTTCATAATAACACTTCCTTCCATAAGAAAACATAAAAATGGTTAAAAAACAAAAGAGGGGGGGAAGGTGGATCTAAAGTATGACTGAGATTTAAAAAGTAGCCCAACCTCATAACACAACTCTGAGGTATATCATTCAAATATAAAATATATTGAATGAAATTAAAACAATACACTAAGA
Organism: Mandrillus leucophaeus; assembly: GCF_000951045.1. Classification (NCBI taxonomy): domain Eukaryota; kingdom Metazoa; phylum Chordata; class Mammalia; order Primates; family Cercopithecidae; genus Mandrillus; species Mandrillus leucophaeus. Next base: position 347,483 of record NW_012102798.1, read on the forward strand.
ATCGGCAATAGAAAGACCAATGTAATTTGGTGGAATATAAGAAGAAGAAAGTACGAAAAACCGATTGCTGGCAAGATGGTTGAATAGGAACAGCTCTGGTCTGCAGCTCCCAGCCAGATGGAAGCAGAAAGAAGGTGATTTCCACATTTCCAACTGATGTACCTGGTTAATCTCATTGGGACTGGTTGGACAGTGGGTGCAGCCCACTGAGGGCAAGCCAAAGCAGAGTGGGCCATCGCCTCACCCAGGAAGCTCAAGGTTTTGGGGAATTTTCTCCCCTACCCAAGGGAAGCTGTGAGGGACTGAGCCTGAGGAACTTCAGCACAGATACTGTGCTTGTCCCACGGTCTCCGCAACCCGCAAACCAGGAGGTTCCATCCGGTGCCTACCCCACCAGGGCCCTGGGTTTCAAGCACAAAACTGAGCGGTCATTTGGGCAGACATTGAACTAGCTGCAGGAGTTCTTTTATTCCATACCCCAGTGGCACCTGGAACGCCAGCGAGACAGAACTGTTCACTCCCCTGGAAAGGGGTGCTGAAGCCAGAGAGCCAAGTAATGTGACTCGGTGGGTCCCACCCCTACGGAGCCCAGCAAACTAAGATACACTGGCTTGAAATTCTTGCTGCCAGCACAGCAGCAGTCTGAGATGGACTCTAGAGGCTCAAGCTTGGTCAGGGGAGGGGCGTCCGCCATTGCTGAGGCTTAAGTAGGTGGCTTTATGCTCACCGTGTAGACAACCTCGCTGGTAAGTTCAAACTGGGAGGAGCCCACTTCAGCTCAACAAGGCTGCTGTGGCCAGACTGCGAGATTTCTCTGCTCTGGGCAGGGCATCTCTGAAAAATTCCCATCCCTCTGGAAAAGAGCACCTAGGGAAAAGGGTGGCTGTGGGCATAGCTTCAGCAGATTTAAACATCCCTGCCTGACAGCACTGAAGAGAGCAGTGGACCTCCCAGCACAGCCTTCAAGCTCTGCTAAGGGTCAGACTGCCTCCTCAAGTGGGTCCTTGACCCCCGTGTATCCTGACTGGCAGTCACCTCCCAGTAGGGGCCGACAGACAGCTCATACAGGAGAGCTCTGGCTGGCATCTGGCAGGCGCCCCCTCTGGGACGAAGCTTTCAAAAGAAAGATCAGGCATCAATCTTTGCTGTTCTGCAGCCTCTGCAAGTGATACCCAGACAAACAGGGTCAGGAGTGGACCTCTAGCAAAGTTCAGCACACCGGCAGCAGAGGGGCCTGATGGTCAGAAGGAAAGCTAACAAACAGAAGGGAATAGCATGTCCACTCAAGGACCCCACCCGAGGTCACCAACATCAAAGACCAACGGTAGAGAAATCCACAAAGATGAGGACAAACCAGCGCAAAAAGTCTGAAAATTCCAAAAACCAGAACACCTCTTCTCCTCCAAAGGATCACAACTCCTCGCCAGCAAGGGAACAAAACTGAATGGAGAATGAGTTTGACAAACTGACAGAAGTAGGCTTCAGAAGGTGGGTAATAACAAACTCCTCTAAGCTAAAGAAGCATGTTCTAACCCAATGCAAGGATGCTAAGAACCTTGAAAAAAGCTTAGAGGAATTGCTAACTAGAATACCCACCGTTGAGAAGAACATAAATGAGCTGAAAAACACAGTACAAGAACTTCGTGAAGCATACACAAGTTTCAATAGCCAAATTGATCAAGCAGAAGAAAGGATATCAGTGACTGAAGATCAATTTAATAAAATAGAGACAGAAGACAAGATTAGAGAAAAAAGAATAAAAAGGAACAGACAAAGCCTCCAAGAAATATGGGACTATGCGAAAAAGACCAAATCTACAGTTAATTGGTGTACCTGAAAGTGACGAGGAAAATGGAACCAAGTTGGAAAACACTCTTCAGGATATTATCCAGAAGAACTTCCCCAACCTAGCAAGACAGGCCAACATTCAAATTCAGGAAATACAGAGAACACCACAAAGATACTCCTTGAGAAGAACAACCTCAAGACACATAATCGTTGGATTCACCAAGGCTGAAATGAAGGAAAAAGTGTTAAGGGCAGCCAGAGAGAAAGGTTGAGTTACCCAAAAAGGGAAGCCCATCAGACTAACAGTGGATCTCTCTGCAGAAACCCTACAAGCCAGAAGAGAGTTGGGGCCAATATTCAAATTCTTAAAGAAAAAAGTTTTTAACCCAGAATTTCATATCTAGCCAAACTAAGCTTTATAAGCAAAGGAGACATAAAATCCTTTACAGACAAGCAAATGGTGAGAGATTTTGTCACCACCAGGCCTGCCTTACGAGAGTTCCTGAAGGAAGCACTAAACATGGAAAGAAACAACTGGTACCAGCCACTGCAAAACATACCAAATTGTAAAGAACATTGACACTATGAAGAAACTGCATCAACTAATGGGCAACACAACCAGCTAGCATCATAATGACAGGATCAAATTCACATATAACAATATTATCCTTAAATGTAAATGGGCTAAATGCCCCAATTAAAAGACACAGGCTAGCAAACTGGGTAAAGAGTCAAGACCCATCAGTGTGCTGTATTCAGGAGACCCATCTCATGTTCAAAGACACACATAGGCTCAAAATAAAGGGATGGAGGAATATTTACCAAGCAAATGGAAAGCAAAAAAATAAAAATAAAAATAAAAAGGACCGGGCGCGGTGGCTCACGCCTGTAATCCCAGCACTTTGGGAGGCCGAGATGGATCATGAGGTCAGGAGATCGAGACCATCCTGGCTAACACAGTGAAACCCCGTCTCTACTAAAAATACAAAAATTAGCCAGGCACAGTGGCGGGCACCTGCAGTCCCAGCTACATGGGAGGCTGAGGCAGGAGAATGGCGTGAACCCGGGAGGCGGAGCTTGCAGTGAGCCAAGATCACGCCATTGCAATTCTAAGTCTCTGATAAAACAGACTTTAAACCAACAAAGATCTAAAGAGACAAAGAAGGGCATTACATAATGGTAAAGGGATCAATGCAGGAAGAAGAGCTAGCTATGCTAAATATATATGCATCCAATACTGGAGCACCCAGATTCATAAAGCAAGTTCTTAGAGACCTACAAAGAGATTTAGACTCCCACACAATAAGAGTAGGAGACTTTAACACCCTACTCTCAATATTAGACAGATCAAAGAGACAGAAAATTCACAAGGATATTAGGGACTTGAACTCAGCTCTGGACCAAGCAGACCTAATAGACATCTACAGAACTCTCCACCACAAATCAACAGAATATACATTTTTCTCAGCACCTCATCACACTTATTCTCAAATTGACAACATTATTGGAAGTAAAACACTCCTCAGTAAATACAAAAGAATGGAAATCATAACAGAGAGTCTCTCAGACCACAGTGCAATCAAATTAGAACTCAGGATTAAGAAACTCAGTCAAAACTGCACAACTACATGGAAACTGAACAACCTGCTCCTAAATGACTACTGGGTAAATAACGAAATGAAGGCAGAAATAAAGATGTTCTTTGAAACCAATGAGAACAAAGACGCAATGTACCAGAATCTCTGGGACACATTTAAAGCAGTGTGTAGAGGGAAATTTATAGCACTAAATGCCCACAAGACAAAGCAGGAAAGATCTAAAATTGACACCCTAGCATCAAAATTAAAAGAACTAGAGAAGCAAGAGCAAACAAACTCAAAATCTAGCAGAAGACAAGTAAGAACTAAGGTCGGAGCAGAACTGAAGGAGATAGAGACACGAAAAACCCTTCAAAAAAATCAATGAATCCAGGAGCTGGTGTTTTGAAAAGATCAGCAAAACAGACCACTAGCCAGACTAATAAAAAGAAAAGAGAGAAGAATCAAATAGACCCAATAAAAAATGACATAGGGGGGCGGGCACAGTGGCTCACACCTGTAATCCCAGCACTTTGGGAGGCCAAGGAGGGCGGATCATGAGGTCAGGAGATCAAGACAATCCTGGCTAACATGGTGAAACCCTGTCTCTACTAAAAATACAAAAAATTTAGACATGCACGGTGGCAGGCGCCTGTAGTTCCAGCTACTCCAGAGGCTCACGCAGGAGAATGGTGTAAATCTGGGAGGTGGAGCTTGCAGTGAGCCGAGATTGTGCCACTGCACTCCAGTCTGGGTGACAGAGCAAGATTCTGTCTCAAAAAAAACAAAAACAAAAAAAACAAAAAAAAAAACAAGAGTATAGGGGATATCACCACTGATCCCACAGAAATACAAACTACCATCAGAGAATACTATAAACACCTCTATGCAAATAAACTAGAAAAACTAGAAGAAATTGATAAATTCCTGGACACATACACCCTCCCAAGTCTAAACCAGGAAGAAGTCAAATCCCTAAATTGACCAATAACAAGGTCTGAAAATGAGGTAGTAATTAATAGCCTACCAACCACAAAAAAGTCCAGGACCAAACGGATTCACAGCCAGATTCTACCAGAGGTACAAAGAAGAGCTGGTACCACCACTTCTGAAACTATTCAAAACAATAGAAAAAGAGGGAATCCTCCCTAACTCATTTAATGAGGCCAGCATCATCCTGATACCAAAACCTGGCAGAGATACAACAAAAAAAGAAAATTTCAGCCCAATATCCCTGATGAACATCAATGCAAAAATCCTCAATAAAATATTGGCAAACCGAGTCCAGCAGCACATCAAAAAGCTTATCCACCACAATCAAGTCAGCTTCATCCCTGGGATGCAAGGCTGGTTCAACATATGCAAATCAATAAACATAATCCATCACATAAACAGAACCAATGACAAAAACCACACAATTATCTCAATAGATGCAGAAAAGGCCTTTGACAAAATTCAACACCCCTTCATGCTAAAAACTCTCAATAAACTAGGTATTGATGGGACATATCTCAAAATAATAAGAGCAATTTATGACAAACCCACAGTCAATATCATACTGAACGGGCAAAAACTGGAAACATTCCCTTTGAAAACTGGCACAAGACAGGGATGCCCTCTCTCACCACTCCTTTTCAATATAGTATTGGAAGTTCTGGCCAGGGCAATCAGGCAACAGAAAGAAATAAAGCGTATTCAAATAGGAAGAGAGGAAGTCAAATTTTCTCTCTTTGCAGATGACATGATCGTATATTTAGAAAACCCCCTCGTCTCAGTCAAAAATCTCCACAAGCTGATAAGCAACTTCAGCAAAGTCTCAGGATACAAAATCAATGTGCAAAACCACAACAATTCCTATACACCAATAACAGACAAACAGAGAGCCAAATCATGAGTGAACTCCCATTCACAATTGCTACAAAGAGAATAAAGTAATTAAGAATACAACTTACAACAGATGTGAAGGACCTCTTTAAGGAGAACTACAAACTACTGCTCAAGGAAATAAGAGAGGACACAAACAAATGGACAAACATTCCATGCTCATGGATAAAAAGAATCAGTATCGTGAAAATGGCCATACTGCCCAAAGTAATTTATAGATTCAATGCTATCCCCATCGAGCTACCACTGACTTTCTTCACAGAATTGGAAAAAACTACTTTAAACTTCATATGGAACCAAAAAAGAGCCCACAGAGCCAAGACAATCCTGGGCAAGAAGAATAAACCTGGAGTCATCACGCTACCTGACTTCAAACTATACTACAAGGCTACAGTAACCAAAAAAACATGGTACTGGTACTGAAACAGATATATAGACCAATGGAACAGAACAGAGGCCTCAGAAATAACACCACACATCTACAATCATCTGGTCTTTGACAAGTCTGACAAAAACAAGCAAATGGGGAAAAGATTCCCTATTTAATAAATGGTGTTGGGAAAACTGGCTAGCCATATGCAGAAAACTGAAACTGGACCCCTTCCTTACACCTTATACAAAAAT
>NW_012102798.1:354460-356113 GCF_000951045.1 Mandrillus leucophaeus
CAGTGGTGCAATCTCGGCTCACTGCAACCTCCATCTCCCAGATTCAAGCGATTCTCCTGCCTCAGCCTCCCGAGTAGCTGGGATTACAGGCATGTGCCATCACTGGCTAATTTTTTTAATTTTTTGGTAGAGACGGGGTTTCACCATGTTGGGCAGGCTGGTCTCGAACTCCTGGCCTCCAGTGATCCACCTGCCTCGAACTCCCAAAGTCCCGGGATTGCAGGCATGAGCTACCTTGCCTGGCCTCTATCACTTATTTTCTTTAGTGCTAACATGTTTTGTGTCCTGTTTAATAATGCTTTGCCTATCCTAAGGTCATGAAGTAATTCTATTACGTCATCTACTAGAAACCTCATTGTTTTACTTTCCATATTTAAGGCTGTGATACATTTGGAATGTATTTTGTTTGTTGTGTAGTAGAGATCAACATTCATTTAATTTCCAAGATATAAATCTAAATTTCCTAGCACCATCTTATTTAAAAGACAGCCCTTTGCAGACTGGGGTTTAGTGCTACCTTTAAATAAATAAATACCAACAGGTCTGTTTCCAGATTGTTACATTTTATGCCACTGTGTATTTTTGCACTAATGCCTCAGTTGTTTAATTAATGTAGTTTTGTAATAAACCTTAATGTTCCAGAGTATAATCTCGGATCTGTGTTTAAGATTGTTTTAGCTGTTATTATCCTTTCTTATTTCCATGTAATTTTATCGTTAGTTTCTCAACTTCCACACACAAAAATAACTTTTGACACTTTAATTGGGATTGCATTGAAGTTATGGATTTCTTTTAAAAATTATACTTTTAGAATATTAAATTTTCAATCCAAGAACAAGATTTATCATTCAATCTGGTCATGCCTTGTTTAATTTGTATAATGTTTCATAGTTCTCTGTGTTGATGCTGTGCACAATTTTTGTTAAATCTATTTCTGGCATTTGATTTTTGGACTATATTGATTTTTTAAAACTTTTAGTTTTCATATTGGTGTGTGTGAGAGAGAGTTTTTTATATTGGTTTTTGATCCAGGGACCTTTGTGGATTATTTGTTAATTCTAATATTTTATCTGTTTAATCTATCTTGTGTCATATTGCTCTGCCTAAAGAATTTTCTTTAAAAAATTTTATAGTATAATTGCGCTGGCAATGGATTTTTTTTAGTTTTTGTCTGTCTGAAAAAAAAAATCTTTATTTTTTCCTTTCTTTGTGAAAGTTATTTTACTTGGCATAGAATCCTTGATTGTCATTTTCTTTTTTATCACTTTACAAATGTCTTTACAATGGCTTCAGCCTTGGATTGTTTGTGACTAGAAATCTGATATGTTATTCTTTTCCTGTATGTATCATTTTTCTCTGGCTGCAATGATTTTCTCTTTATCTTTGGTTTTCAGGTTTGATTGTGGTGCGTTCTTTGTTGGTATTTATTTTGCTTCACATTCTCTGAGTTTCTTGGATGTGCGGATTGGTGATTTTATGTTTGGAAAACATTTGGCCATTATCTCTTCAAATATTTTTCTGCCACATTCTCTCTCCAGTTTCTTTCCAAGATTCCAGTTGCACCCATAAATATATACAGCTACTATGCAACCACAAAAATTAAAAATTAACAAAAGATATAATTTTATAAGCTGCCAAAAAAAAAAAAAAAAA
>NW_012102798.1:361123-361693 GCF_000951045.1 Mandrillus leucophaeus
TTCCCTATTTAATAAATGGTGTTGGGAAAACTGGCTAGCCATATGCAGAAAACTGAAACTGGACCCCTTCCTTACACCTTATACAAAAATCAACTGAAGATGGATCAAAGACTTAAATGTAAGACCTAGGACCATAAAAATCCTAGAAGAAAACCTGGGCAATACCATTCAGGACATAGGCATGAGCGAAGACTTCATGTCTTAAACACTAAAAGCAATGTCAACAAAAGCCAAAATTGACAAATGGAATCTAATTAAACTAAAGAGCTTCTGCACAGCAAAACAACTATCATCAGAGTGAACAGGCAACCTACAGAATGGGAGAAAATTTTTGCAATCTATCTATCTGACAAAGGGCTAATATCCAGAATCTATAAAGAACTTAAACAAATTTACAAGAAAAAAACAAAGAACCCCATCAAAAAGTGGGCAAAGGATATGAACAGACAATTCTCAAAAGAAGACATTTATGCAGCCAACAGACATGAAAAAAAGTTCATCATCACTGGTCATTAGAGAAATGCAAATCAAAACCACAATGAGATACCATCACATGCCAGTTAGAATGGC
>NW_012102798.1:364808-420811 GCF_000951045.1 Mandrillus leucophaeus
AAAAAAAAAAAAAAACCAAAGCACAATAAAAGATTCCAATGGCAAAAATGTTAGACCTTTTGATATTGTCCCATTATCCCCAAGCTCTTACATGCTCTGCAGGTTTTTTGTTTGGTTGATTGGTTAACTGATCGTTGCAAGTCTTGTTTTCTGTTTGGTGAATTTTTATTGACCGATCTTCAAGTTCGCTGAATTTGTTCTTAAACTGTGACTAGTCTAGTGATGAGTTTATTGACAATATTTTTATATCTTTGATTGCATTTGTCATTTCTAGCATTTTGACTTGATCCTTTTTTGTAGTTTCCACCTCTCTGCTAAAACCCTCTATTTATTCATCCACCTTGTCTACTAGAACAGGAATTGGCAAACTGAAGACCACCACCTGTTTTTGCAAATAAAATTGTATTGGGACATAGCCATGTCCTTTTATTTATGTATTGCCTGTGGCTGGTTCTGTGCTACAATGGTTGAACTGAGTAGTTGTGGCAGAGAACATAGGGCCCACAAGGCCTATATGGCCATTTACAGAAAAAGCATGCTCACCCCTGAAATAGAACATTTAACATGTAAATCATAAGTATTTTAAATCCTTTGTTTGTTCCTACATCTGAGTCACACTCCCACCTAGTTCTATTGGTTGTTTTATGTTTAACATTATGTTTTCCTTAACCAGTTTGTATATTGTGTGTATTTCTGTTGAAAACCAGACATTTTTATGTCAGGTGATAGAAACTAGGATAAATAGTTTATGACTTGAAGCGAGCATGCCTATTCTTTTTCCAGGCTTTTAGTTGAGCTAGATTTGGGTTTTGTCATCATGCACCCTTAGTGCTCCAATCCCCAAATCTTCTGGTGTTATCTTCTGCTTAGGTTGGGGTTGGTGTACTGATTTTTTTTTTTTCTTTCAATGTTTGTTCCACCCTCAGGTTTATATCTTCTGTTTGCACCTGTGCCTCAGAGAGTCTGTCTGGCTCTTGCCTCTGTACTAACATTAGATTGGTATTACTAGATTGGTGACATCTAGCAACACTGGATGGTTAATTGTGGCATTAGGTCGGTGTTTAACACTGGGAAACCTGTTGGTGTGGGGCAGGGAGATATTCTCTGATCTTCTGGTCCATCCTCAGTCTTAGTTTGGTACTATGCTCCTGCATTTGGGAGATGGGTTATTTCAGTGATCCGGTTCCTTCTGCCAGCAACAGGTTATCTGTAAAAATTTCGGCCCAAGATATGTTCTTATTCCTACTTCAAAGATAGTCTTGCTGTTGTTGCTTTATTTTGTTTATTTGTTTTTGATTTTTTCCGTTCCATTCCCTGAGACCCAATCAGTCTTCAACTGTGGCCTGAGTATAAGAGAATTTGGTCTTATTCCTTTGGTAGCTTAAGGCTTTTGTTCCATAAGGAAGAAAGAGTATAAAGATCCAGAAAGGCTTTGTGTCCTTCCTCAATAGGTGCTATTCCACTTCCTCAGGCCTGCAACCAGAAATTGAAATGAATTTCAATTTATCCCAATATGAGACTCTCCTTATGAGGATAAATCACATTCAAACCGTTAAAGGTAGCTTTGCTATAAATTTTTTTAAATTAAAAAACTCCCAAACCCAAAAAACTAGTCACTTTCATGTGCAGGGAAGAGGGACACAATTAACATTTAGGGATATTTTGGTATTAATATTATAAAAATAACACACAAAATAGTTACATTTTCAAACAGGTTGACAGCATATACAGTAAGAATGAGTTTACCTCCTACTCCTGCTTTCTAGTACCAGAAGTAACCCCCATTAACACACACACACACACACACACACACCCCTTTTTGTACTCTTAATAGACACTTATCCTTTAATGCTATATGATGGAAATATGCATTTAATTAGAGACCTGGGCATTCCTGTGTCTCTGGAAGTTTTGATTATGTTATTTTTTATATTTTATAAATATATTTTTGTTCTCTCCTTCAGGTACAAAAATTACATATATGGTGTAATTCAATTGTCCTAATTAGCTATTATGTCCACAGAAATTTTACATTTTTAAAATTCTTTTTCATTTCATTTGTTCATTCTCCTTGTTCTAGTCTTCCACATCCTTAACTGTGTTTTCAGCTATAGTTGGTTTTTTTTTGTTTTTGTTTTTGTTTTTTTGCTGCTTCCTATCTAGCTATATAAGCTAGATAAGAAGCTTAAAATAAAAGCTAGATAAGAAGCAGCAAAAAAATAACAACCATTTTTACTTGTTTCTTCCTTTTTTTCCTGTTCTCTACCAGCTTGTAACTTAAGTCCTTCTGTTTTCTTATCATGTCCTTTTGGAACTCTTAAATATTTTCTCTGAAATAGTATTTCAAATAAACTGCTTCTTTGAAAATTCACATAATAGAAGGTTTTTGTTTTATACGTTCTAGATGTGACACAAATTCTCTGCTATAAATAGGTTTTGTGTCTTTCTTTTTTGTGTATGTAATTCATTTCAAGAAGGAGAATAAGGTAGAAATACCTGTACTTCACTATCTTTGATACCTTTGAAGCCCTAAAAACGAACCTACATGATTCCTTAGGGTGGATCTTCAAAGGGGAAAGCAGTTCTAGGTCCATGAAAGAACAGGGACTGGAAACAGTCCAGACATATTTTTCCCGGAACATGCTGATGCTCTTAATGGTGTCTGGGCTTATAAAATCTAAGAGCTGGGCATTAAGATCTGCAAACTTAAAACCCTACATGCCTGGCCTTCTTGGTTGAGCTTAGAATTCAAATAGTAATATGGTGTTTTTATATAGTGGATGTTCAGATATTGGATTCATTTGATGTAAAGTGTGTATTGCAATTTTCATCAGTTATAGTAAGCATTCGATTAATGTTAAATATTTCCATAATAATTATTTTTCTTAAGCTACTGTACAAACAACATCTATTTATAATTACAGGAACAACCCTATGCATTATAATTTTGTGGCAGGAAAAGGCAACGGAAATAGTGGCCCAATCAGTAATCCTTTCATTTTCCTAATTTGATTTTTGGGGCCGAACTAAGTAAGGTCCTTGGAGCTTTTACACATTTAAGGAATGGAGGTACTGTCAGTTAAAGTAGGTCTGCTCCTGATTAAATGTGTGGGATTCCAGTAACTAAATGAATAAATGAAAGAGATTTAACTTCATCTACACACTACATTTGTGGAGCTCATATTGGTTCCACACACAAATTTTAAAATTCTAAGAATAAAGAGATTAAAAAAACATGTACTGGTGTTTAAAATAAAATATAAAAGAGATGAAAATATATAATAGTGTTTAGTGGCTTTAAAACATATCTTTCACTGTTATTAATCAATCAAGCCAACAAAAAATGAAAAGAATCTTAGGCACAGTGGCTCATGCCTGTAATCCCAGTAATTCGGGGGACCAAGATGGGAGGATTGCTTGATGTCAGAAGCCTGAGACTAGCTTGGACAACAAAGTGAAATCCCGTCTCTACAAAAACTTTTAAAAATCAGCCATGTGTTGTGGCATGCACCTGTAGTCTCAGCAACTCAGGAGGCTGAGGCAGGAGGATCACTTGAGCCCAGGAGTTTGAGGTTGCACCACTGCACTCCAGCCTGGGCAACAAGAGTCAGACCCTGTCTCTGAAAAGAAACAAACAAACAAATAAAAACTCAACACTTTAAAAACTAAGATTCGATATATACAATTATCCATATATTTGATATGTATGTGTAAATACAAATGAGATCACTTCAAGTCAGCATCTGCACAGCAAAGGATACAATCAACAATGAGAAAAAAAAAAAACCCACAGAACAGGAGAAAATATTTTCAAGCTACCTATCTGTCAGGATCTAATAACCCAAATATATAAGGAGCTCACACAACTCTATAGGAAAAAAATCTAATAATATAATCAAAAGATGGGCAAAAGTTGAGTTCAGCTCACTCTTTTCCCCACTGTGATAGTACTACTGAAAAAAATCTGTCCTTACTGTTTTAGTGATGTCTGGCTTTGTTTATCTTTGACAGTGCTTAACAGCATGGAGTGTTTCCAGATCATTTTGTTTCAAGTCCAGCAGAGTCGCTACCTTCCTTGTACTTCAATTTCCTCGTCTGAAAACAAAAATAATCATAGTAGGTTTGTAGACAGGATTATGAGTGAATCCATGTAATTAAATTAGAACAGGGCCTATAATGGCTATATAAAGGCTATAATGTTGATTTTTACTTATTGTCACAGTCACTATTCTTCAAGCAACATGCTACCCATAAATTGATGGAAAATTGACAAAAGGAAATATATTTGCATATATATATATGTCAAACAGTGGATTTAATAAAAGGTACCCTTATAAATAAACAAGGAAAAGATGAATGTTCTAATAGAAATCTTTGCAGAGAGCAGGGACAGACAATTCATAATTAAAACCAAAAAAAAATTTTGCTGAAATAATGGGAAAAGATATTTGACCAAATAATTGAGAAATGCAAAAAAAAACCCAAAACAAACAAACAAAAAATCCAAACAAAAAAACAGCAATGAGATATCATTTGTCTTTTGTAAGCCTTGCAAAGATAAACTCATAAAAGGGAAAATTACAATATCCAGTATTGGTGTGAATATAGAAAAGTGTACAGTCATTCTTGCCTTCTCGGAGTTAGAAATATAATACATTTTCCAGGAAGCGATGTTTCAGCAAGTATAAAAATTTAACCTATGTATAAATACTCACAAAGCAATTCTTTTTCTAGAAATATAGCTCCAGAAAATTACCAGGAAAAAAATATATATATATAAAAATAGTAACCCTTACATTGCAAAGAAATGGGAATACCTAAATGCTTATTTATAGATATTTGGTTAAATAAATCATGATATAAGAGAATGTCAGAAACCTATTTACATATTATGCTGTTTTTATTTATTGAATGAAATTCACTGACTAGAAAAATGTCTACAGCACAATAATGTGTGATAGAAGCAGACTGTTTATACAGCAAGTAAAATGCAGTAGTTATATGTGGTTGGGTGGATTTGGCTGGTGTTATTTGAATTCATGTAAGCATTTATTTTTGTAAGCCACTAATTAAGACCAAGCCACTTGTGTTTTTCGAAAACCTGAAAACCACAAAAGTGGCTTGGTCTTAAGTAGTGGCTGAAGAACAAATACTGAATTTTTAGGACTAAAGCAGTGAGATTAAAGCAGTGCCCACAAAAAGCTGATTTTCATAGCATTATGTAGTAGGAACACTAGCAAGAAACCCCCTGCTGGAGTTCAGTTAGAAATTTACTTGTGGACTTAGGAAGATTTGGAGAGACATGGTACTCGTCAAAACCATAACTTAGTTCTTGACTAGATCGGGGAGTAAAGGAAAGCATTAAAAAGAAAAAGGCATAAAGACTGTTCCCATTTGCATCTAGTCACTGTTGGTTAGCCAATGTAAGCATTGCTTAGAGATTAACTAGAGGCAAATTCAGACTTTGAGTGATTGTAGAAGATGGATGAGAGGTGAATGAAGAGAATAATGCACTAATATATTTAATCCTTACAACAGTCCTATAAGGAAAGCACAATTTTTCCAATTTTCCAGATGAGGGAATTTAGGTACAGAGAGGATAGGTCATACAATTACTTATTAAATCCTTAGGCTGGGGTGTTTAGGATGTATGTATACCAGTGCTTTTCAAATTTAATTTGTAGCATGTGGAAGTGTTGGGACTGCTGGCAGAAGTTGCAAACAGGTGGTCCAGAGGCAGATCCAGCTTGTAGATTGTTTTCTTTGGCCGGTACAATGTTTTCTGTTTGCTCGTTTATTTCATTTTGTTTTTAACACATGGTAGATATTTTAAAATCACAAAATTCCACATAAAAATTCAGATCACCAGTTTGTTTCTTTGCTTTTGAAGAAAATCAGATCTGGCAACACTCAGTTCCGCACTGAAGCCATCTGCCTGGTCTGAGTTGAGGCAATCCCCTTTGGATGAAGCATACACCCTCCACTCAGCCTGCCTCACTCCTTCATATGAAAACTGGTTTGGCCATTGTGTATATTAGAATTTATGGGGGCTTTTTGCTAGAGAACATAGAAAGGCATTTAAAATACTCTTCATTTTCTTGAAAGGTTGAAAGATGGCAATCTACTCCTTTGCAGCTTAGATGTGACTGGTGTGGAAAGAAGATAGAAATTATTCCAACTAACCCTGCAGCATACCTTGGCATTTTCTTCAGCCTGACAAAGAAAATCTACTCTCCTACCATTATTAAGAAATTAATATTTTGCTAATGGTTTGTTAGGAGAGTGAAGTTTACGGTTACATCACACCCAAAAAGCAAAATTATTTAAAAAATTCAAAATGATAAATGCATGAGGTGATGAATACATTAAATATCCTGAATTGATCATTATAAAACATAGATAGGTATGGAAGCATCAAATTTTACCACATATACATGTACAATTACAATGCATCAATTAAAAAATAAAACCGAAATAAATAATTTGTTGTTTTAAAAAAGAAGAAAAACATACCAATGAGGCATCTCCCCTTTTCCTCCAAAGTTTTCCTTCAACTACCAGCACCCACATCTGGCCTACCCTACTTTCTTTGGCCTCCTAAATCAAGCACATTCTACTTCTAAGAGTTTACCCTTTTCTTATGCAGAGCAATTTAGTTTTTTTCTTATTCTTTTAGCTTCACAAATAATACTGTAAATATTTCCAAAGGACCCTCCTTAGAATCAAAGCTTCTTCGAAAACTACAAAATGATTATAAATAACTGATTTATCTTCTTTTATAATTGTTTTTTTCCTTTCTCCCTTGTATTTTCATTCTTCTGAACTGATGAGTCTTCTGTACCATTGAGACAGCACCTGGCTGGGAGCAAAAACACCCACATTTTAGTCCTATCTCCCACTGGCTAACTGGATTGCTTTGGGAAAGTTGCATACATTTTGGGCTCTCAGTTTTGTCACTTGTAAATGAGAATATCATAAGTACATTTCCTATATAACAGGGTTATTTTTCATATCAAATATAGTCTTATAACCTGAGCACCCTTAGAAAATAAAAATTGTATTTGTTTTAAATAAGTACATATGAAAATTTTCTAGAACCTCGGTTTTCAGATAACAAGCACCTTTTCTTGAACACTCAGTATGTTCCAAGCACAGTGCTAAATATTTTGTAAACACTTCCTATATTAATCTTCTATGTGGCCCTTCGAAGCAGCAATGATATGTGTTTTCCATCTAAAGAAACTGCAACACATACACGTTAAATAACTTGCCACAGGCCATCTGTCTGAGTCAAAATTCCATGTTCTCTTAATGACACCACACTGCTTCTACAGCTCAGCTTTCTCCTTCAGCGGACACATTGTGCCACCTACCTATTAACCGGTTACTTTCTGGATCTACCTAGGGAGGATTACAAAATTATTTGACTTTGCAAACATTTTTGGATTCTCATGCACACAACCTCAGGGTTCAAAACATATGCAACCTGAGAGCATTTTATATCAAGGATTCAGTGTTTGAGTGCAGTATTTAGTAGAAGTATGGTATATATACAGCAATTTTATTGACAAATAGTGTTTTTCTATTCAGTCTTAACCCCTATCAGTCAGTTCAAGCTTCTTGCAAACTTGGAAGCAAGGAAATTAGGGTCCAGAAAAGAATACAAACTATCCATTAAGTTTGATTGTTAAAACATACTGGAAAAACATATTTTGAAAAAGAAATCAACAAAGCTGGTGGATTTGATGAAGGTTGAAGTGGAGCATTTGAAGTGATTCGGGCTCAGAAAACAATACTCCAAAATGAAGGCCTCAGCAGCATCCTCAGAAGCAGAAGTTTTTCTCTGACTTTGTCCTGCCCTCCTGTCTCTCTGTCCCCTTCTCCCTCGAGGCTAGCCGTAGAAACTAGAATCCCTCTTCCCCAAGGATGATCAGAAAAAACAGAACCTCTTTTCCTGAAAGCCAGTCATAAAACCTAAAAATGCTACTCTAATTTTCCCTCCATCTTTCTGTGTAAAAACTGGCCGTAAAGAAATCATCTGACCTACCTTGTTTGACTGTAGGTCATAAGATCCCCATTCCAGAGAGGGCCCTGCCCTACGCCCAGAAGGAAGGAATGCTGCTCAGAGAGGCCAAGAAGCAGCTAGGCAGACGGGCCTTGCTGGGTTTCCCCACTCACTCTATTAGCATTAGATCATGCCCTTTTTATCCAATCATACATCCACATGGCTATCTGCAGCTTATTGAACCTAAGCATATAAATGGACAATTTGCCCTGTATCTTTGGGCCTTCATTCTGAAGTCTCCCATACATGTATATTAAATAAATTCATATGCCTTTTCTCATATTCATCTGCCTCTTGTCAGTGATTTTCAGGAAATCCTCATAGGGTAAAGGAGAACTTCTCCTGTGGCCCCTACAAAGCCTCAACATGACCACCAACACGCAAACCCTATCGTGGTTTGTTTGTTTGGTTTTCATTTTCAAATTATCCTGAGTTGATATGGCAACACAGTCTCAGAGCACACCCTCTCCTCTTTTCTGAAGAGGCCCCTTGCAATGCTCTTTGAGAGGTGGTTTTAGAATGGGAGAGAGAGATGTAGCCAAAATAACTGAAAAGAGTACCTCCTGGATTTTTCCGAACATTACAGAAAAGAGATTCACAACAAAAAAAAAATGATGTTCCTTTCTACAGACTAGGTGAGAACTGAGTTTCCAATTTGATTGGCAGTGTTGTAATATCAGCATAATACTAAGTTTGTATGATAATAAGATATGTTGCATAATTTATGCTTCTAGTAATATTTCCAAGGCTGTCAATTCTATTTTGTCTAAAAGTAATCACAAAGAACTAAATAATAATTAGATTTTTTTTCCCACTCTTCTACCCATAGCCATCTATTTTGGAAGGCACTCATCGTTTGGATACAAACTGAATCTCTTTAATCTTAAAAGGACTAGAGAGGATACTGTCTTTGATCAGCCTGCTGGTACTGTGTATTTGTGGGAAGTGGCCCCTCATTCAAATTAAATCTGGGAAAACTCCCAAACATTGGCTAATTCGGTAGTCATGGTCCTACCTGTGAGGGGACTGAGAATTTGGCAAGCACCAAGGTGGTGGAAGAAGGCCCAGAAAGGTTTTTCTGGCTTGTGAATTGTCACTCATCCATGCTCTACCTTCCTCAAGCTTGAGGCTCATTCATAGTGAGAGAAAAGAATTGGCATGTCCGGCAGCAGTGATTTCAACTCACTGAAAATAAGAAACTTAGTATAGTACACATGGAGACCACAAGGGGATATGGAGAAGCTGAAACTCCTTAGAGACAAAAATATCTAACATGCTGACTATAACAAAAAGAAGAGCTGAATTCTGACCTCCAAAACAACAAACTTAAAAGGGCCAGGGGATGCATTTATTGTATTATTTTTTAGAAATTGGTAGTTAAAAAAGAAGTATTATCCCAGGGATAATGGTCTCTTATAGCTATGTAAATATCAAGGGAAAATCAGGATATCTGTTTCCTAAAAACAAATTGGATATATCATTTTAGATTTTGATATATCTAAAGTTCAGTGACAAAGGTCACTATTTTGCCAAATGAGAGATGTACACTGAGCCATTTTGTCTGATTATATAGGTGTGGTTAAATAACAACTGTACCATTGTCTATTAGTAACTACCTTTTTCTAATACAGAGGAACATGGAATTATTACCTATTGTAGCAATCTATTAACTCAGGGGAAGAAAGCAATAGATTCAGTCATTTGGTGGTTATTCTCTTTTTAGGGCATCTTATATACTTTAATACAAGGTATGACTATAAGAGAGTAAGACTAGTGTTTAAATAAATATGCAAGCATAATTGTATTTGAAGGAATTTTGTCCTCTTCAAGATAATCATTTTGGCTGTACACATGGTAATTATCAGTTCCAAATTGTCCAGGACAGACAATCCAGATGTTCTATAATTTTATTATGCTGAATAAAGGTGATTAGTTAAAGGTAGAATGAGATATTACTTAATCTTAATAATTTTGTAAGACATTTCACTGATATTTATAAATCAGGAAAAATCCTTGGTCAAACCATGTATTGTGATTTGGGGTCCAGGAAATATGGTTACAGAAGCTATGCAGTTATTCTAGCAATATGTAGAACTCTTTCTCACAACTGCCTCCAGAATCAGTTTATGAGTCACACAAGGAAATCACTGTCATTACTTTATCTCACTATGAGATATGTTTCTACAGCAGAGCTTAAAAGCATCTCAGCATCCGACTTGCTTTGCACAGGTCTCCTAAGCTGACTCCTGAGTATAGCGCTTCCACATTAGACTGATGCTAAAATGTTGAAAAGAACATGACTCCCACTCTTAGAGGTTTCATTACTAAAATGCTGAAAATATAGGATTCTGGGGACAGTACTATGGTGAGGTATAGTACATTACAATAAATGCAGTGGAAGCTTTTATCCTAGGGATTTAAAATGCCCTCATCATTTCCACATGTAACTTCCCCATGGATCACTCCATTAGCCTACAGGTATTAATGAGTGATTTATTTGTGCCTAGTGCTGTAGCAAGTACAGCTAACTAGTTTGCCGTTTGCAGAAAGGCACAGTCAGTTCCGATTTTAATAAGAGAAATAAATGAACTAAGAAATTAAATCATTAGCCTGAGTTCACATAATAACACACTGGTAGTCTCTGTAGGGAAAGTCAGCTTTCTAAATCCTGGCTCAGTGATCTTTCATGAATAACTCTCTCTCCTATTCACTCACCCTAAACACACACACACACACACACACACACACACACACACACACACCCCTAACTTTTCTAAAACACTTAATATCATGATTGTTGATGGTTTTTGTTCTGACCATGTTGTATCTACTTAAGGATGTTCAGAGCAGTGTATGGGGATGTGGGATGTGGGGAGTGAAAGGTACCAGAATATGCCACCCAAAATTTTGCCACTTTGGCATAAGGATAATTTTGAGCTAAAGGCAATTGAGAATCAACAGAGGCAGGAAAAGCTCTTTACCTTCTCCTATCTAAAAATAAAATATAGATTTACATTTTTATAAAAGAAATGTATATTTGTAACGGAAATTTCCATTTGTAAAGATGTATCTTACCAGGAAGAGAGCTAGTCTTCAGGAGACAACTCTGCATAACAAGACAACCCTTATTTATCATCCATTGCCTCCTCTCATCTTCCCATAACTTTTCTCTCTTGCCCCAAAGCCCCAAACCCTTTTTCTTTGTTTTGTTTTGTTTTGTTTTGTTTTGTTTTGTTTTAGACAGAGTCTTGCTCTGTGACCCAGGCTGGAGTGCAGTGGTGCGATCTCAACTCACTGCAACCTCTGCCTCCAAGGTTCAAGAGATTCTCATGTCTCTGCCTCTCAAGTAGCTGGGATTACAGGCATGCACAACCATGCCCAGCTAATTTTTGTATTTTTAGTAGGGACGAGGTTTTTCCATGTTGATGAGGCTGGTCTCAAACTCCTGGCCTCAAGCGATCCACCTGCCTCTGACTCCCAAAGTGCTAGGATTACAGGTGCGAGCCACCACGCCTGTCCTCAAAACCCCTTTTCTTTCATTTAGCCTATGTATTAGTTCATTTTCATACTGCTATAAAGACATAGCTAAGACTGGGTAATTTATAAAGGAAAGAGATTTAATTGTCTCACAGTTCAGCATGGCTGGGGAAACCTCAGGACACTTACGATCATGGCGGAAGGCAAAGGGGAAGCAAGTCACCTTCTTTACAAGGAGCAGGAAGGAGAAGTGGGAGTGAAGTGGAAAGAGCCCCTTATAAAACCATCAGATCTTGTGAGAACTCATTCACTATCATGAGAACGGCATGGGGGAATCCACCCCCTTGACTCAGTTACCTCCACCTGGTCTCTCCCTTGACATGTGGGGATTATGGGGATTATAATTCAAGTTGAGATTTGGGTGAGGACATAAAGCTTAACCATATTAGCCTAAAGTGGTACATGCTTCAATCATCTACTGCTTCCATGAGCCACAATTTTGTGTGTGAACCTCTATAGTTTAACTCTCTTATTCATCTGTCTTTTATTAGTTTGATCCAGGGACCCCAGTCATTGCACCTAGGAGGGTAGAGGGGAGAAGACTTGTTTTCTCCTCTAAGAGGGATCGTAAAACTCATAGCATAATTTATTCTAGGTCTGGTGAAGGTAGTTTTAAAAGACTATAAATCCACAAATAACCTTACTGGGCTCACCTATTTGAAAGCATAAGGAGAAGAGATATCTCCTACCTGAGTTAAGACAAAAGGATAAAAAGTTATTCTCAGAGAGTAGCTACCCACTAGTCAGGAGAGAAAATAAAAAAGGCTTCTATAAACATAAGTTTGCAGTTTGCTTACTTGTGGTTGACAGGTACCTTGACATGTCTCACACCTATGAATTCCTGGCTGAGTGAGGTACTGGTTATAGATCACTGAAGAAAGGTAGGAAAAATGATTGGAATAAGAACTTTGGTCCCATGTTGTCAGCTTAATGGAAAAGCCCAAATAAACCTGGGAATAGGGTGGTAGAATCAAAAAAATTCCTGCCAAGATGCCATAGGCAATTCTTCATACCTCTTCCAATCTACAACTGTTCTTATCATTGTGGTCCTTGAGTTCCAATGAACATGTTTATTTATTTGGGGCAAAAAAATAAACTATTAGCTGAATTTATTACTCCCTGTGTGCCAGGCACCATATTGCTTATTTTAAATGCAATCTTTCAATTTATCCTCACAAGAATCTTCTGAGGTAGATTCCATTATTACCCCTATTCAATGGATGAGGAAACTGAAGCTTAGAAGGTTTAAGCAGAATATCCTTAATCCTACTACAAAACAGCAATAGAACTAAAGCTGCCAAGTAAATTGGTCTGACTCCATTTGGTCTTCATAATGGCCCTGTGAGAAAAGTGAGGGGGAAAATAGAGACTCCTGCCAGATTTTTTATTTATTCCTTCATTGAACAATTATTTGACTTATACACTGAACTGGTCACTGTGTATGCACAGAGAATATGGTGGTAAACAAAACAGACCTAATTAGTATTCTCATGGAGCTTAGCATTAGTGGGGGAATATTATTAAAGCAAAATCTCCTCCAAGCCCAGAAAGTGTCTCCACAAAGGTAATAGAGGTTGAAAACAAGTTTATTATTGGATAAGCAACATTCAAGGGATGATATGCTGAGAAAAAAATAAAAATAAAAAAAGAATGAGTAACAAATCAAAATGTGATGCAGAGCACAGGCAATTCACTAAAGAAATTAAAAGGTGGAAAGAAATCGCGCTCTTATATACAAGTAAGTGGATACAACACATTACATTCATAGTCTCAGATAAAATGGCTAATTTTCTTTTATCTTTATGATTAAAGGTAGGTTTTGCCTTTTGGAGTCAGGTGCCAGCTGAACTTAGGCCTGTATCCTCCCAGGAGACTGGGAAATAAGATGTTATCTTTTTTGATTATTACATTTCAAAGACATGGCTCTCAGGTCACTGGGGAAATATTCTTGTGTTGTGAGACTGGCAAGAAGGTTGTTTAGTCATAAGAAACATTTATGTACATTTAAAAAGGGCAGAGAAAGAAATTCTGAGAGAAAAGGAAGGGGGGGCCTCTTCCTTTATTTTCAATGTGGAGACTTTAAACCTCTTCTTTTAACAGGCATATTTTCCCTTACATCACTAGGTGGGGAAAGTTAAGCAATCAGCAAACACTTCCATAAATACATAATTATACATCTTGATAAATTTTATGAAACCAGTGTGCTGTGAGAGAAAATAACAAGGGGAGTTTTCTAGTCTAGGAATTGGTCCCCAAAGAGGTTTTCTACATGCCTAAGCAATGAGCATTAATTAGTTTCTTGCTGGATACAAAGAGCTTTGCAGGAGAAGGCAACACCAAGTGTGAAATCTCTGAGGTGAGAGCTTGTGATCTTCAAGGAACTAAAAGGAGAGTATTGCAAGAACAAATGCAACTAGAAAGCAAGTGACATGAACATTTCATACGTGGCTAGAGTTATAGTGAGGTGTCTCTCAATCAAGGAACATATGACAATAAGGTAAACTTGAATGCCCTCTGAGCTTGAGGCTTTAAAATTAACACCTAGTCAATGAGAGGAGAAAGTTGTTCAGTCAACGGAAAGAAAGAAAATGACTCCCAGACTTGATAGATGGTTCAATGAAATCATTAGCACATCCAAAGAAAGGAATTAGGAGATTTGGCCAGCTACGAAAATAGAAACAAAATGTCACTGAGACAAGCAAAGATTATCCCAAACAAGCAGTATTTGGAATGCCCTAGCTGACAGATAAAATATTTTGTTCACCAATTAAAATTTTGTTAATATTTAGTTATCTCATGTAGCATGCCTATGAGGAGAGAATAAACTGGGGAGAGACACAGAATCCAATTCCACTTGGCAGTTTTATTTCTTAATGTCAGATTATTGTAAAATAGTAAGTTGAGCTTAATTAATGTGAATCTGTTCTGCTGAGAATTCTGATTTTCATGTCTGTAAAAGCTGAAAGCCCCCATGTAAGGGCCTATCTGGGCACTTCTCTGGCCTTCCTCGTCATTCTTATCTGTGCCATCATTTAATTTCCAATAAAAACTTCTGTAGCCCACTTACTCACCCTGGGTCTCTTCACCTATTTTTCTTCACTCATGGGGTTTTGATCTATCTTCTTTCTCTACCTTGGTTGCCATTTATTGTGCCGTCTAGATCCTTTTCCCCCAGGTTGCCTATAAAACATTACGAATGTATTGCCATCT
Source organism: Mandrillus leucophaeus (assembly GCF_000951045.1). NCBI lineage: Eukaryota > Metazoa > Chordata > Mammalia > Primates > Cercopithecidae > Mandrillus > Mandrillus leucophaeus. Next base: position 379,621 of record NW_012102798.1, read on the forward strand.
TTCCCCCTTATTCAACCATTTACTCAAAACTGATATGATGCAAAAGAATTGTTGTTACTAGACTTGGAGAGTGAGATAAGTTCTTACCAGGTTTGCCCCCTGTCTTCTTCCTATCACCTAGCCCACAGTGTTTACTGAAGAGCAGAGGGATAAGATCTGTTCTTCTAGTAACCTTATCAACTCTCACTTGCTTATGATCCCAGGAGGTGATATCTTCCTTGACTCCCCAACTCCCTTTTTAAATACGATTTTTGCCTCAATCATGTTATTATAGCTAAGTGTTGTCATATATATATCGTTGAGTGTAGTGGACAAGTACGAATGTACTGTAGGGAGGTTTCCTAGGTTCAAACCCAGATTCTAATAATAGGTGTTAGGCAAATTACTTGGCCTTTTGTGTCTTAGTTTCCTCATCTATGAAACAGGGCTAGTAAAACTATCTACTTCATAAAGGATTATTAAGATAAAACACAAAAAGCACTTGAAGAATCTGACACCTGTAAAGTGCTCAAATGATAGCAAATGCCATACTTTTCTATATATGTTCTTTTGTGCCAACTTTTCTCATATTAGACTAAAAGCCTTCATGTGTGTGATACACCCCCAAGAGGTAATCAGATTTTTATAATGTCCTTCCTTTTCCAAGTGGCAATGAAGTAAAGCCCTTCTGACACTTGTAATTCTTCAGTGATTTTTTTTTTTTTTTAATTGGGATGGAGTTTCACTCTTGTTGCCAGGCTGGAGTGCAATGGTATGATCTTGGCTCACTGCAACCTCCAACTCCTGGGTTCAAGCGATTCTTCTGCCTCAGCCTCCTGAGTAGCTGAGATTACAGGTGCACACCACCATACCTGGTCAATTTTTGTGTTTTTAGTAGAGACGGGGTTTCACCATGTTGACCAGGCTGGTCTCGAACTCCTGACCTCAGGTGATCCTCATGCCTTGGCCTCCCAAAGTGCTGGGATTGCAGGCCTGAGCCACCACCCCCGGCCTATTCTTCAGTAATTAACATTAGTAATGGTAGTTCATAGAGACTGTGGCAAAGAAAAATATAGCCAATATAGCCTTTGGGTTCTGGGTAACTGTCTATTGAACTACAGGGGAGAAAACTTTTCCTCTATGCTCAGGTTCTGTAGCTGCCACCTGTGATTTAAACTGACAAAGGACAAGAGAAACTGGAGAAAAGACATACACATCGTATGTTATGTGCTTGGGGGTTTCACAGAAAAGAATTAAAAAAAAAAAAAAAAAAAAACCAAAGAAGTGGTTAGACACAGGGGTTTATATACCTTTTTAACAACGGGTGATAAACTGTGAAGAAGTGACTAGACAAAGGAAAGGAGGTTTTGGCTTCTAGGGACAGTAAATTATGGGAAGGTAAATATATAAGGAGACTAAATGGTAGATAAAGGTTATTTAGTAAGATTTGTTTCTGTAGACTCATCTTAGTACCTTCTTTGTCTCTGGTGATAGGGATTATTCTCTTTCTGGTACAAGAGAGGGGAGACACCTTCTTAAGGGAAATGTGTACCCTGCATTTAGGCAGATGGAGGAGGGCGGAGAACTCTTCTCATAACCTGCTTTTTCTAAATTGCCTTCAGTTCAAAGTAATCCTTACGCCAAGTAGCATATTTCAGGGTGACATTTTTTTAATCCCTTTCCCAATGGACAATTTTTTTTTAATGCTAGCTATATGCCAGGCATTTCTCCAGGCACTAGAGTTCATAGAGCTTATGTTTTTGGTTAGAGAGAAGAATATAATAAATAAAATCCATGTAATATTGGAACGATAACACAGGGTAAAGGATTGAGAGTGGATGGAATGGGAATACCTTTAGATATGTGTAGTTTCCAGTGGGTTAACTCATTCCACACTGTTTTCTAATTCACAAAACACATCAGAGTGCAAGTTTGAGTGACATTACCATTGGGATAATCCTCTGTCTGTTTTACCTTATGTCTAAATATAAATCCTTTGGAAACTGTAGAGTAAGCATAGCTAATAACATATGCGAACATAAAACATAACTGATTGCAATACTCTATGTCCCAAGTGTCTGATATGACTTCACTGGAGACCATCAGTGCTTCAGAGCCACACTGAAGAGCTCCACCTCATCCATACCCAAAGTATCACCCATCAGACCTCCCATTGCATTTCAGTGGGGTTTTTATTTTGGCCCATTACTTAAATACTACATTTTAGTTTTTAAGAGGATCTCCTTGTTCTTGATACAATTATAAAGCAAAAATGATTAACACAAGCTCAAGGAATGATTGATTTATTTCTGGCTCAGGATACAAGCTATTTATACTTCCTGTGGTTCTCATAGAGGAGTTATTCCTTACGTGCTCAGGGTAATGGTGTTCTGAAAATTATCATTTATATTTCACCCTCACAAAAACAAAACATCATCATCAATTATCATTATCATCATCATTTTCAATAGCAATGGCAAAATATTAACCTGAAGTAACAACACAGTTTCAATCTGGTAGGTTAATTGACTTACTCAAAGTCACATAACTTAGTTACAAAGATAGAAATCGAACCTATAGTTCCTCTTTTTAAAAGATTGTGCTGCACTTTAAAACAGAACTGGTGGTACTCATTAAGCGATGAGAAAGGAAAACAAAAGAAAGTTTTATCCGAACAGTCCAAGCACTTAATAGATTCCTCTCAGTATGTGAAAATAGAACAATCAGTATGGAACAACGGAATTAGATAAGGTTGAAAAATTCTGCTAGTCCAGGTATCACTTCACAAGCAGAAAAGAGTGTTATTTTCAGCTTGACACAGGATGCATCAAATCCTCAAATCCTTAGTCACATCTGATCCAACCAAAAACCCAGGCAAGGTCATTGTTTTATCAAGATAAGGGTGTCACCATGGAAGCTTCCCAAAAACTCTGTAAAATTTAAATGGCCAGTTTCTTTATGAAAGGGGAAAAGAGCATCACTGACACAGGAAAATGAAATTAATTGGATCTATATTTCATTTCGGAACGCTAAGTCATTGCTGATAAGGAAATCTTTAATCTCTAATATAAAACAACTCTGAATTGCAAACACAATTGAAATCTATTCACCAAAACCAGCTCTTTTAAAAATGTAGCTTTCATAACCTTACCAGCATTCAGGGTAATAATTTCTTACCACCTGCATTATAAGCTCTATCCCTTTTATTAGAGGATCTGTCAAAAATACAGTCCAGTGAGATGACTGTGATTTTAATCTCTTTGGTGATTAGAAAAGGAGCACAAATGGTTTTGATTGCAGTTGCAAATATCTGCAGAAAGTCATTCAGGTTTTGTCTCTCATCCTCTTAAACTAATTAGTAAAATTTGATTGAAAAAACCTAAGATCTCAATATTATTTAGGTAATACCAAAGTAGTCTTTCAAATAATAAACATGCACTGAAATAATTACTTTTTTCTAATTACAAGGAATGTGAATAAATGAAAGATATTTCTTTCCTCCAAAAGACATACTAATTCCCAGGTAAACATCATATTTAGGTGTGCACCTGTAAAATGTATGCTATACATACCACAGGATACATGTATATGTGCACCAAATGGGAATAGTTGAGCACATTTCTGATTTACCACCAATAATAGCAAGCAGGAGAAGAAAGCACCTGAGGTGATTAAGGGCATCACAACAGATATGAAAACTATACCAGTACAAAGCACATACTACTACAAGAAAAAGTGCTATGCTTGCATGAGCTGAATAGTACCCACAGAGACAGATTTTCTCTTATAAATTGTATTTTCTTATTGCTTTGAGAAAGGAAAAACGTATGATGATTAGAGAATGAGGGTACCCCACAAACGTTGTGGGCCTTACATGTGTGCAGGTAAACACACACACCCATGAGACTCAGTGATAGTGTGAAGACTGCAGAATTAGGGCAAGTGTTGTTTTCCGACTTCCCTCCTCCTCACAGTCTGTGCTTTTCTGTAGTAGGTTCATTCACTCCAGAAGAAAACCTCTCTCAGAAGCCCTCTGCTAGTCCCTTACTGGGACTAGTTTAATGTGTAAAAGAGACGAGGAAAAGGCGTGGGTAATGGGGAAGTCAGAAAGAATGTGGAGGTTGAGTGGGGAAGGAAATGCTATTTGGAGGCAGTCGGATCCCATGGTTCTTAAGTCACACCAGTAACAGCAACCCTTTCTCCAGGTATATTAGGCCTTCCTTGATATTTGGATACTGAACGTATTTAACTACATTCATTAACATGCTCAAGATGCATTTTTGGAGCCAGAAGTATGTTCTTCATCAGTACTGGAATTTTATGCTTGCATGACCTTAAAAACCAACTTCTTCCATACAAATGTATTGTATTCCACTTGTTTGGTTAATTCACGTTTTTTCTCTCATTCAAATTTGGTTTTGGTTGATTTTCAATCCTAAATTCTACTTTTTCTGAACTCTTCTCCCTCATATTTATCTGTCTCCTGAAGGGTTGATGTACTTGATACTGGCTCTTTCTGTCCTGGAGTTTTAAGGAAAGGAGCAAGTCTGATGTGCTCATTTGAATGGCAGCACCCTCTGTGTTACCCCCAGAAGTTTTCTCACTATCTCTCATGCTATTTTTGAGGGCGAAAATTGCAATCCTAGAGCTCCTTGTGGCCTCCCAGAGAACCACATAAATATGAAAAATAGGAAACAGATAAGCCTCTGGGGTTCTATTTACTCTAAATAGAGCTGTTTTATTGCCGAGTTTAAGAATCAGATGCAATAAGTGCCCTTCATGCCATTCTTTCTAATGACTACATCCATCTTATCTAGCTTACTGAATTATGTTTACCAATTAATTGCAGAACATGAATCTGGCAAATCAGCTTTACTCATTCCAAATAACTTAAGAAGTGATGTTCAAGGAAGCATTTGTGACTGAGCAACTGCATGAGAGTACTTTCAATACATGATCATCAGTAACTGTCTTCTGGTCCCTCACCAGAACATATTGTACCTTAATTAAGCCACTATGATATGGCCTTTACCTAATCTGCAATCTTTGAAACTGCCACTCCTAACCCCTACTCCAACTATCTTTGCTGACAATCAAACAATCCTTTTTACTCGTATCTACAGCTACAAAACACGGGAAGCATTCCTGAAATGTTCAATTGACTTCAAATTGCCTGTTTGTTTTTATTTTGAAAGGTGAGGTAAGGAGACAGAGGGTTAGGAGAGTTATGCTAGGTAAAGGAGTAGAACCTTTTAAAACAAGCTTTGTATAAGAAAGAAAATGAAGAAGAGGAAAGAATATAGACTGAGGAGATAAGGCTAAAGCTGTGAGAGATATAAGATGAAAAAGGCATGCAAGGGAGGAAAGAATGAAAGAGAGCAAAGGAGTGCAGCATCAGGAAATCAAATAATTAGAGGAAGTAGGCATAGTGATTATATTTTCAATCAATACTCTTTTCTTTATTAGTTGGATTATGTGCAATAATTATCTGTAATTTACTGTGCATATTTGCCATGATACTCAGAAATATAGCAATAGAGCTCTGATCTCCAGCATTTTGAACTCCGACAATATAAAATCCAACACAACATAATGTACTATGATGAAAGCAGTTTTGCTAGGCAATTCAATCACAGTTTTGGCAAGAAATAAGGTAGTTTGAAAGAGACCACTAAAAGTTGAATTTGGGGACAGAGTTCGTTTGAGGAGGTGGCAGCATTTCTGAAGCTAGATCATAGCAAGCCAGACATTGGAGTGCTGATGGGGATATGGCAAGTAAATTGGAGTCATCAGCAGAGACTAGACAGTCAAAATCCAGGGAATTCATGTAGACAAAAGACATTTTCTGAGGAAATGCTGAGAATTATAGGCCTGGAGTAGGAAGTGGAACCATCAGAGAGAGAGAAAGAGCGCGCGTAAGCGTGAGAGCAATCAGATGATATTTTGAATACAATTGGTGCCTGGTACTGTGCTACATGCTGGGAACACAAAGATTCCTAAAATGTGGTTTCTGCTCTCAAGCTCCTAGTACAGTCCAGGGAAACAGACATTCTAGCAACTACTTGCAATAAAGATTGTAACAGACATTTCTCAAAGGGCAGAGTGGATACACAGAAGGAATCAACGAACTGTGAGGAGAGGAGAATAAAATCACACACTTGTAAAGCACTTGATGCGTGCTTAGCAATGTTTAAAGACTTTACACATTTATTTAGTAAACATACACAAGTACATTATGAAGCAGATACTAATGTCCTTCTTATTTTACAGATGAGGAGACTGAGGCATAGAGCAATTAGGTGACTTGCCCAATAACTCACAGCTTTGAAGTGGCAAAGCCGGGAGACAATCTGGTCCCAGAATGCATTACACATACCACAGCACACTTTAAAGTGTCAAAACTTCGAGCATGAGGTGTTTGGCTTGATGCTCAGATATGGAGGAATGTGTTGCAAATTTGTCAGGTATTCAAGCTTGGGGAAAGGTATTCTAGGCAGACAGAAAGCATGTTGCAGAAGCACAGAACATACTCTAGACGAAAGTCTAGATTGACAGAAAGCATGTTGCAAAAGCACAGAACATACTCTAGACGAAAGTGAGATTCTAGACAGACAGAAAGCATGTTGCAGAAGCACAGAACATACTCTAGATGAGATTCTAGACAGACAGAAGGCATGTTGCAGAAGCACAGAACATACTCTAGATGAGATTCTAGACAGACAGAAAGCGTGTTGCAGAAGCACAGCCTATTCTCCAAGGAAGTTGGTACAACCTGGCTATTAGTATGGCATCCTGACTTGAAACCTAGCTTTCATTGTTCCTAAGAAAATGCTGCTTTCAGCCAATATATTGTTTATAGACTTATTAAATTATCAAAATTATTTTCTATTCAGTTGGAGGCTCCATTGGCCTCACTTTTAACTAGATGCTCTATGAAACTATCTTCTCAGTCCCAAATATTTTGTAAAGTTTTATCAAAGTGAAATAAAAGTAGAAAAGGAGAGCAAAGTATAGAATAAAAAAAATCTGAACAACCCAAAGTAACTCTATTTATTTTGATTTATAAATCAATTAATATTATATATCTAAGCCCAAAGCACCTTGTAGGCCCTGTCAAAACACAGGCAGGAATTGCTGTTCTAATTCAGCATGTAGCTGGTGTTTCTGCCTTCCCTCTTAACCTTTATATATCAATTATCACTTCCAACTTTTCTTCTTGAGCTCTCATTTTTCATCCTCCCCAGCTGCCATCTCACTTGTTTTCCTCTTCACAATTGCCCAATTTCCGTTTGTAAAGTAACTCTTCCAAACTCCTCAGCCCATTCTCAATAACAACCAACAGTGGCATCATGATAAAGCAGAGAACACAAAACTGAGAGGTTGCTTTATACGCTGATGTGTGACACAGCAATTATTACATTCCACTTAGCTGATTAGTACAGAGATTAGTTTGGAGATTGCCTGTCATGCCAAAGTTTAGGTTCTGAAATATTTTCTATTGTAGGAGTATTTTCCCCAAATTTCTCTTTGATTGTTTTTTTTTTTCTCATAGAGAAGGTAGTAGAATGAAGCTGTCCTTCTCCATCTTTAAGATCTTTCCTCTTTTTCTGCTTCACCAGTCTTGTTTCAACAAGTTGAATTAGAGATGAATTTTTTGTGTTTGCCTATGGAAAAACACTCTTTTAAAGTAGTGACAATTACCAAGAGAGGAGAGAGAAAGGACTTCCCGAATATTTATTATACTTCCGAAATGACTCATATGCTAATGAAGCCAATGCCTTAGGACCAGTTGAGAACTTGTGCATAGATTAGAAAAGGATTAGGAGCAGCAATTAATTTAGTAGCAAGGATAAGTGAAATGGGAGTTTTTCTTGAGGGAACTGCTTTTAGAAAGTGTATTCAATTAATTCCCAGTTTCTGGTTTCCTTTTGTTACTTTTACCTGTTGGCTTTTTAAAATTCAGAATAAAACAGATTGCCCTCTTACATTCAGTTGACCTTATCCCTATGCTATATGTGTTAAGGAGGGACATTATTCCTATTCTCAAGAAGGTTAAAATTCCCCAGGAGGAGTATCTCATCATATTGTAACTGCTTGTTTACTTAGTGTTAAAGGGCAACAAGACAGGAAGGACACTTAAAGTTCCTTGTGTAAGTCAAGCTTCTTCTAGGTATCCTGGAGGAAGAGATTTTTAAGAGAAAACTTGAGGAATGACTCTGAATTAGCCAAGAAATGTAAGTTTCAGGCAGTAGTTGCAAGAGTATGCTGTGGGGAAAGGCAGAGAAGACCTTAATACATATCTCCCTTTATAAAAGCAACAGAAATACTAGAACTTGGTCAAAATCAACCTTTTCAAAACTGAGGACATTAATGAAATGCTTGCAACAATTCAAGGAGCATTTATTTAAGAAAAACTGCTGAATCTTGGTAAGAACAGCAGGGTTTGCGATATTGTAATTTAATCTACCCCCATCTCCCTTTTCCAGTTCTATGATAGCCTTCAAAACAAGTAGCCTCACAAACATGGGCGCTGTGAGAAGCAGCAGGCTTGCCTTCACTGGAGGAACCAGACTGGATTCGGAGCTCCTCAAGACGTCTCATCTCGAGACCATTTTCACTATTTGACCTGAAAGGCAGCCCCCTGGAGAAAGCCCAGTCACAGGGTATTATTTGACCCGACATCCTAGCTTCAGCTGACTCCACGAGAAAAACTTTATCACAAAGCAATTGCTTAACTTTTCTGTTGCATAAACTTCAACATAAATTGGGGAAAACAAGAGTCTGACCATATAAGACTCTAGAGAGTGAGATGTTCACAGGAGGCTTTAAAATGCTCCGAGGCCAGGTATTCTGGCTTATGTCTGCAATCCCAGCACTTTGGGAGGCTTAGATGGGAGGGTTGCTTGAGGCCAGAAGTTCAAGACCAGCCTGGGCAACAAAGGGAGACCCTCTCTCTACAAAAAATTAAAAAATACACCTGTAGTCCCAGCTACTTGGGAGGCTGAGACAGGAGGTTCCTTTGATTGCAGGAGGTTGAGTCTATAGTGAGCCATGTTCATGCCACTGCACTACAGCCTGGGTGACAGAACAGAACCCTGTCTCAAAAAGAATATTAACATTAAAAATAAAATAAAATAAAATAAAATGTTCTGACACATTACTGGAGATTTAAAAGTCTGTGTGCATGTGCAGGGCAGAGGGCATGCCCATAAAAGACTTGAAGGGGTCTCAATCCTTTGACTTGGGCTGAACTTGAGGCCCTATTCAAGCAGGAAGTGAAGGTTAAGCCAAAACTGTGTGAACATCGAAGGTGTGCCCCAATATACAAACACAGAGACCCTCAGAAAAGAGGAAAATAATTATTGGGTCAAAGCATTTAAAGATCTCTGTTAAATCATTAGCTGGTCATTTAAGCTAATCAAGCAGAATTTTGTAGCTAGAAAATACATGGAATACAGACATTGCCAAATTAGTCCAGAAAATTCACTAAACAAACAAACAGCAGCAAGAGTAGTGCTCTCAAAAACTTGCAATAAATGGGCCAGGTGCAGTGGCTCATATCTGTAGTCCCAGCAACTCGAGAAGCTGAGGCAGGAGCATTGCTTGAACCTGGGAAGTCAAGGCTGCAGTGACACATGATTGCACCACTGCACTCCATCCTGGGCAACAGAGCGAGACCCTGTCTCCAAACAAACAAACAAACAGACAGACAAATGAACAAACGCAAAACAATAAACCCTGGGGAAGGGGATATCTGATTTTCAGAGTTCCTACACTATATTATTTAAAATGTTCAGTTTCAACAACAAAAGCAATTGCAAGTGATACAACGAAACATAAAAGTGTGGTCCTTACATGGGGAATGGGAGGGAGGAGGGAAACAGTCAATTGAAACTGTTCCAGAAGCAGTCAAGACATTTGATTTACCAGAAAAAGACTTTAAATCAGCTCTTATCTTGAAAGAGCTAAAGAAAACCATGTGTAAAGAACTAAAATATGACCACAATGCCTCACTAACTATAAATAAAGATTAGATAAATTATAACGAAGAGTCAATTAGAAATTTTGGAGTTGGAATTGCAAAGACCAAAATGAAAAATCCAGTAGAGGGGCTTAACATCAGACTTGAGCAGGCAGGAGAAAGAATCAGCCCATCTGAGGACAGGGTCATTAAAATTATCCAATCTAAGGAACAAAAGGGAAAAAATGACTAAAGAATAATGAACCAGGCCCGGTGCGGTGGCTCATGCCTGTAATCCCATACTTTGGGAGGCCGAGGCCAGCGAATCTCCTGAGGTCAGGAGTTTAAGACCAGTCTGGCCAAGATGGTGAAACCCTATCTCTGCTGAAAATACAAAAATTGGCCAGGCCTGGTGGTGCATCCCTATAATTCCAGCTACTCAGAAGGCTGAGACTGAAGAATCATTTGAACCTGGGAGGTGGAGGTTGCAGTGAGCCGAGATTGCACTACTGCACGCCAGCCTGGGTGATAAGAGCAAAACTCTGTCTCAAAAAAAAAGAAAAAAGAAAAAAGAATAATAATGAACCAGAGTCTCAGGGAACTGTGGGATACCATTGAGCATATTCACATATGCATTATAAAAGTCCCAGAGGGAGAAAAGAAGCAAAAGGGAGCAGAAAGAATGTTTAAAGAAATAATGGCTGAAATTTCCCCAAATTTGATAGAAAACAATCTACATATCCAAGAAGCTTCACAAACTCCAAGTAGGATGAACTCAAAGAGAGCCACACATAGACACATCATAGTTGGACTGTAGAAAGCCAAAGAAAAAAATGAAAACAGTTAGCAAATAGCAATTCATCATCATTTATAAGGGATCTCCAATAGAATAAAAAGCTGACTTATCAGAATCTATGAAGCCATAAAGCAGTGGGAGAATATGTTTAAAGTGCTGAGAGAAAAAAGAGTCTACATCCAAAGAAGCTATTCTTCACAAACAAAAGAGAATTAAGATATTCCCAGATAAACAGAACTGAGGAGATGCATTGCTAGTAGACTTGTTCTACATGAAATACCAAAGGGAATCATTCAAGCTGCAGTCAAAAGACACTATGCAATAAACTGAATCCACATGAAGAAATAAAGAGTACCGCTCAAGGTACTTACATAAGAAAATAAAAGCTAGTATAAATGCATTTTTGTTTGTAACTCTTCTGTTATCCAATTTAAAATACAACCACAAAAAACAATAATTATAAAAGACTTTTCAATAGACTGATAATGTACAAAGATGTAATTTGTATGACAATAATAAGGGAGGAGACGGAACTATGTTGGAGTAAAATTTCTATATTTGATTGAAATTAAGCTGATATTAATCAGAACCATAGTGTATTAAGACACTAATTATAATTCAGCACAACCACTTAATCACCAAATCATTCAAAAATATAGAAAAAAGAGAAAATTTGAATGGGACAGTTAAAAAATCAATTTTTAAAAAATTATTTTAAATTTTTATGGGCATTTGGTAGGTACATGAGAAAATTTGATATAGGCATGCATTGCATAATAATCACACCAAGGTAAATGGGGTATCCATCATCTTAAGTATATATCCTTTGGGTTAAAAACTATCCAATTATACTCTTTTAGTTGTTTGAAAGTGTACAATTAAATTGTTATTGACTATAGTCACCCTGTCCTGCTATCAAATACTAAGTCTTGTTTCTTATTTCTAACTATTTTTTTTTGCACCCATAAACCATCCCCTTCTTCCTCCCCTCGATCCCCGCGACTATCATTCCCAGCCTTTGATAACCATCCTTCTACTCTCTATCTACATGAGTTCCATTGTTTTGATGTTTAAATCCCACAGATAAGTGAGAACATGGAAAGTTTATCTTTCTGAGCTGAACTTATTTCACTTAACCTAATGATCTCCAGTTTCATCCATGTTATTGCAAATGACAGGATTTCGTTCCTTTTTATGGCTGAATCGTACTTCATTGTGTATTTGTATCACATTTTCTTCATCCATTCATCTGTTGATGGACACTTAGGTTGCTTCCAAATCTTGGCTACTGTGAATAGTGCTGTGATAAACAGGGAAATGTGGATATCCTTTGATATACTGATTTCCATTATTTTGGGTATATATCTAGCAATGGGATTGCTGGATCATGTAGTAGTTCTATTTTTAGTTTTTTGAGGAAACTCCAAACTGTTCTTTATAGTGGTTGTACTAATTTACTTTCACAAAAATAGTGTATGAGGGTTCCCTTTACTCCACGTACTCATCAGCATTTGTTATTGCCTGTCTTTTGGATAAAAGCCAGTGTAACTTGGGTGAGATGTTATCTCATCATAGTTTTCATTTGCATTTCTCTGACCATCAATGATGTTGAGCATTTTTTCATATAGCTGTTTGCCATTTGTGTATCACCTTTTGAGAAATGTCTATTCAAATATTTTGCCCATTGTAAAATCAGATTATTAGATTTTTTACTATAGAGTTGTTTGAGCTCCTTATATATTCTGGTTATTAGTCTCTTGTCAGATGTGTAGTTTGCAAATATTTTCTCCCATTCTGTGGGTTGTCTCTTCACTTTGCTGTGATCCCATCCTTTGCTATGCAGAAGCTTTTTAATTTGATGTCATCCCATTTGTCCATTTTTGCTTTGGTTGCCTGTGGCTTATGGGATATTACTCAAGAAATCTTTGCCCAATTGAATGTCCTGAAGAGTCTCCCCAAAGTTTTCTTATAGTAGTTTCATAGTTTCAGGTCTTAGATTTAAGTCTTCTATCCATTTTGATTTGATTTTCATATATGGCGACAGATAAGAGTAGTAGTTTCATTCTTCGGCGTAGGGATATCCAGTTTTTCCAGCACAATTTATAGAAGAGACTGTCTTTTTCCCAGTGTATGTTCTTGGCAATGTTGTAAAAAATGAGTTTACTGTAGGTGTGTGGATTTGTTTCTGGGTTCTCTATTCTGTTCCATTAGTCCCTGTGGCTTTTCTTTTTTTATGCCAGTACCATGCTGTTTTGGTTACCATAGCTCTGTAGTTTAATTTAAAGTTACGTAACAAGATTCCTCCAACTTTGTTCTCTTTGCTCAGGATAGCTTTGGCTATTCTGGGTCTTTTGTGGTTCTATATAGATTTTAGGATTTTTTTCCCTATTTCTATGAAGAATGTCATTGGTATTTCGATAAGGATTGCATTGCATCTGCAGATTGCTTTGGGTAGTAAGAACATTTTAGCAATATTGATTCTTCATATCCACGAATATGAAATATCTTTCCATTTTTGGTATGCTCTTCAAATTCTTACATTAATGTTTTATAGTTCTCATCATAGAGCTACTTTACATTTTTATTAATTCCTAGGTATTTAATTTTATTTATAGCTATTATAAATGGGATTATTTTCCTGATTTATTTTTCAGATTGTTCACTGTTGGCATATAGAAGTGCTACTGGTTTTCAAATGTTGATTTTGTATCCTGCAACTTTACTGAATTTGTTTATGAGTTCTAGTAGTTCTTTTGGTGAAATCTTTAGGTTTTTGCCAAATATAACATCATGTCATCTGTAAACAAGAATATTTATAATTTATTTCTTTCCACTTTGGATGCCTTTTATTTCTTTTTCTTGTCTGACAACTCTAGCTAGGGCTTCCAGTACTATGTTGAATAATAGTGGTGTAAGTGGGTGCCCTTGTATTGTTCTAGATCTTAGAGGAAAGGTTTTCAGTTTTTCCCCATTCAGTATGATACCAACTGTGGGTTTGTCATATAGGGCTTCCATCATGTTGAGATGTGTTCCTTCTATATTCACTTTTTTGAGGGATTTTTATTATGCAGGGATGTTGTATCTTATCAAATGCTTTTTCAACATCAATTGAAATTATCATATTTTTTTTCTCCATTCTGTTAATGTGCTGTATCACACTGATTGATTTGCATATGTTGAACCATCATTGCATCCCTGGATAAGTCCCACTTCATCACAATGAATGACTTTTTAAATGTGTTTTTCAATTAGGTTTGCTAGTATTTTTGAGGATTTTTGCATCAATATTCATACGGAATGCAGCCTATAGTTTTCTTTTTGTGATGTGTGTTTGTCTGGTTTTGGTATCAGGGTAATACTAGTCTTAGTCTTGTAGAATGAGTTTGACAATATTCCTTCCACTATTTTTTGGAATAGTTTGTGTGTAATTAGTATTAGCTCTTCTTTATATGTTTGGTAGAATTCAGGGAAGCCATCAGGTCCCGGGCTTTTCTTTACAAGAGACTTTTTGTTACAGCTTTGATCTCCTTATATGTTATTGGTCTGTCCAGGTTTTGGATTTCTTCATGGTTCAATCTTGGTAGGTTGTATGTGTCTAGGAATTTGTCTATCTCCAACTTATTGGCATACAGCTGCTTATAGTAGCCAATAACAATCCTTTAAATTTCAATGGTATCAGTTGTAATGTCTTCTTTTTCATCTCTGAATTTATTCATTTTGTTCTTCTTTTTTTTTTCTTTTTTTTAAGTTAGTCTGGCTAAAGGTTTGTAAATTTTCTTTATCTTTTCCAAAGACAATTTTTTATTTCATTGATCTTTTGTATTGTTGCTTCATTTCAATTTCTCACTTTATTGCTCAGGCTGGAATGCAGTGGCATGATCTTGGCTCACTGCAACCTCTACCTCTCAGGCTCAAGAGATCCTCCCACCTCAGTCTCTTGAGTAGCTGGGACTACAGGCACATGCCACCATGCTTGGCTAATTTTTTTTTTTTTTTTTTTTGCAGAGACAGTATTTCACCATGCTGTCCAGGCTAGCTTCGAACTCCTGGACTCAAGTGACGAACCTGCTTCAGCCTCCCAAATTGCTGGCCTTCATTTCAACTTCATGTATTTGTGCTCTGATTGTTATTATTTCTTTTATTCTACTAATTTTGGATTTTGTTTTCCCTTCCTTTTCTAGTTCTTTAAGATGTATCTTTAGGTTATTTATTTGAAGATTTTCTTCCTGTTTGATATAGGTACTTAGAGCTACAAACTCCCCTCTTAGTCCTGCTTTGGCTGTATCTCATAGGTTTTGGTATGTTGTGTTTCCATTATCATTTATTTCAAGAAATTTTTCCATTTTTTTCTTAGTTTTTTAAATTGACTCACTGGTCATTCATAAACATATTTTAAAATTTCTACGTGTTTGTGTAGTTTCCAAAGTTCCTCTTGGTATCAATTTCTAGTTTTATTTCATTGTGGTTAGAAAAGATGCCCAAAATTATTTCAATTTATTTGAATGTTTTAAGACCTATTTTGTGAGCTAACACATGGTCTATCCTTGAAAATGATCCATCTGCTGAGGAAAACAATGTGTATTCTCCAGCAGTTGGATGAAATGTTCTGTAATTATTAGATCCATTTGTTCTGTAGTGCAGATTAAGTTCAATGTTTCTTTGATGATTTTTCATCTGGATGATCTGTCCAGTGCTCAAAATGGAGTGTTGCAGTGTCCAGCTCTTAAGATATTAGGGCCTATCTCTCTCTTTAACTCTAATAATATTTGCTTCATATATCTGGGTGCTCCAGTGTTGGGTGCATATATTATATGTATTTAAAATTGTTACATTCTTTTGCTGAATTGATCCCTTTATCATTATACAGTGACCTTCTTTGTCTCTTCTTATAGTTTTTTGTCATGAAATCTATTTTGTCTGATAAAAGTATAACTACTCCTGCTCTTTTTTAGTTTCCATTGGCATATAATATATTTTTTCATCCCTTTATTTTCAGTCTATGTGTATCTTCACAGGTGAAGCGTGTTTCTTGTAGGCAACACATCACTGGGTCTTTTTTTTTTTTTAAATCCATTCAGCCACTTGATATCTTCTGATTGGAGAGTTTAGTCTATTTATATTCAATGTTATTATTGATAAGTAAGGACTTACTCCTGCCATTTTGTTGTCTGTTTTCTGGTTGTGTTATGATCTTCTCTTCCTTCCTACTTTTATTTCTGTCTTCCTTTTAGTGAAGGTGGTTTTCTCTGGTAACATAATTTAGTTTATTGTTTTGACTTTTTGGGTGTCCATTGTATGCTTTTTTGGTTTGAGGTTACCATGAGGCTTCCAAATACCATCTTATAACCCATTATTTTAACCTGATAACAAGTTAATGCTGATTGCATAAACAAGCAAATTGACAAACAAATGAGTAGAAAGCATGCTAAAAATTTTCTAGACTTTATCTCCCACTGTTTTAACTCTTTGTTGCTTCTAAATGGGATTATATTTTATTGTACTGTTTGTGTCTTGAAAAGTTATTCTAGCAATTATTCTTGATCAGTTCTTTTTGTCTTTCTACTTAAGATATGAGTAGTTTACATTCCACAATTACAGTGTATATTATGTGAGTTTTAGTGTACTTCCTATTACCTGTGAGTTTTGTACCCTCAGATGGATTTTTTATTGCTCATTTGCCTTTTCTTTCAGATCGAAAAACTCTCTTTAGCATTTCTTCTAAGATATGCCTAATGTTGATGAAATTCATCAGCTTTTGTTTGCCTGGAAAAGTTTGTATTTCTCCTTCATGATTTAAGGGTAATTTTAGCAGATATACTATTCTAGGGAAAACTTTTTTTTCTTCAAGACTTTAAATATGTCATGCCAGTCTCTCGTGGCCTGTAAGATTTCCACTAAAAAGTCTGCTGCCAGACACATTGGACCTCCATTTTAAGCTATTTGTTTCTTTTCTCTTTCTGCTTTTAGGATCCTTTCTTTATCCTTGACCTTTGAGATTTTAATTATTAAATGCCTTGAATTATTCTTCTTTGGGTTAAATCTGTTTGATGTTCTATAACTTTCTTGTACTTGAATATTGATATATTTCTTTGGGTTTGGGAAGTTCCCTGTTATTATCCCTTTAAATAAACTTTTTTATCTGTATTTCTTTCTCTTCCTCTTGTTTAGGGGTAATATATCTTAGATTTGCCCTTTTAAGGCTATTTTCTAGGTCTCTTAGGCATGCTTCTTTCTTTTTATTCTTCTTTCTTTTGTTTATTCTCACTTTGTATTTTCAAATAGCCTATCTTCAAGCTCACTAATTCCTTCTTCTGCTATTAAGAAACTCTGATTCATTCTTCAGTATGTCAGTTACATTTTCCAACTCCAGAACTTCTGCTTGATTCTTTTTTATTATTTCAATCTCTGTGTTAAATTTATGGGAGAATTCTGAATTCTTTCTCTGTGTTCTCTTGAATTTCTTTGAGTTCCCTCAACACAGCTATATTAAGTTGTCTGTCTGAAAGGTCACATATATTTGTTTCTCTGGGATTGGTCCCTGGTGGCCTATTTAGTTCATTTGGTGAGGTCATGTTTTCCTGGGTGGTGGTGATGCTTATGGATGCTCATCAGTGTCTGGGCATTGAAGAATTAGGTATTCATTGTAGTCTTCGCAGTCTGGGCTTGTTTGTTCCTGTCTTTCTTTGGAAGGCTTTTCAGGCATTCAAAGTGACTTGGGTGTTGTGATTTAAGCTTCATCTGGTTTTGGGGGCACTCTAAGCCCAGTATCCGTGTGGGTCATGCTTATAGACTTATAGAAGTATCACCTTGGTGGTCTTTGATAAGATTTGGAAGATTTCTCTGGTTTACCAAGGAGACATTTTTGTTCCCCTCCCTTACTTTCTCCCAAACAAATGGAATATCTCTTTTTGTGCTTAATCACCTGGACCTAAGGGTAAGGTGACACAAGCCCCCCTGTGGTCACCACTACAGGTACTGTATTGGGTCAGACCTGAAGCCAGCACAACACTGGGTCTCAACCAAGTAATCACTACTTGGATACTACCTATGTTTGCTCAAGGCCCTGGGGCTCTACAATCAGCAGTTGGTGCCACCAGCCAGGCTTATGTCTTCCCTTTCATGGCTGTATCTTTAGGTCTCTGGCAGTCCAGAGATGCCATCTTGGGTCCAGGAATTGAAGTCAAAAACCTTATATATCCACCTGGTACATACTATTGTGGCTAAGCTGGCACTTAATCCACAAGACAAAGTCCTTTCCACTCTTCCCTCCACCTTCCACAGGCAGATGAGCCTGTCTCCATGGTCACCACCCTCACAGGTCCACAGGGACTACTTTCAGGCTACCATCGATGTTCACTTGAGGCCCAAGGGCTCTTCAGTCAGCTTCTGGTAAATGCTGCCAGGCCTGGGACTCACTTTTTAGGGCAGTGGGCTTCCCTCTGTCCATGAAAAGGTCCTGAAATACAATCCAAGAGCCAAGGCCTAGAATCGGGGACCCCAAGGACCCACTTCATGCTCTCCCCAACTGTGGATGTGCTGGTACCTAAGGTGCAAGAATAAGTCCTCTTTACTTTTCTTTGCTTTTCTCAAGCAAAGGAGCCTTTCACCATATCCACCACAGCTGGAAACATGCTGGAGCTCACCTGAAGCCAGCAAGTCTCAGAAGCTTACCCCAGGCTTGTGGCATATTATCTGGGTATTGCTGCTAGTTATTCAGGGCCCAATGGCTCTTTAGTAAGCAGGTGATAGATCTTGCCAGGACTGGGTCCTTCCCTTCAAAGAAGCAGGTTCCCTTCTGGCCCAGGGTATGTCTATAAATGTCGCCCTAAAACTAGGACCTATAATGGGGGCCTCACAACTCTGGCTGATGCCCTATCTTACTATGACTGAGCTGGTATCCAAGATGCAAGACAAAGTCCTCTTTACTCTTCCCTCCCCATCCCACCCACCAGCGGGATGGTGGCCTGGTGGCATTAGAGATTCAAGATTGTCTTTCTGGCTGGGAGTGGTGGCTCACGCCTATAATCCTAGCAATTTGGGAGGCTGAGGCAGGAAATTTACTTGAGCCCAGAAATTCGAGACCAGCCTGGGCAACACAGATAGACCCTGTCTCTACAAAAAAAATAAAATAATTAGCCAGGCATGGTGTCACACGCCTGTGGCCCAGCTACTCGTGTGGCTAAAATGGGAGGATCGCTTGACCTTAGGAGTTTAAGGCTACAGTGAGCCACGATTGTGCCACTGCACTCCAGCCTGGGCGACAGAGTGAGACATTGTCAAAAAAAAAAAAAAAAAGACTGTCTTTTCTACCCTCCTCAAAGCCTCTTTTAGCAATGTTAAGTTAAAACCAGGACTGTGATTGCTCACCTGATTTTGTGTTCTTATGAAGTTGCTTTTTTGTGTAGATAGTTGTCAAATTCAGTATCCCAGTGGGGAGGACAATCAGTGCAGGCTTCTGCCTGACCATCTTGCTCTGCTCCTAAAAAATAACTATGTAACTATTTAATACACACACACACAAAACACAATAATGAAGTGCTACTAGAACAAAAAAGGTAAAAGACATGTAGAAAGCAAAAATGTCAGATTCACATTTTATCATTAACTATTAAACACCAATGGATTAAACACTCTGACCTAAGGGTAGAAATTAGCATAATAAACGTAAAAAACAAACACACATGATCTAACTATATGTAGTCCACAGGAGACATACTCAAGATTCAAAGACACAAATAGGCTGAAAATAAAACGGTGGAAAAATATATTTAATGCAAATAGTAGTCAAAATAGGCAAAAATGAAATCGAGAACTGCTAGTTCCTTTTAATATCACACATAAAAGCTCACAGGAAAATCATTCCTTTTTAGCTTTCTTTTTGGTATTGATTTCTACATTAATTGAGGTGGGTTCAGAAAACATGGTTGTAATAAAAAATTCCTTGGAATTTGGTAAAGACTGATTTTATGGATTAATATGTGGTCAGTAATTTTTAAATTGTCTCTGCACACTTGAAAAGAATACATATGGGCTGGGCACAGTGGCTCAAGCCTGTAATCCCAGCACTTTGGGAGGCCGAAGTGGGTGGATCACGAGGTCAAGAGATCGAGACCATCCTGATCAACATGGTGAAACCCCGTCTCTACTAAAAATACAAAAATTAACTGGGCGTGGTGGCATGCGCCTATAGTCCCAGCTATTCGGGAGGCTGAGGCAAGAAAATCACTTGAACCTGGGAGGCAGAGGTTGCAGTGAGCTGAGATCATGCCATTGCACTCTAGTCTGGCGACAGAGCGAGACACTGTCTCGCGCAAAAAAAAAAAAAAAAAAAAGAATACATATGACCTAAAGCAGGAAGAATGGGGTATGGGAAAGGCTCTTCACATGTCTTCTTTTGTCAGAGAGGAAAATGTGAATTTGTGGTGCCTGTGGAATGCTCAGATGGAAATATCCAGAAGACAGAAATTCATATAAATCTGGAGTTGTGTGAAGAGAGATAGGGATTTGGAAGTTGTCAGCAAAAGAGCATGAGAAATAAGAGGCAGAGATGATGCTCACTTTTGCAAGTCAGAAACTTGAATTGATTAATTAGCCAAGGGGCACTGACTTTGGAACTGCATTATAATATCCAGACTTACCTGTCAAAGGGAACAGAGAACTGTGTTAACTAACTAATACTTTTTCTTTCTGATAGGAAAACCTATTCGGAGAACTAAAATAAGATAAGAGACTGGAAATGGGATGACTTTAGATATCTTACCATAAAATTAGGATATTTAGACCTCTGAGATCATTTTAAATGCCTTCAGCTTCTGTTCCAAGATCAGGCCAGTTTCATGTGTTTAGATGTGTTGTAATCACAAATAAGGATTCATTGTATGCTCCTGGGCAAGGCAACAGCATTCAGTGTGAACCCCACTAGCATTAGTTATTGACTGCTTTGTGCGGGTATCATGCAGAAATTGCAGGGGAGGCATATAGCCTCTTCAATGAGCTTATGGTGTAAAAGGGAAATTCAACAATTACCAACAGTTTTACCCTTCCGCTCACCTACTTAACTTGATACCTAGCTAATTAACAATCCTAGGCCAGGCGCAGTGGCTCACGCCTGTAATCCCAGCACTTTGGGAGGCCGAAGCAGGCAGATCACCTGAGGTCAGGAGTTCGAGACCAGACTGGCCTACATGGTGAAACCCTGTCTCTACTAAAAATACAAAAATTAGCTGGGCGTGGTGGCAGGCACCTGTGATCTCAGCTACTTGGGAGGCTGAGGGAGGAGAACTGCTTGAACCCAGGAGGTGGAGGTTGCAGTGACCCGAGATCACGCCATTGTACTCCAGCCTGGGTGGCAAGAGAGAGACAAAATTCTATCAAATGCTCTCTGTTCAAATATATGGGTTTTATTATTTAATTAAAAGATTGATTTTTAATAAGAAGCAACTCAATATTTAATATGATATTAAATATATATGCATATATATTTTAAATACTCACTGCACAGTACATTAGAAAACTGGACCTAACTAGGCATTTTATATTATATAGCCCATATACTCTGCTATTTTTGTGTGGTTGTTTTGTCTTGTTTTTGCTCTTCTGTAATGGCATTGCTAAGTTCTCAGTTAAACTCTACAAATTATTCCATTATGATATGAATCATTAGCTAATAAGTCATGCATTTATCATTAATAATCCACAAAGTAAATATCCCATGGTCATAAAATAGAGATTATTACTTAATGATCCATAATTATATTATAGCAAATGTGTATTTATTGTTATGGGAATTTTCTCAGCATAAAAGCTATTGTTCAAATTTAGCAGAATTAGAGAGAGAGACAGAAAGAAAGAGAGAGAGAAAGAGTCTCGTTTTGTCACCTAGGCTGAAGTGCAGTGGTGCGATCACGGCTCACTGCAGCCTTGAACTCCCTGGGCTCAGGTGATGCTCTTGCCTCAGCCTACCTAATAGCTGGGACCACAGGCATGTGCCACCACGCTCTGCTAATTCTTTAACTTTTTATAGAGACACAGTCTCACTATGTTGCCCAGGATGGTCTCAAAATCCTGGGTTCAAACAATCTGTCCACTTCGGCCTCCCTAAGCACTGGGATTACATGAATGAGCCACCATGCCTGGCCTATTTTTTGTAATATTATAAAACATGACATATAATTATAAGCTAACATATAATTTATTTCAGATGTTTAAAAAACAATCAATGATATTATCAACATCAGAAAATACAGAATATAAAATCATTAAAGAAGAAAATGAAAAAGTTTTTGAAAATAATAGATGAAGAAATAAAAAAAAAAAAAACTTTTAGAAACTTCTAGCCGCAGGAGAATATAGCACAGATAAATAACAAATGAAGATGGATGGGGATGTACTTCATCTTCCATGTCAATAACAGAATAATATTTTTAAGTATAAATTTTTTAAAAATCTGAATAGTTATTAAACCAAGTGTACTTTCCACCAATTCAGGCAGCTAGGCATAAATTTTAATATTAAACAACAGTCTTATTGAAAATGGTATGGTTCCAAAAGCAATGGCAACAAAAGCCAAAATTGACAAATGGGATCTAATTAAACTAAAGAGCTTCTGCACAGCAAAAGAAACTACCATCAGAGTGAATAGGCAATCTACAGAATGGAAGAAAATTTTTGCAATCTACTTATCTGACAAAGGGCTAATAATCAGAATCTACAAAGAACTTAAACAAATTCACAAGAAAAAATCAAACAATCCCATCAAAAAGTGGGTGAAGGATATGAACAAACACTTCTCAAAAGAAGACATTTATGCAGCCAACAGACACATGAAAAAATGTTCATCATCACTGGCCATGAGAGAAATGCAAATCAAAACCACAATGAGATAGCATCTCACACCAGATAGAATGGCGATCATTAAAAAGTCAGGAAACAACAGGTGCTGGAGAGGATGTGGAGAAAGAGGGATGCTTTTATACTGTTAGTGGGAGTGTAAACTAATTGAACCATTGTGGAAGACAGTGCGGCGATTCCTCTACGATCTAGAACTAGAAATACCATTTGACCCAGTCATCCCATTACTGGGCATATACCCAAAGGATTATAAATCGTGCTGCTATAAAGATACATGCACACATATGTTTATTGCGGCACTATTCACAATAGCAAAGACTTGAAGCCAACCCAAATGTCCATCAATGATAGACGGAATTAAGAAAATGTGGCACATATACACCATGGAATACAATGCAGCCATAAAAAAGGATGAGTTCATGTCCTTTGTAGGGACATGGATGAAGCTGGAAACTATCATTCTGAGCAAACTATGGCGAGGACAGAAAACCAAACACCACATGTTCTCACTCATAGGTGGGAATTGAACAATGAGAACACTTAGACACAGGGTGGGGAACATCACACACTGGGGCCTGTCGTGGGGTGGGGGGAAGGGGGAGGGATTGCATTAGGAGATATACCTAATTTAAATGACAAGTTAACGGGTGCGGCACACCAACATGGCACATGTATACATATGTAACAAACCTGCACGTTGTGCACATGTATCCTAGAACTTAAAGTATAATTAGATAAATAAGTAAATAAATAATTAAAAATAGGATTAATATTTTAAAAAAAGAAAATGGTATGGTTTGAACTTTTATATAAGTTATTATACATGAATTTTTTCCAATGGCAAAAATCACTTGATCCTGGTTGCTTTACTTTACCTCAAATAATTCTATATTTTTTCAGTGTTCCAAAGTTTTTGGAGATAGAAAACTATCAATTAAAAGTAGGAGCACAAAGATCAGCAACATGAGCCAAATGTTTATTAAACTTGAAGAAAGCAAAAAGTATATTACCAATAGTCCTAGGTACTCAAAATTTAAATCCAGTTTGAGAAATAGCTGTCATGTAATAGAACATTAAGAAAAATGAAAGTGAAAAAAAAATTGTGTTGTTGTTAAATTAATAATATATGTTTCTACTTTTGGTAAAACAATATGTAGCACTCAGATGAGGATATCCAGGGAACTTTATGAGCATGATAATGGCAACTTTATTCATTTGGCAGAAACAATCCCGACATTTGATAACATTATAAATGCTAAACATTTATGCAGAATACAATGACACCAAATACTATTAAAAATTTTAAGGATTGAAAAAAAAATTAAGGGACAAAATCCAAAACCAAATAATTAAAATTATAACACGTGATAAATGAAATAACTGTGCATAAGATAAGAAATTCTAAATATTATTTGATTATTTTAGTGCAACAAAAGCGCAATGGATAAGAAGATGAATCAAAGAGACATACAAATAGAAGTAAATGAGCCTAACTGTATTTCAAATAAATATTATCATCACATTGTAGTGATGCTAACTCAAGGTACTTTGGAACACAGTATTTGGTCATATGCCCTCAGAATGAAGATAATTGGAACTATAATCAGTGCATATTCTAGTTGGTAAATTCATTTTCTCTGTGCATTGTTAGCAATTTTGAAACTATATATATTGTAGGACTAATCAAACAAGTAAACATATTGTGGACAATTAGAAGCAAGTTTTTTACTTCTGGAGAAGGAAATTAAAAATATGGAAAGGAGAAAGCAAGAATTGACCCTGGATTGTTATTGTGTAGTAGGCCGGAAAGCATCAGTATTAAATTCAGGTCATATCTATATCTGTCCATGCCTCTTTACACAAACATACGTAGAAACAATAATACATCAGTAGCAACCAATGAGCATATCTAGCACACTGAGCTTAGTTTCTAAATACAATTTTCCACTACTAGAACCAGGTTCCATGGGAAGTTTTGAAGTAAGGAAAGTACAAGATGAGCCTGAAAGAATTTAAGCCAGAAAATAAGGAAATGTTCAAACAATGATGAAGACATGTAAAAAATGACACAGTGTCCGTTTGAAGGGGCCAGCACTGGTCAAATCTGGGACAATTTGAGAATCAGAATAAATGATGCAGTAACAGAGAATAACCCGTAGAACAAAATAAGAAACCATGAGCTTTTATTAATATATATAACTAAATGAATAAAAATAAATTAATAAGCCAGGCACAGTGGCTCGCGCCTGTAATCCTGGCACTTCGGGAGGCCGAGGTGGGCAGATCATGAGGTCAGGAGATCGAGACCATCCTGGCTAACACGGTGAAACCCCGTCTCTACTAAAAATACAAAAAATTAACCGGGCGTGGTGGTGGGCGCCTGTAGTCCCAGCTACTCAGGAGGCTGAGGCAGGAAAATGGCAGGAACCCGGGAGGCAGAGGAGGTTGCAGTGAGCCACTACAACCAGATCGCACCACTACACTCCAGCCTGGGCGACAGAGCCAGATTCCATCTAAAAAAAAAAAAAATCATTAATTAATTAATAGGGAAGAAGGGAAAATTCACCCTTACAGTAAAGTCCAAAATAAATAAGGGGTGGTCAAATTAGAACGTTGCCATTTGGCAACTACTATAGCAATAATTGCTTCAGGGAAAGATCGTCAATGGACACCAAAGTCAGCGAATGATGGGAAATAAAATATTTAATTAGTCTCAAAGTATCTGTCCACAAGGTACATATTACATAAGGGAAAATTAGTAACTTTATAGTAGAGAAACCAGGCAGACACCCCTTTAACCGATAATGAAAGTTAACATCACCAGGTAAAGGGACAAATTGCTGTCATGGACCTCATTATATGATACGATGAGAAGAACCAATGTTAATTCTGTGACATTCCTGTCAAAAATGTGTAAGTTGAATCTAATCAAAAGGAAACATCAGGCAGACCTAAACTGAGGGACTTTTGACAAAATAACTGGCCCATACTGTTCAAAAATGTCAAGGTTATGAAAAAAAAAAAAAAAAGAGAGAGATACTGAAAAAATGTCTCAAAGAAGACCAAAGTGCTGTGGATATGAAAAGCAACGTGTGATCCCAGGAATGGATCCTGGACCAGATTTTTCTTTTCTGTTCATGTGAAGGATGTTAGTGTGATAACTGGTGAAATTGAATAGAACTGAAAATTAACTAATATTATTTTATCATTTTTAAGTTCCTGATTTTGGTTAATATATTGTGTTTATAAAATGGAATACACATGTTTTAAGGGAATACCTACTAGGGTATTTAGAGATAGATGAAAATTTTATTTTCAATCTTCTATCAAATGATTCTAGAAAAATCATGTGTGTGCGTGGAGAGTGAGGGAGAGAGTGAAAGGGAGAGAGACAAATACAGAGACAGAGACATGACAGCAAATGGGGTAAGGTAAATTTTGAACATTTGGGGGAATCTCAGTGAATGGGTATATATAAATTATTTGTGCAATTTTGGTAGTATTTCCGTAAGTCTGAAATTATTTCAAAACAAAAAGTTAAAGAAAATTTTCTTAAAGATAATTTTAACCACCACTTAATTTTTAAGATAAATTCCGGATGTGAAACAGTTAAAGCAGATAAAACTTATTAGCTCTTCTTCTGCACAGCAAAAGAAACTACCATCAGAGTGAATAGGCAACCTACAGAATGGGAGAAAATTTTTGCAATCTACCCATCTGACAAAGAGCTAATAACCAGAATCTACAAAGAACTTAAACAAATTTACAAGAAAAAATCAAACAACCCCATCAAAAAGTGGGCAAAGGATATGAACAGACACTTCTCAAAAGAAGACATTTATGCAGCCAACAGACACATGAAAAAATGCTCATCGTCACTGGTCATCAGAGAAATGCAAATCAAAACCACAATGAGATACCATCTCACGCCAGTTAGAATGGCGAGCATTAAAAAGTCAGGAAACAACAGATGCTGGAGAGGATGTGGAGAAAGAGGAACGCTTTTACCCAGTTGGTGGGAGTGTAAACTAGTTCAACCATTGTGGAAAACAGTGTGGTGATTCCTCAAAGATCTGGAACTAGAAATACCATTTGACCCAGTGATCTCATTACTGGGTATATATCCAAAGGATTATAAATCATGTTACTATAAAGATATATGCACACGTATGTTTATTGTGGCACTATTCACAATAGCAAAGACTTGAAACCAACCCAAATGTCCATCAATGATAGACTGAGTTAAGAAAATGTGGCACGTATACACCATGGAATACTATGCAGCCATAAAAAAGGATGAGTTCATGTCCTTTGTAGGGACACAGATGAAGCTGGAAACCATCATTCTTAGCAAACTATCACAAGGACAGAAAACCAAGCACTGCATATTCTCACTCATAGATGGGAATTGAATAATGAGAACACTTGGACACAGGGTGAGGAACATCACACACTGGGGCCTGTCGTGGGGTGGGGAGGTGGGGGAGGGATAGCATTGGAAGAAATACCTAATGTAAATTACGAGTTAATGGGTGCAGCAAACCAACACGGCACATGTATATATATGTAAGAAACCTGCACGTTGTGCACATGTACCCTAGAACTTAAAGTATAATAAAAAAATTATTAGCTCTTTGGCTTTTTGAAATACAAATATTTTTATATGGATACATTTGTGTGTATGTTCCCTGGTAGATGTCACAAATGGAGAATTATACATGTTTTCAGTAGTATGCTTTCTGTCAGGCCTCTGAGCCCAAGCCAAGCCATTGCATCCCCTGTGACTTGCAGTATATATGCCCAGATGTCCTGAAGTAACTGAAGAATCACAAAATAAGTGAAAATGCCCTGCCCCGCCTTAACTGATGACATTCTACCACAAAAGAAGTGAAAATGGCCGGTCCTTGCCTTAAGTGATGACATTACCTTGTGAAATTCCTTTTCCTGGCTCAAAAAGCTCCGCCACTGAGCACCTTGTGACTCCCACTCCTGCCCACCAGAGAACAACCCCCCTTTGACTGTAATTTTCCTTTACCTACCCAAATCCTATAAAACGGCCACACCCTTATCCCCCTTTGCTGACTCTTTTCGGACTCTGCCCGCCTGCACCCAGGTGATTAAAAAGCTTTATTGCTCACACAAAGCCTGTCTGGTGGTCTCTTCACACGGAAAACCGAATCTTAACAAAAATAACTTGAGAAGTTTTATATCTGTATAGAGATACTGTAATGCTGTATTAATTGAAAGCATAAAAATTTCAATAGGTCTTTAAAAAATCTTGGGTATTCTATTTACCTTTATCTGTGTATTCTTTAAACTTGATACTGAATTATACAGCCAACATCTCTTTTGTCAGCCCTAAGAATTATTTTTTATGATTGGCCTGGTTTTAAATTGGAGGTTGACTTTTACGGCAACAGAGAAATACGTTGAAGAGAATCCTTTTACAGGCTACTAACAAATTATCTACCCATTGAAAATACCATTTTTTTAGAGAAACATGGACTCACATTTTGTTGCCTATGCCATGTTTGTTACTAAAACTTTGCAGGAAGGTTCTGACTAGAAATCCTATCTCTTGGCATGGAAGTTTATGCAAACTTTCACTATATTTTCTTGTCAATCACTCTTAAGCAAATAGTTCTAGTGAAAAAAACAATGCAAACAAATAAGAATGCCCTAAATCAGATTGTTTTAAAAGAGATTGGACACTGTGCAGAGATGACTACCTGTCCACCAAAGATTCTTGCTCCTGATCCATATTGTAAACTTATAACTGAATAGTGACTGCCTAGTTAAAGGCTGCATTTCTGGCTTCCTTGGAATTAGATGGGGGTGATGTGGTTGAGTTCTAGCTAACGGAAACAGGAGCAATACTATTTTTGTAACTTCCAGACATGGTCCATGACCCCTAAAACTTCTGATGTAATAATACACTCTCTCTTCCCCCATGTGCCAGCTGGTTGTTGAATTCCTGTGTGACATTTGAAGATTAACGTTGAAGATGAGAGAGCTTCTAACAGCCCGAGTCCCAGATTAACTACATGGGCATTACCTTTCCACAACTACAAACTGGACTTTATATCAGTGAGAAATAAACTTCCATTGTAATCCACTGAGAATTTTTTACTTTAATCTTCTGTCAACAAACTATCATTTACCTTTGCTAATGCGGACACAAATGTGTCTTGCTTTTTATTGTTCAAGGTATCATATCTTGTTTGGCAAAATAATAATCATAACAATAATAATAATAAAGTACTGGATTTACTTTGAACAGTTTGCCTCAAAAACTACCTCCCGAATTTACTAAGACCTTTTTCTTCCTTTGATTTATTTTTCTTTGCTTTCAATAAACACTAATCTCTCTACAAATTATGGAGTGAGATCAATGGAACTATTGATATTATAATCAAATTCCAAGGCCTGTGTTAGCTATTTCCAGGTTGTCATATGTTGAGAAGGGAAAGAAGAGTGTGAAGAGATAAGACCTGAATAAAGAGGCTGGGCGTGGTGGCTCGCGCCTGTAATCCCAGCACTTTAGGAGGCAGGTGGATCCCTTGAGCCCAGGAGTTGGAGACCAGCCTGGGAAACATGGTGAAACCTGGTCTCCACTAAAAATACAAAAATTAGCCCGGCATGGTGGTGCACACCTGTAATCCCAGCTACTCGGGAGGCTGAGGCAGGAGAATCGCTTGAACCTGGGAGGCAGAGGTTGCAGTGAGTCAAGATCACACCAAAGTACTCCAGCCTGGTGAGACAGCAAGAGACTCCATCTCAAAAATAATAATAATAATAATAACAAAATAAAAGACATGAATACTTGTTTCTTCAAGGACAGGTTTAATGTCTTACTCAATTTGGTAGGTTTAGCACCTAGTACATGATAGACATTCAATAGGGTTCTTGACTGAGTGATCCCTCAGGAGGATTTATAAAATCAAAGTGCCAAAACCAGGTAATTCCAGACATTTTCTTTGGACATAGAGAAATGACCATAAAATAATTTTAGTGAAGAAAGCTAGGGGTTGTTATGATTCAATTTGCATGTTTTGGTTCTTTTGTTGTCTGCTGAATGGGGCTTAGTTTAGAATAATTTTGTAGCAAAAATATTCTTTACTTTTGAAGTATGAATCGCTTTTGCTTGAATTTTACTGATGTCGATATGTCATTACCCTAAATTGACCAAAATGGCGTCCTGCAAAACACGCAATGTACCTTTCCATTTCCATGATTTTTTCACACTGTTTTTCCTGCCTGGATATGTTCCCTTCTGTTATTCTTGTATCTAATGCCTGCCCTTGCTTTAGAGAGTAGCTCAAATCCCGTCCATTGCCCCATACCATTGCAGACTCAAATGACCTTTTTGTTCTCTACGTTCCTCTGACTCTAAAGTTGCAGTACCATCCATAAATTAGAAATCATAAATTACTTTGCTTCTTTATCTTTATCAGCATTTTGTTTATTAAATTACATTAAAAATGTCATGAGTGTAGAGCCGCTGTCTTAGACTATTTTGCATTTCCAACACCTAGCGGAGCACCTTTGCCTTCTACATAGTAAGTATTAAAAGTTTAAAAAGAGGCAGACTCCTGTAACTGTCAAAAAAATAAAAAATAATAAAAATAAAAGAGATACAAAGAGGTAGACACAATGTAGTAAAAAAAATACTGTAATGTATAAGCAAAGAAATATGTACAAGGATGCTGTTTGTGTACTTTTTTGTACTAACCAAACATTAGAAACAAGTTAAATGCCTATCAGTAGAGGACTAAATGAATCCTGGTACATCCATGCATTAGAGTAGCTTGCAGCAATTCAAAAAGAAGACACCTGCTCTTTATAAACATGAAGGGAAGTATCTTCAAATATATATTAAGTGGATAAAAAGTAGCAAGATAGTATGTGTGATACACTTTGTATAATAAAAATGATGGTTGTATAGTTATAAACATTTCAAAGAGGATATACAAGAGACTGTTAAAGTTGGTTGTTTCTGGGGATGAGAAAGGAAGGCAGAAATAATTATAGTTCTTAAATTAACAGCAAGATTCTGGTTAGATCATTTGCCTGATTTATCATAGGAACTAGGCACAGTCACATTCCTATATTCACAGATATTTCACATCCACCACTCAACATGATAGTCAACAGGTACAGCAGAAGCACTAACAGATCAGAAGGTATATTAGCTGTGAAGTCTCAGCAGTTGAAGTGCATACCTGCTGAATATTACAGCCCTGTCCTCAATTGATTTACTATGTCACTCGGATTGGTAGTAATGCAATTTTAAACCTACACTCGAAAATGATTATTTAAAAAACTGTTAAAGCCAAGCACCTTTGCTAATCAAGTTGCTTAAATGCTGAACTGATTAACCAAACCTCTCTTGACATTTAAGCCTTTTGTCATTATTCATGTTTCCCCCACCTCCCAGCTTCCACTACTGGTTAACAAATTTAAAAGGATGACATCCAAACAGTTTAATGGAGAAAACACCTACTAAGGGATTCTTATCATCATGGAAATCATGTTTGTCTCTCCTTGTTTTGACAGCAGAAGAGATAGAATACAATTCTGGAAAACTAGTCATTAATTTCAAAGCCAAAGAAAAAAAAAAGTATTGCATTGGCCACTAGATGGCCCCCATATATATTTTTCCACTATTACAAAGAAAACATGGAAGAAACAAGTGAGAGAAAAATATGTATTAAAATAATGTATGGTTCTTTACCTTTCACATGAATAATCACATGTAGATATTATGAATCTTCACTTACCACTTATTTGGCGTATCTTCATATTACAGAACTTATTTAGCATATCTTCACATTGTGGAACTATAAGACACTCTTACCTTTACTAGTAACATTTCCAATAGTACCTATAAAAATATTTTAAGAATGAAAAGTTTTAATGTTTAACTTCTGGGCAACAGCAAAATTCTTCATCTAATTTTGTTACTTGATGTATAGCAATAGCAATTTTTTTCTTTCTTAATTTTGAGTCACTGCTATGATTGCCACACAGTCTACTCCTTTATACACTTTAAGCAAATTCTCCCTCTTTTTAAAACTTTAAAGAAAAAAATTTTGTTTTAATTCAGTATCTGGTTTATGTCAGAATATAAGAAAAAAAAAAAAATGTCCAAACTTGATTAGTTTAAATTTTGAACAAAAACAAGTTATTTACTTACAGATATACACAGCTTTCTCTCATTTAACAGATTATATATATTAAAAGCCAAAGCATTTTTTATGTAATAATGACAGTACATTTAAAATGTTAGCTGATTTGTATTTCATTTAGCTTATAACCCATTTAATGATCAGCTGCTTCTGAAGAGGCACTTTCATTATTGTGTATTTATAATGGAAATATGTGAGATTCCTAAAAATAGTAAAGAATATGTGATTGCCTTAATGATTAATCACCTGTAGTTCAGCTGGTTACAGAATACCAATGTGTATCACATTTCACTAATGATCATTACCCTGATTTTCTCATTTTCTGCTTTCCATAAAGAAAGGACTAATCAGTTCCAGGTCCTGTAAAATTTTAAATAGAAAACAAATTTAACTTCTGCTTGCAAATTATATTTTCCCCTATGCTATCCAATTCAGGGTCTCAAGTCTGATTCTGTACAGCCTAAAAGCATGCCAGAGAAATCACCTGTTTGGAAAATCTGCAATTCTGACTTCATGTTTTAATTGGCAATTTCCGGTTATATTCTGTTTCCCGAGGGGCACTGGGCACTATTGAAAAGACCTGAAATGCTGCAGGTGGCTATTACCACCTCTTTTCCCCTTGGTGGTCAGACTTGCTTCCTTTGTTCGGTTCACTTTTTTTTCTCAGCCCTTGAAATCTGCTTAACTTGGAGGAGGTTTCAGAGTTTGAGAATTAAAAAACGTTGTATAACACAAACACAACTTATCCTAACATTTGGCCTTTGGAAAAGGAGAGGCTGAAAAAGTGACAGAAGCTGTTCTTTGAATCTATAACATATTTTCCCCTGCTATCCTTCTTAAACTGGCAATGAGATTTCAAAACTGCATTGCAGCAACCGAATCAGCAGATTTTCAATACACTTACATCTTTTTCTTTACGCAGGAGAGAAATATCACATGAAGACTAAAATAATCCCAATTTTGTTTGTCTCCTTGTTTGTTTTACAGTTAAAAAGCCATTTCATGTGCTGGGCACAGTGGCTCATGCTTGTAATCCCATCACTTTGGGAGGTTGAGGCGGGCGGATTACTTGAGGCCAGGAGTTCAAGACCAATCTGGGCAACATGGTGAAACCCTGTCTCTGCTAAAAATACAAAAATTCGCTGGGTGTGGTGGTGCACGCCTGTAGTCCCCGCTACTTGGGAGGCTGAGGCAGGAGAATCGCTTGAACTCAGGTGCCAGAGGTTGCAGTGAGCCGAGATGGCTCCACTGCACTCTAGTCTGAACAACAGAATAAGAGTCTGTCTCAAAATAAAGAACAAACAAACAAACAGCCATTTCATGCAATAAAACATGACTATGAAAAGTATTGTCTATGTGTAGATAAAATGTTTGTTCACATTCTCCATCTTGTTGATTTAAAGACCTCCTTGATTCTGCTGGGGCACTGGGACATATCAACTTCCTGTCTGTTCCCAGGGCAATTTTCAGATCCTTTGCATATAATAATCTCTGTTCCTGTTCTTTTTGTTATTTTGTGCTTCTTATTTTTCTTCATTCCTGAGTCTTTCGTTGAAAAGTTAAGAATAATATCCGCAAACAGGTGTTTCATTGGGGAAAGTTTGTATAGAGAGTCATTTGAAGGACTCTTTCTCTTTGAATGGCTTATCAAAAACGATTCAGAAAACACATTCCCTCAGGCAATTTCAATCTATTCAAATCCCAGAGACCTTTAAAGGTGTTAGTTCCTAAACTGTCTGTTTTACTGTGTAAGGCTTCCTGGATGGCCTTGTAGGAAAGGGATATTGAAGAGAAGAAAGGAGAAGAGATCACGACCCTCCCCTTCCAACTTACAAAGACACCATCTGAGAAATGAACTTTCATCTGCATGGGTTGTACTTAGCTGTGAATTTCTCCTCTTAGTTTTTTTTCCCCCATTTTTCATTATTATAAACAGTCCGACATTCTTTCCACGCCTCCTTTTTGCAAGTTGAAGTGTTTCTTGAAATCTCTATAAAGATCGGATTTTTGTCAGGAAATAGGAAAGACAATATTGGGGTTCAGAAACTAATATCCCCAAATAGCTGTTGACATGCTGAACTGAAGAACTCTCAAGGTCTCTCTGACCTTTCCCACTGCCTCCATAGCCTCTCCCAAAGAAGTTGAAGTTCCTTTTTCTGCCTAATATCCAGACCCACCAAGGAGAAAAATTGTTTTTTCTTCCCCTCCCTGTAAGACCAAGAATGTAACCACACCTGAACAGACCCTTTCACTGTCAAAGAGAACTATTTACAAGTTAATTTCTATTCCTGGATCCATTCTTTCTCCCTAATAATTCCCTCAACAGAATTTCTCTTCTCCGCCCTTCCATAACCTATTTTATCAGAATGGTATTGTAAAAGTGAACTAAATATGGCCTGAAAAGGACTCTGTATTTCTATATTTGAGTCCTTGTGGATGAACTGTAACCTAACTTAATAGGTAGACAAGATTGAAAACCTAACTTAGGAATATGCACCTGTAGCAACAGCTGAGTCTTGGCCGATCCCAGTAGTCCTACTTCAACCACTCACACACTGCTGAGTGTTGAAACTCAAATCATTCATTGCTCAATTAAACTTCTTTAAATTTAATTCAACTGAAGTTTTTCTTTTAACAGTATATAAGCTCCTGAACCTTCTTGGGGGATGAGGTCTTCATTCTGAAGGCTCCCATGTATATATGTTAAATTAATTTGCCTTTTCTCTAATTAATCTGCCTTTTGTGAGTTGATTTTGTTACAATCTCACCAATGCACCACAGTGTAGCAGTCTCTTATTGTTAGGTATTACCTGGAGATCTTTGTCTAATGGCGAGAAAATCCAGGACGTGGACACACCAAGGGTGAGGTTAGAGCAGAAGTTAAAAAAGTGAAAGAAAGAGAGAAAGCATTCTGCCACAGAGAGGAGTCCTGGAGGAGGGTTGCCATTTTTTACAGTTGAATGCAAAGGCTTTTATAAGAAACTGATGAGGACTGGGCGTCTTATTTGCATAAGGCACGAAATTGTGGTAGCTTCACCCAATCCTCCTTATGTGCATGCAGGCTCTTACCTTGAGTTACTCCATATTGCTTTGTTCTTACTGCGCACGTGCCAGGGGACAGAATTTTCCATTGCGGGCATGTCTGTGCAAGTCAGCTGTGTAGGCTTTCTTATCTGTGTGGCTGTGACCATGGCTTAGGCAAGCCCACTTGTGCAAATTCCCTTATCTGTGCCTGCAGGCTGTTCTTTTGTTTGAAAGAATTCAACCAAGGACCCACACTAACTGCCTGGCTGACTGGATTTTTTCCTTTCTCCTCTCTCAATTTTTTGGTGAACCTTCAGAGGGCCAAGGTGGAAGCTCTCCCTGACTCCTACGGTAACTAACACTGTAGCATTTTATTTTAGCAAACCCATTCAAGAAATGTTTATTGAATGCCTACTAAGTTCCAGGCACTGTTCTAGAATTACCTTCAACATTTGCCCAGTTTATAGGTGAGAAAAATCAAAGCTCAAAAAGGAAAGAATTGAGATTTGAACATATTTATCTGAATCAAGAGTACAGATTATATACCCTCACAAGCACAAGTGGAAAACTCTAACTATTGAAAAGTTGTTTTGTCTGTTGAGATGCAACTCCTTAAATATTTCTGCTATTTTCCTACAACACTGTTTTTGGAGATCAAGTCTAATCCCACTTTCACATTACAGTCCTTAAAAAACATGCAGCCATAAAAAAGAATGAGATCTGGGCTGGGCATAGTGGCTCATGCCTGTAATTCCAGCATTTTGGGAGGCCAAGGCAGGCAGATCTCTTGAGGTCAGGAGTTCAAGACCATCCTGACCAACATGGTGAAACCCCATCTGTACTAAAAATGTGAAAATTAGCTGGGCCTGGTAGCACACACCTGTAATCCCAGCTCCTTGGGAGGCTGAGGCAGGAGAATCACTTGAACCTTAGAGGCAGAGGTTGCAGTGAGCTGAGATCACGCCACTGCACTCCAGCTTGGGTGACAGAGTGAGACTTCATCTCTTCATCTCAAAAAAAAAAAGAACGAGATCATGCCTTTTGCAGGAACATGGATGGAGCTGGAGGCCATTATCCTTAGCAAACTAACACAGGAAGAGAAAACTAAATACTGCATGTTCTCACTTAGAAGTGGGAGCCAAATGATGAGAACACATGGACATAAAGGAGGAAACAACAGACATTGGGTTATACTTGATGGGGGAGGGTGGGAGGAGGGAGAGAAGCACAAAAGATAACTATTGGCTACTGGGCTTAGTACCTAGGTGGTGACGTAATCTGTACAACAGACCCCCATGACACATGTTGATCTAAGTAACAAACCTTCACATGTATTCCCTAACCTAAAATAAAAGTTAAGAAAATATAGCAGCTATGCTTCTCGTATTCATTATCCAGCAGGCCCTGTTCTAAGTACTTTATATGTATTAAGTTCTTTAATCCTGACAACACCTCTTTGTGCTTTGTTTTACAAATACTTGTATCACAGCTGATACCTATCAGGCATTGTTTTGAGTACTTTACAAATAATTCAGTACATCATCACAATAGTTATAAAGAGAAGTAACTTCTATTTTTATTTTATATAATTCTTCTTGGTCTTTTTCTATTCTTATCATAATATATGCAATCAAAACATACATTACATTCTTTTTTTGCTATATTTATTCAATACTAAATAATATGGCATAAAAAACTTGATGTCATATAGACATGCTTCATGCTGTTCATGTACAAATTTTACAGAAGAGGAAAATGAGACTTTAAGAGAGGTTAAATAATGTGCCGAAGGTCGCTGCCAGAATTCAGAACACAATACCCAAAAGTACCAGGTTTCTACATGCTGAATTTTTTTTTTTTTTTTTTTGAGATGGAGTCTCGCTCTGTCGCCCAGGCTGGAGTGCAGTGGCCGGATCTCAGCTCACTGCAAGCTCCGCCTCCTGGGTTTACGCCATTCTCCTGCCTCAGCCTCCCGAGCAGCCGGGACTACAGGCGCCCGCCACCTCGCCTGGCTAGTTTTTTTGTACTTTTTAGTAGAGACGGGTTTTCACCGTGTTCGCCAGGATGGTCTCGATCTCCTGACCTCGTGATCTGCCCATCTCGGCCTCCCAAAGTGCTGGGATTATAGGCTTGAGCCACCGCGCCCGGCCTCATGCTGAATATTTTTAACTCAAGAAGATTGCAAGGGCTACAGAAGCAGGAAGGTCTCTCCAGTGTTCTCTCACCTTCCTTTCTTCCCTGAAGTGGGTCATGGAAGCTAGAATTCCTCTCCCTTTAAGCAAATGAGAAAACCTAGGGAAGGGCTGGGCGTGGTGGCTCACGTCTGTAATCCCAGAACTTTGGGAGGCCAAGGCAGGCAGCTGGCTTGAGCCCGGGAGTTTGAGACCAGCCTGGGCAACATGGTGAGATCCTGACTCTACAAAAACTACAAAAAATTAGCTGGACGTAGTGATGAGTGCCTGTAGTCTCAACTACTCAAGAGGCTGAAGTGGGAGAATTGCTTGAGCCCAGGAACTGGAGGTTGCAGTGAGCCAAGATCGTGCCATTGTATTCCAGCCTGAGCAACAGAGTGAGACCCTGTTATAAAAAACAAAAAAAGAAAAGAGAAAGAGGAAGAGAAAGAGAAAGAAGGGGAGGTGAGGGGAGGGAGGGAGGGGAGGAAAGGGGAGAGGAAGGGAAGGGAAACCTAGGGAGGTCACTTGCTGACCTCCTCCCTTCTGACTTGGAGACTCTCATGTAATAAGCGTCCTGCCACATGGAATAAAGAAGGGGGAGATGGTTGGGGGGATGGAAAGATTGTTACACAGAAACACAGGAAATAATCTGAGGACACAGGCCTTAATGA
This sequence comes from Mandrillus leucophaeus, assembly GCF_000951045.1. Lineage (NCBI taxonomy): Eukaryota > Metazoa > Chordata > Mammalia > Primates > Cercopithecidae > Mandrillus > Mandrillus leucophaeus. The sequence continues at coordinate 417,264 of NW_012102798.1, forward strand.
GTTCCCCTCAATTTATTACCATTAGATAATATCCCTTTTTTGTCCAATCACATTTCTCTACAACCATCCACCTCTTACATCACACTTAGCATAAAAATACATAGTTTTCCCTGGGTCTTGGGTCTTCATTTCTGAAAGCTCTGCGTCACATAAAACTTTGGCTAAATAAGTTTGGTATGCTTTTCTCTTGTTAATCTGTTTTTTTCTTATAGGGATGTCAGCCATGAACCTTGTGATGGATGAGGAAAAGATACTGTTTTTTAATTCTTTACATCACAAATTTGGGAAGTGGCAGAGTTGGAATTTAAACTTAAGCTATGTTTCTCTAGAATCCACCTTCCCACTATATTATTACTACCTTTCTTTAAAATATTTGCATATGAGTGTCATACAACCTTTTGCTTCTGCCTTCCCATGTTATTTCTTATAAAATCAACAATATCTTCAGTCTGGTTTCACCATCTGATGTTAGAAATCAGCTCCATCATTTTATTTGCCTTCCTTTAAATGCAATGCAATTTGTTTATTTTCTTTTAGAATGTGATTCCCAAAACAGATATTCTAGGTGGTTATAAAACCATGCAGAGTTTAGATACTATATCACTATTATGGCTTAAGAATCATTAAATTTTAGGTAGCCACATCTACATTTTGCTTCACATTGAATTTATTGTTGCCAACCCTCCCCCAACTTGTCCTTATTATATATCACGTGATAGATTCAGTGCATTATTCGAGCTGGCAAGACATTTGAGGATCTGGACTCTGCTATTCATCATAGAGGCTCTTACTCTCAGTTATGTATTATCTGCATATTCTATGAGCATGTTCTCATATCTTCATCCAAATAAGTCACAAATAAAAATGCTTAAATGCAAGTATTGGTCAGCCTGGTGGCTCATACCTGTAATCCCAAGCCTTTGGGAGGCCAAGGCAGGAGGATCACTTGAGGCCAAGAGTTTGAGACATGCCTGGGCAACACAGTGAGACTCTGTCTCTACAATCTTTTTTTTTTTTTTTTTTTTTAATTAGCGAGGCATGGTAGCACATGCCTGTAGTCCTACCTACTCTGGAGGATGAGGTAGGAAGATTGGTTGAATCTAACAGTTTGAAGTTACAGTGAGGTATGATGATGCCTTTTGCACTCCAGTCTGGGTAACAGAGCGAGACCCTGTCTCTACAAATACAAAATTTTAAAAATTTATAAATAATTGCAAGCATCAAGGATAGAGCCTTGCAGGTCAAAGGGGACTTCACTCCAGATTGATGCTCATTAAATAATGAGGCAATTTTCAATATAGTTATTTAATCAGAAATTAATCTACATGAATATTCTTGCATTTAGCCCATATTTGTTCTGTTTTGTTTTGGTTTTTTACCTCCACATATTCAGCTACAGCCCATATTTGTTTACAGGAAAATAATAATCGCACATGTCAAAGACCTTGATTTGTTTCAGTATACTATGTCTTCTGAAATTCCCTTATCTACAAATTAGTAAATACCTTAAAGAAAAGATTGGCTGATGCTGGTCAGAAGATACTTGATTTACCTTCTGTAAAATCTATGTCATCTCTAGTGTTCAGTTATTTATTCCAGAAATAGTTATTGAATAGCTACAGTATGCCAGAAACTCTCCTAGGTTCTGGAGAAACAACAGTGAATGAAACATAAAAATGTTTAACAACATATATGTCACATTCTATTATAAACAATCTGTGCCCTATGAAAGGTAACACAGACCCGTAGAGTTTATTTATATTGGAAAGCCAGGTGCTAACTACAATTCACTCCTTGTTCCCCGAAGTTATAATCATCCATTTTGCAACTTCTAAAGCTGCAGACTGAGGGATACTCTGGGGCCAGATGGCTGCTGCTGATCAAAAACAAAATAGGCCTTAGGGGTCACCACTTTTAACCTATGAAAATGTGAATTCCTTTTACAGCATCTTCCAACATACCTGCTCAAAGACTTCATGATTATAGATCTTCAGGCTTCATGTTGTAAAGATGCTAGCTAGTGTGTAAGATAGAATTCAGACATTCTTGATTTTGCCTGGCCAAACTAGGTGGTGAGCTGTCAGATCTTTTGCGTGGTGGACTAGGGTACCTATGCTATATAATCTTCACAATGAACCAATTTCTTTCCTTTTTGAGCTCTAGAGCCCAGCCCACATGACATGGCTCATGGGCCCTTCTTCCCTCTTCAATGCCAGCAACAATAGGTCAAAGCCTTTTCACATCATATCACTCTGACCACTTCTGTCTCCCTTGTCCACTGTTAAGGCCCTTGGTAATTACATTGAGCCTACCTTGATCATCTAGAATAATTTCCCTATTTCAAAGTCCTTAACTTTATCACATCTGCAAACGTAAGCTGACATATTCATAGGTTCCAGGGATTAGGACATGGACATTTTTGAGGGGTCATTATTTTGCCTACTGTACTCATACCAGACTCCTTCTGGTCTGAGTTGTATTTTCTTTCTTTTTGAGTTATTTAGCATCTAAACAACATTGTTATAGATGTTGTGAAAATAGTTGCTTGCTCTTATTTTCTATTATTCTGGCTGCGTTGTGAACTCAGCACTACTCACTGAGGTCAGTCCAGCCGGCTTCCCACTCTCCCTGTTTTCACCTTTACATTGGCTCCTCTGAAGCTTTCCAGGATTCTTCTTGAGTCAAAAGGACTGTATCACTAATAGATAGGTAACAAACACGATGAACAGCTTTACTTCACCCTCTTAATAATTTTTTTTTCTCCAAATTGCTCTTCACCATCATCATTCTTACCCAGCTTGGTAAATGTGAGCAGGTCAGAAGATACTTGAATTACCTTCTGTTAGGAACATGAGAATGCAGTTCACAATGGGATTTGTGACCTCACATATCTAATCAGACGATAATCTGACTCTGTCAGTATTCTTGGCACTCAGAACATACTCAGGATTTCTTTCAAAGGTGATGGTGGTGGTGATGTGTGTGTGTGCACATGTGCATGGCTGGGTGCATGTGTGTAAAGACAGAGAGAGACTCGGATAGCAAAATCTGCTTCTAACTTTACCACCATGGCATATCCAGTGTTTCTCTGTGGCAACAGTCATGTATTTTCCTCCCTTTTATGCGCTTATTTGTTGCCCTGTCACGCTACCCACTTCCTTCACACCATCTGCTAGGTCCTGAGACAAGGACTGCCTGTCTTCTTAAACTTGCCCAGACCTGTCCAGATGTATCTATGATGGATTTTATTGTAGCAATTTCTGTTATAATTTTTTGTATACCATTCCAATATAAGCTACATAGTGGCTCCATTGTGGACATGTCATTTGTTCCTTGAATCGTTCTGTTTCGTTCCTTCCTTTTATTGCTTTTCTTATAACTTGACTCAGCAGAGCACTATACTGACTGGCACTGGGAAAGGTAGCCACATTCCTTCCCTGCCCCTTGCTGATCCTTCTGCCATGCTTGATATCATTGTGCTCAAGGCTGAATTTGGGGCCGGGCGCGGTGGCTCACGCCTGTAATCCCAGCACTTTGGGAGGCCGAGG
>NW_012102798.1:421386-432465 GCF_000951045.1 Mandrillus leucophaeus
AAAAAAAAAAAAAAAAAGGCTGAATTTATTTAGCCCCTATATTCCTCTGGCACACATCCTGGCTTTTGAAAAACTGACTTCTGCTATCAGGATTGTATGATTTTAAAACAAAACAAGTATCAAAGCTCAACTTCCATTTTATCTTTGTATATAATTTTAACAAATTCTGAAAGTAGAGGGTTTTTTATGTGCAAATTTCTGTGTATATGGGGAGGGAATTTATTTACGATTTCTTAGGCTTCTTTTTTTTTTTTTTTTTTTAAGATGGAGTCTTGCTCTGTCACCCAAGTTAAAGTGCAGTGGCGTGATCTCACCTCACCGCAAACTCCACCTCCTCCAGGGTTCAAGCAATTCTCCTGCCTCAGCCTCCCGAGTAGCTCGGACTACAGTCGCACGCCACCATGCCCGGCTTATTTTTGTATTTTTGGTAGAGACAGGGTTGCAACATGTTGGCCAGGCTGGTCTCGAAATCCTGACCTCATGATCCGCCCACGTTGTGAGAATTCTGGGAGATATAATTCAAGTTGAGATTTAGGTGGGGACACAGCTAAACCATATCACTTGGTGAGGAACAGCTATGAGTTTTACAAAAGTGTGAGAATGCATTTTCTTTTCTTTTCTTTTTCTTTTTTTTTTTTTTTTTTTTGAGATGGAGTCTCCCTGCCACCCAAGGTGGAGTGCAGTGATGCTGTTTCCACTTACTGCAACCTCCACTTCTTGGGGTGAAGCTATTCTCCTGCCTCAGCCTCCCAAGTAGCTGGGACTACAGGCACCTGCCACCATGCCAGGCTAATTTTTTGTATTTTTAGTAGAGACAGGGTTTCACCATGTTAACCAGGATGGTCTCGATCTCCTGACCTCATGATCTGCCCGCCTCATCCTCCCAAAGTGTTGGAATTACAGGCGTGAACAACTGTGACCAGCTGAGAATGCATTTTTAAAGTTTTTCCAAAACTGAAGATGTGCTCTTCCAAAAATATTCTTCTATACACAGGAATAAGTTAACAATGACATTGGATGCTTAGTATGTACTAAGAACTTGAGTATTTCAAATACAGTGTCCCATTTCTCTAAATTTTAAGCCCTGGGTTAGTATACAGAACCATGAAAAGTAGTGAATTTTAAATTCCACCAAGTATTTCAAATTATCTAGTGGGTCTAGCTGTCCCAAGGGGAGAGAATAACATCCAGAATCTGCTCCCTTCATACAGTCTTAAAAGGAAAGAATTTAGAGTCTAATATGTGTGAAGCACTCTGCTAGTAAATTTACATGTATAATTTTATTTTATTTATTATATATTTATCATTATTATTATTATTATTGAGACTGAGTCTCTGTCTGTTGCCCAGGCTTGAGTGCAACGGCATGATCTCGGCTCACTGCAGCTTCCACCTCCCGGGTTCAATCAATTCTCCCACCTCAGCCTCCCAAGTTACTGGGACTATAGGCATGCACCACCACGCCCGGCTAATTTTCTGTATTTTTACTAGAGATGGGGTTTCACCACATTGGCCAAGCTGGTCTCGAACTCCTGACCTCAAGTGATCGGCCCATCTCAGCTTCCCAAAGTGTTGGGATTACAGGTGTGAGTCACCACGCCCAGCCTTATTTATTATTTTTGAGACAGTCTGGCTCTGTTGCCCAGACCTGAGTGCAGTGTCACGATCTCGGCTCACTGCAACCTCTGCATCCCAGGCTCAAGCATTGTCATGCCTCAGGCTCCCGAGTAGTTGGGACTACAGGCATGTGCCACCACGCCCAGCTAATTTTTGTATTTTTAGTAGAAATGGGTTTTCTGCATGTGGACCAGAGTGACCTCAAACTCCTGGCCTCAAGCAATCCACCTGCCGTGGCCTTCAAAAGTGCTGGGATTACAGGTGTGAGTCACTGCACCAGGCCCTTACATATATAATTTTATTATTATGTGTGCCCAAATAAGCTAGGGTGGGGGTGGGAACACAGTGTCACTCCAGGCAAGAGCAAACAGCAAGTATGCAGACAAAGCATGAATGAGGCTGACTTTTTGATAAAGGTGTGTAATGTCTTTAGGGGTGATGGTGTGGTTGCTATTCTTCTTTCCCCACAATTGTCCTCTAAGTTCTTCATTACTTCTCAGTAGCACATAATATCACACAGTCCTGTACTACTTCCCTACCTTCTGGGAGCATTTATAGCAATGCAAAAGGCAAATGCCTATTTACCATGATAAAAAATGCAAATGTCAGCCGGGCACAGTGGCTCATGCCTGTAATCCCAGCAGTTTGGGAGGCTGAGGTGGTTCAGGAGATCAAGACCAACCTGGCCAAGATGGTGAAACCCCCCTCTACTAAAAATACAAAAAAATTAGCCCGGCATGGTGGCGGGCGCCTATAATCTCAGCTACTCGGGAGCCTGAGGCAGAGAGTTGCTTGAACCTGGGAGGCGGAGGTTGCAGTGAGACAAGGAGATCATACCACTGCACTCCAGCCTGGGTCACAAAGTGAGACTCCGTCTGAAAAAACAACAAACAAACAAACAAAAATGCAAATGTCACTTTAAAGCAGTAATCTCTAATCCCACGACTACTCCCAGACCACAGAGGAGCTTTCCTGATCACTGCAAGATCTTTTCCAAGTGGGTCCTGTCAGGCCTCTGAGCCCAAGCCAAGCCATCGCATACCCTGTGACTTGCAGTGTATACGCCCAGATGGCCTGAAGTAACTGAAGAATCACAAAATAAGTGAAAATGCCCTGCCCCGCCTTAACTGATGACATTCCACCACAGAAGAAGTGAAAATGGCCGGTCCTTGCCTTAAGTGATGACGTTACCTTGTGAAATTCCTTTTCCTGGCTCATCCTGACTCAAAAAGCTCCCCCACTGAGCACCTTGTGACCCCCACTCCTGCCCACCAGAGAACAATCCCCCTTTGACTGTAATTTCCCTTTACCTACTCAAATCCTATAAAACGGCCACACCCTTATCTCCCTTTGCTGACTCTTTTCGGACTCTGCCTGCCTGCACCCAGGTGACTAAAACGCTTTATTGCTCACACAAAGCCTGTCTGGTGGTCTCTTCACACAGACGCGCATGACAGGTCCCCAAATCAGGCCTCTTTGTATTCTCTCAAAACTACTTTCTTCTTGAAAAACAAAACAAAACAATACAAAACAAAACAAAACAAAACAAAACAAAGCTTGTCTCTATGGCTCCCTGGACCTAAAAATAAACATATAAACTTCCCATTGGAATGTAAGCTTGATGAGGGCAGATATTTAAATTGTTTTATTCATAGTGCCAGTTTTATACACACACGTAACCACCCATCTTCCTTTACTCTAGTGTAGTCTAGTTCCTTTACCTCCCTCCTATCCTGGAAACAACCCTACCTCCCTTATATAACCTTAGCTATGTATGTTTCTCACTACTTTCCTCATAAGTTCCAAGGTAGTAAATGAAAGAGACACTGAAGTCAGTCTAGTAACTTTTGTATTGTATAAGCCTGCAAGGACACAGGTTTTCATTCACAGCTTTTAGCTGATGTCTAATCACATCATTAGGACTGTCTTGTACATTGTATTATGTGACAGACAATTGCTAGTGTTTTAAAGATTTTTGGTTCTCTTCTACTTTCAAACACATTTCTTCTCAAATGTAAGGATACAGACGTGATTTGTTTTGGCCAATAAATTGTAATCAGAGGTGTCACTTTTGTTAAGCAGCATTTAAGAGCCTGTGTACAATTCTCCATGCTCTCTCTTGCCAGATCCCATATATAATGGGAACATGTGTTAATAAGGTGTCACAGGATTAAAGCAATCAGGCGTACTGTGCCACTCTAAACAGCACAGTTTCCCTAGGGACTCACCTGGACCTAAGGCACTTCCAATGAGTGAAGAATATACTTTTGTTGTGTTAAACTGGTAACATTTTGATGATGTTACTTCAGCATAACCTACTTTATCCGACTGAAACAAGAATTAGATACATAGAAGTCATTGTTGCAAAATCGTATTATCTAAATTATCTGGCATTGGCTTAATGATTGGGAGGGGTGAAACTAGCAAGCTGCTATCAGAGGCTGTAAAGATTGTGATATAGTACACTGTTGATGGGAATGTAAATTAGCACAGCCATTATGGAAAAAAGTATGGAGGGTCCTTAAAAAATTAAAAATAGAACTAGCATATGACCTAGCAGTCCCACTACACAGTATGTATCCAAAGGAAATAAAGTATCTCCGTGAGACACCTGTGCTCCCATGTTCACTGCAGTACCACTATTCACAATAGCAAAGATATGGAATCAACCTAAGTGTCTGTCTGTCAGTGAATGAACGGATAAAGAAAATGTGGTATATAGACACAAGGGAATAGTATTCAGCCATAATAAAGAATGAAATCCTGTCATTTGTGGCAACATGGATGAAACTGGGGGCCGTTATGGAAAGTGAAATAAGCCAGACATAGAAAGACAAATATCACGTGTTCTCACTTCTATGTGGAATCTGAAAAAGTTGTACTCATGGAAACAGAGAGTAGAATGATGGTTACCAGGGGCTGTGTGTTATGTGTGTGGGGAGGATTGAGAAAATGTTGGTCAAAGGATACAAAATTTCTGTTTGACAGGAATAAGTTCAAGAGGTCTGTATATAATACATTATTATTAACTGTAGTAACCAAGTATGTAGTAACCAAGTATACAACTTGGTTACTTGTAAATATATAATACATTGTGTACAACTGGGTTACTACAGTTAATAGCAATGTATTATATACTTCAAAATTGCTCAGAGTACACTTTAAGTGTTTTCATCACAAAAAAATAGGTATATAATGTAATATACTTATCGATTACAATAAGTGTTGATTATCTTCATTTAGCATTCTACAATGGATTCATGTTTCCAAACATCAGATTGAACATTATAAATATATACAATTATTATTTGTCAATTTAAAATAATAATAATAATAACAATTGATTCATCCAGTTAAATAGAAACACAGAAGTCCCTCTTGTGACCTTCCTTTCCTTAACCTCCCATACACAATCCATAACTGAACCTCATCTATTGTGTACTTCACAAATAATTCTCAAATCCAGACACTTCGCCCAACCACCAGGACCAACCCTAAATCGGGCAACCACTACCTCTTACCTAAAGGATTTCCATCGCCTCCTAACAATCTTATTCATGTCCATTTTTGTTCCCACTCTTCCACTGTCCTCACTAAATCCACAGTAAACTTTCATAAGATAAATCTGATTTGATCACCTATTTTATTTAGCCAAAGACTATTCAGTCTTCAGATTTCAGCTCAAACATCACTTTTTCAAGAAATGATTGTGGGGCTGGACGTGGTGGCTCACACCTGTAATCCTAACACTTTGGGGAAGCCGAGGCAGGCAGATCACTTGAGGCCAGGAATTCAAGACCAGCTTGGCCAACATGGTGAAACCCCATCTCTACTAAAAATACAAAAATTAGCCAGGCATGGTGGTGCATGCCTGTAGTCCCAGCTACCTGGGAGGCTGAGGCATGAGAATCACTTCAGCCTGGGAGGCAGAGGTTGCAGTGAGCTGAGATCATGCCACTGTACTTCAGCCTGGGCCATGGAGCAAGACTCTGTCTCAAAAAAAAAAAAAAAAAAAAAGACAGAGAGAGTTAAGAAATTTCTATCTTTTTGGCAATTGAAAAGTAAAAGACAGCTACTTCTCAGCTTTGAAAATGTAATATTAAGAAAGCCTTTGAAAAATAACAATTCAGTAGACACTCCCTCCCAGTTAAATTGTCTTAAGGTGGCCAGGTGCAGTGGTTCAAGCCTGTAACCCCAACAATTTTAGAGGCTGAGCGGGGAGAATTTCTTGAGACAAGGAGCTTGAGATCTGAGACAAGTCTCAATCAAGTTAGAAAGTTTATTTTGTCAGGGTTAGGGACGTGCATGTGAAACAGTCTCAGGAAATTCTGATGACATGGGCCCAAGGTGGTTGGGGTACAGCTTGCTTTTATACAATTTAGGGAGACATAATACTAAGGGAGGAGACCACCCCTCATATTGTCTTATGCCTAATTTCTGCCTCCAAAGAAAAAAGAAGTAAGACCTAAAAGGCAGAAATGAAATCCACAGGCAGACAGCCCGGAGCCATGCCCTGGGCCTGGTAGTTAAAAATCAAACCCTGACTTAACTGCTTGTGTTATCTATAGATTCCAGACATTGTATGGAAAAGCATCATGAAAATCCCTATCCTGTTCTGTTCCGTTCTGATTACCAGTGCATGCAGCCCCCAGTTACGTATCCCCTGCTTGCTCAATAGATCACTACCCTCTCATACGGACCCCGTTAGAGTTGTAAGCACTTAAAAGGGACAGGAATTGCTTGATCGGGGAGCTTGGTTTTTTGAGACATAAGTCTGCCAATGCTCCTGGCCAAATAAAACCCTTTTCTTCCTCAACTAGGTGTCCAAGGGGTTTTGTCTGCAGCTTGTCCTGCTACAATACATCTGTCCACACAGGTAAGATTTACATTAGTTTGATCTGGAAGGGCAGGACAATTCGAAGCAGGGTTGTGGGCGCTTCCAGGTCATAGGTAGCTTTAACCATACCCTGGGCCTGGTGCAGTGGCTCACACCTATAATCCCAGCGATTTGGGAATCTGAGGTGAGTGGATCACCTGAGGTCAGGAGTTTGAGACCAGCCTGACCAACATGGTGAAACCCCATCTCTACTAAAAATACAAAATTAGCCAGGCATAGTGGCACAGGCCTGTAATCCCAGCTACTTGAAAGGTTGAGGCAGGAGAATTGCTTGAACCCAGGAGGTAGAGGTTGCAGTGAGCCAAGCCTGCGCCATTGCATTCCAGACTGTGCAAAAAGAGAAAACTCCATCTCAAAAAATACATAAATAAATAAATACTCTGATTGGCAATTTGTTGAAAGAGTTATTATCTACAGAAAGGAATGTCAGGGTTATGATAGGGGTTGTGGAGACCTAGGTTTTAGCATACAGATTAAGCCTCCAAGTAGCAGGCATTAGAGAGAATAGACTGTACATGTTTATTAACAGATTTAGGGTTTGTGTTGATGTTAATACTGGAGGGGTATAATGAGGCATGTCCAACCCCCACTTCCCATCACAGCCTCAACCAATCTTTCAGGTTAAATTTTAGGGTGCCCTGGCCAAGGAGGGAGTCCATGCAGATGGGTTGCTGGGGGATTTTAAATTTTATTTTTGGTTTACATTCTACCCTTTTTGGCCAAGATTTTTCAGAGGCAACATCAATGGCCACCAAATTGTAATTTTGTCAATGAAAAGAGTCACACTCTGTAAAACATTTGAAGAGATTTTTTCTGAGCCAGATATGAGTGACCATGGCCCACGACACAGCCCTCAGGAGGTCCTGAGAACATGTGCCCAAGGTCTTCGGGGTGCAGATTGGTTTTAGCATGAGACATCAATCAAATACATTTAAGAAATACATTGGTTTGGTCCAAAAGGCGGGGCAACTCAAAATGGGAGCTTCCAGACTGTAGGTAAATTTAAACATTTTCTGGTTGACAACTGGTTGAGTTTGTCTAAAGACCTGGGATTGATAGAAAGAAATGTACAGGTTAACATAAAAGATTGTGGAGACCAGCTGGGCACAGTGGCTCACGCCTGTAATCCCAGCACTTTGGGAGGCTGAAACGGGTGGATCACCTGAGGTCAGGAGTTCAAGACCAGCTTGGACAACATGGAGAAACCCCATCTCTACTAAAAATACAAAAAATTAGCTGTGCATACTGGCAGATGCTTGTAATCCCAGCTACTGGGGAGGCTGAGGCAGGAGAATTGCTTGAACCCTGGAGGCAGAGGTTGTGGTGAGCCAAGATTGCACCACTGCACTCCAGACTGGGTGATAGAGTGAGACACCATCTCAAAAAAAAAAAAAAAAAATTTGTGGAGACCAAGGTTCTTTTGAAGTCTTATAGCAACTTCCCTTAGAAACAATAGATGACATATGTTTTCTATTCAGATGTTTAAAAGGTGCTAGACTTTTAGTTAATTTTTTTTGATGGAGTCTCACACTTTCGCCCAGGCTGGAGTGCAGTGGTGCGATCTTGGCTCATTGCAACCTCTGCCTCCTGGGTTCAAGTGATTCTCCTGCCTCAGTCTCCCAGGTAGCACACTACAGGTGTGTACCACCATGTCTGGCTCATTTTTGTATTTTCATTAGAGATGGGGTTTCACCATGTTAGCCAGGATGGTCTCCATCTCCTGATCTTGTAATGAAAGGAATGAGGCACATCCCCCATATATCTCCCAACTTCCTGAGCCCAGCACAAACACATTCCTCCATATTTCTTTCAAACTTCAGAAAAAACATCACCTGAGAGATCTCCGATAAGGAATGCTAAATGTATAATGTTAACCAATTGTAATGCTGTAACCGAGAGAATTACCTTGTTCCCTGTAACTTTACATATCCTGTTTACATCGGGCTATAAAAAGCAAGCACTCGCATTGTTCGAGGCCCTCTTGTATGCTGTGGAATGGAGGGACCAAGTTCGAACTTGTAGTAAAGATCCCTGCCGCTTGGCTTTGACTCTGGACTCTGGTGGTCTTCTTTGGGGAACAAACGGTCTGGGCATAACAGTGACTACACCCCTCGGCCTCCCAAAGTGCTGGGATTCCAGGCGTGAGCCACTGCACCCGGACCGGGAGAAGGAAATTCTTAATAGCTGGGGTGGATGCAAAGGTGCCCCATAATAGTTCAGGAAGCAAAGGCCCTTGTTTTACCAGCTATTTAGGCATCTTTGTACCCATCCTTCATTTGAAGGTTGTGACCTTGACTTAATTATATCCCTCAAAACCAGACCTCAATATCTCATATACCCATTTCTTCTGCGATAGTTCCTGGGCCTGCAGAGAGTGTGCTTGTATAGTCTTAGCAGCTGGGCATTTGCAGTGAATAACAGATTGGACCCAGTGGGATGCCAAATGAGGGAGATTATCATCTCTGGTCTTCAGAATACCATGATTTGGTTTCCTTGGAAATAAAACGAGAAATAAATAACATTAGTATTTTGACAATCAAAGAGCACTTGTGTGTCAGAACAGAAAAATGAATCTATTCCATGAGGACACCAACTAAAACCCTGAAGAAAAATTATAATCTGGCATGCTTTAGAGGATTATTGCAGCCAAGAAATAATTCATGCCTCACTCTGCACTGGAAAACAAAAATCAGAGTTAAAATCTAGTAACAAATGTTACACTTTTCCTTTGAAACAATTTCTTTCTCTAGCCCTCCTTTTCTATTAAAGAGAAATTGTAATACTAGCAGTTTGTGTGCAAAATAAGTTTTAGGCTGATTATAGTTTGCCTTGTCAAAGCAAACTAAATATGGCCTGAGAAGGACTCCATACTTCTATATTTGAGTCCTTGTGAATGAACTGTAACCTAGCTGAATAGTCAAAGTTGAAAACCTAACTTAATAGTATATACCTGTAACAATAGCTGAGTGTTGGCCAATCCCAGTGGCCATACTTCAACCATTCATAGACTGTTGAATGTTCAAACTGCATTCAAATAAGGCAAACGCTGAGCTGCAACCAATCTCACTATTTCTGTACCTCACATCCGATTCCTGTACATCACTTTACCTTTTTTGTCTACAAATTTGTTCTGACCACAAGGCACCCCTGGAGTTTCTGAGAATCTGCTGTGATTCTGGGGGCTGCCTGATTCACGAATTGTTCATTGCTCAATTAAACTCCTTTAAGTTTAATTTGGCTGAAGTTTTTCTTTTATCAGCCTGATTATTCACATAAAGTGCAGCAAGAATTGACTGATTATATTAAGGCTCCTTTTAAGTTGGCTTTGCTGAAACTTTACCTACATATACTATGTTGGTCAAAGTCTTGGTAAAACGACCAGTGTCTCCAATTGTTCTGTTCTAAAAGACTCTTACTAAACTTATGCAAATAACTACATTGTCATAAAATAACAATGCAAATTTTGGGGAACTCAGAGAGAAAAGTACATTTGCTTACATAAACATACTTCACCCAAATGTTCTAAACTACAAATAACTTAAAAAAAATTATGTTGAGAAAAAAAAAGATAAAATAAAATGATATCAAGAAAGAAAACTAAATTTTTTTAATCTTTCTTTAATCAGAGCAGCAGCCTTTCCAACAAGATGTTTGTTCACCTTGGAACTGCCATTCAGAAGCCAAACAGCTCATGAGGGCTGTCTCTGTCAGGCACTGTAGAATCTAGTAGCTCCTCACATAGTTAGAATCAGTCCTAGGGAAAAAAGAGGTTCCCTGCTCATGAGTATCTCCTCCTTGTATCCCAAGTGATATGGTTTGGCTGTGTCCCCACCCAAATCTCATCTTGAATTCAGACGTGTTGCAGGAGGGAACTGATAGGAGGTAATTGAATTATGGGGGCAAGTCTTTCCTGTGATATTCTCCTGATAGTGAATAAGTCTCACAAGACATAATGGTTTTAAAATTGGGAGTTTCCCTGCACAAGCCCTCTTCTTTGTCTGCTGCCATTTCGTTTGTTTGTTTGCTTTTGTTTTGCCATGTGAGATGTGCCTTTCACCTTCCTCCACGATTCTGAGGCCTCCCTAGCCACGTGGAACTGTGAGAGCATTTAACTTCTTTCTTTTGTGAATTGCTCAGTCTTGGGCATGTCTTTATCAGCAGTGTAAAAATGGACTAATACACTCAGGTACCAAGATCCTATGTAAGCCATTTTTATTTTATCACGAAACTCTTTGTGCAGCATTACTTCCATTAGCATAGGAGTAGCTTCAGTTAACATTCCATAACAAGGCAGTAAATGCCCCTCAAGTGGAAAGTCTCTAGTCCAGTAATTGTTATTGGGAAGTACTCAGTCTTTTGCTGTAAGCCCCAATTAATGCTCCACAAAAGGCTATGAAGTGAAGGATTTGTCCTGACTAGCACTCCAGCTTCTACCCTACAGTTTGTGGGCTCAGGCAATCTTACTAGTTCCCATTTAGAATGTCCAATTAATATTTCTCAAAGAGCATATTTAAATGCTTTCAATTTTATAGTACTAAATAGGGGAAACATCCCCCAGTTAGATA
>NW_012102798.1:434340-435515 GCF_000951045.1 Mandrillus leucophaeus
TCTCTACTAAAAATACAAAAAATTAGCTGTGCATACTGGCAGATGCTTGTAATCCCAGCTACTGGGGAGGCTGAGGCAGGAGAATTGCTTGAACCTGGGAGGGTGAGCCAAGATTGCACCACTGCACTCCAGACTGGGTGATAGAGTGAGACACCATCTCAAAAAAAAAAAAAAAAAATTTGTGGAGACCAAGGTTCTTTTGAAGTCTTATAGCAACTTCCCTTAGAAACAATAGATGACATATGTTTTCTATTCAGATGTTTAAAAGGTGCTAGACTTTTAGTTAATTTTTTTTGATGGAGTCTCACACTTTCGCCCAGGCTGGAGTGCAGTGGCTCAATCTCAACTCACTGCAAGTTCTGCCTCCTGGGTTCATGCCATTCTCCTGCCTCAGCCTCCCGAGTAGCTAGGACTATAGGTGCCTGCCACCATGCCAGCCTAGTTTTTTGTATTTTTAGTAGAGACGGGGTTTCACCATGTTGGCCAGGATGGTCTTGATCTCCTGACCTTGTGATCCGCTCACCTCGGACTCCCAAAGTGCTAGGATTACAGGCATGAGTCACCGCACCCAGCTGTAGTTAATTTCTTTAGGATTGGGAGGCCTGGAATAAAAAGATCTAGCTATGTTAATAGAGATTCTTTACAGATGCAAATTTCCCCACACAAAAAAACCAGCTTTACAGGGCCATTTCAAGATATGGCAAATAAATATGTTTTGGGGTAAAATATTTTTATTTTCTTCTTTGTCTCATAATGTTATGCCAGAGTCAGGTCGGAAAGTAAGTCACAACATATAGGGTTAAATAAAATCCATCTGATGAGAATTTATAGTTTGTAAAGCATGACTCCCCAGAACCCTTAGATAGGAATTTGGGCAAGATAAAAAAAATCAGAGCTTAGTCCTCACTTTTGTCCCATAAGCATTGCCGGGATGGCATGGCTGCCTGCCCTGGGTCCATTCTGTCCCTCCTTTTGGCTAAGTGGCTGAGGAACTTAGGGTCAACAAGACTTACAGCCAATTAATTGTTCTAGGCCAGACAGAAATGGACATGGACAGGCATTTATTACCCCTTAAAATTATTATTATTTTTTAAAGTAGAAAGCCAACAAACAAAAAGCCAAAAGAGAAGTTACAAAATTTACTTTTTTTCTTTCTTCTTCTTTTTTTTTTTTTT
>NW_012102798.1:439845-445248 GCF_000951045.1 Mandrillus leucophaeus
TCTATTAACTAGTACATTTTTTGTTTGTTTGTTTTTCTTTTGTTTTGTTTCGAGATGGAGTCTCACTCTGTTCCCCAGGCTGGAATTCAGTGGTGTGATCTCAGCTCACTGTAACCTCTGCCTCCTGGGCTTAAGCAATTTGCCTGCCTCAGCCTCCCAAGTAGCTGGGATTACAGGCGCCCGCCAAAGCGCCCAGCTAATTTTTGTATTTTTAGTAGAGATGGGGCTTCACAGTGTTGGCCTGGCTCGTCTCAAACTCCTGAGGCGAGTGATACCCACTTCAGCCTCCCAAAGTGCTGGGATTACAGGCGTGAGCCACCGCGCCCGGCCAACTTACATGTTTTTTATAAGTTCAGAACTTAAAAGGTCCCAGGAACTTTTCTACCCCCAGACCACATTACCTTTTCTGGTGAAAAAGGGTTTCATTTCCCAGCAAGGAGTTGAGCCAAGGTATTCAGACTCTTTTGTCAATTTGTATCTTAACTTGCCTCAGCAATCCCCCAGGCAATGTTAAATTTCTCTTGATAATCTTTTCCTTCTGATTTTTTTTTCTTAGTTTTCCAATCTGGGGCAAATAGTGAATAACCATTCAAAAATTTCTGTCACCCTTCTGGGGCAAGCATTTTGACTCCCTTTTTGCTTTTCCTTTTTTTTTTTTTTTTTTGTTAATTACCCCCAATGTTTTATTAAACATCTATAAGGCCCACAAGGGACATAAATTTGATAAGGCTTCTAAAACAGTCATATGATTCTGTGAAAGAGGTGCCCATGTAAAAGAGACCCACTGAACCCCAAAATGTAGCATGACCTGGGTTATAGGCACATTCATTGGGTGAATATCTGATGTAGGCAATACTTCAGAGATCGTAAGTGTATTAGTCTTCTCCAGAGGGGCAGAACCAATGGGATTTATGTATATATAAAAGGAGTTTATTAGGGAGAATTGGCTCAAAAGATTACAAGGTGAAGTCCCACAATAGGCCGTCTGCAAGCTGGGGAAAGAGAGAAGCTGGTAGTGTGGCTCAGTCCAAGTCCAAAAGCCTCAAAGCCAGTGAAGCCAATAGTGAAGCCCTCAGTCAGAGTCTGAAGGCCCAAGAGCCCCTGGGAAGCTGCTGGTGCAAGTCCCAGAGTCCAAAGGCACAAGAACCGGGAGTCTGATGTCCAAGGACCTGAGAGGAAGATAGCATTCTGCACGGGGAGAGAGAGACCTCAGAGAGTCAGCAAACTGCTTATTTTTTCTTCCCCCTGCTTTGTCCTAGCCATACTGGCAGCTAATTGGATGGTACCCACAGACATTGAGAGTAGGTCTTCTCTCAGTCCACTGACTCAAATGTCAGTGTCCTCTGGCAACGCCCTCAGAGGCATATCCAGAAACAACACTTTACCAGCCACCTAGACATCTTTCAATCTAGTCAAGTGGACACCTGTTATTAACCATCATACTAGGCTTTATTTCCTGAAGGGACACACATTTTGTGGTTTGTTTTTCCTCAAAGAAAGAGGGAGTATATTTGCATGCAAGAAGGATAATGAACCAAATATTTTAAACTGGAAGGATGAACTGTGGTAGGCATTTATGCTGCTTGACAGATATGTCAATTCTTTTTTTTCTTTCAGGTATATATCCACTTCAAATAAGATGTGGCCTTGCTCTGGATAATTCTGGCCTACCATGGCTAAAACATAGTTCCAGTGCATAGTACCGTGCCTGATGCACACACACACCCCTACACACACTCACACATGTACCAAATAAATGTTTGTTGACTGAATGAGCAAAATAATGAATTTGAGAGTTGACCCTCTATAGTTGTGCCCGTTTAGAATGTTAGGGGGTGGCAAATCCTTACAGGTCTGCAGCAACCTCCGTTCTTACCTCCTCAGTAAAAGAATTCCACTGAGGGACATAAGGCAGAAAAAGAGACCGAGGCAAGTTTGAGAATAGGAGTGGAAGTTTACTAAAAAGCTTTAGAGCAGGAAAGAAAGGAAAGTGCACTTGGAAGTGACCCAACTGGGCGACTTGAAGGACAAGTGCCCCGTTTCACCTTGATCCTAAGTTGATCGTAAGACTTTATATGCTGGCCCATTTCTGGCATCTTGAGCCCCTTTCTCTTCATTCTTCTTTAAGGGTGAGCTACCCGCATGCATAGTGGCCGCCTTCCACTTGGGAGGTGAGCATGTGCAGTATTCAGGAAGTTGTATGCATGCCCACCTGAGGCTTTCTTCCCTTTGCCAGTGGAATGCCCCCGGAAGGTCATGCTCTGCCATTTTGTCTCTTAATGCACATGCCCAGTTCCTCACTCACCCAATTCCTGAAATTTTATTGGAAGCTGGTTACACATTTCAAGTGTTTTTACCTTTTTGGGAAACTGCCTCTCCCTGGTGCCTGTGATCAATTATCACTTTAGTTTGACAAGTGTGGACCATCAGGAAATTACCTCTTCCTGGCACTAGTTGTCAATTATGTTAGAGAGGCAGTGTGATAACTGCCAAATCATCACCTGATGGTCACTTGACATTCCTGATGGGTAGGGTGGGGGAGCCTCATCCTGCCCCACTCATGCCTGGCTGACCACCTACTGTAACAAGAACACAGAAGATAATATTCACTTTGTGACTCAAACTCATAACAGAATCAACAGAATCAGGGTCCCTTCTAGTGCAATATTTATCTTTATCTGTCTCAGTCCCTTCTAGTTTAACCTATGTCATGCTTTGATCCTTAGAAAGGCTCTAGTCAAATAATATTGGTTGCCAACTGCAATGTTTTTAAATGGTTGTAAACTTTTTTTCCTTTTTTTCATTAATTCCTTTTGTGAATTAAAATTATTTGTGGGCCAGGCACTGTGGCTCATGCCTGTAATCACTTTGGGAGGGTGAGGCGGGCAGATCACTTGAGGCCAGGAGTCGAAGACCAGCCTGGCCAACACGGCAAAACTCCATCTATACTAAAAACACAAAAATTAGCCAGGTATGCTGGTGCATGCCTGTAGTCCCAGCTACTCTGGAGGCCGAGGCACTAGAGTCACTTGAACCTGAGAAGCAGAGGTTGCAGTGAGCCGAGATCGTGCCACTGCACTCCAGCCTGGCGACAGAGTGAGACTCTGTCTCAAAAAATAATAATAAAAATAAAAATAAATAAGTATTTGTGAAACCATCATGCATTCATTTCTTCAAAAAACATTTATTGGGAGCCTACTATATGCTAGGTAGGCATTGTTCAAAGAACTGGAGTATATAGCAATGAACAAGACAAAATCTTTGCTTTCAGTGAGTTTCTATTCTAGAGGTAGGGGAAAACAACAATGAAAAAGGAAAATATAGATGATTAAAAATTGTCTTATGAAGGCAAGATACCTAGTGCCATGACAAAGAATCATAGAATGGACTTATTTTTTTCTGGCTAATGCAAAAGAGAATTTATTGTTCTTAGAACTGAAAAACAAATGAACAGGTGGGTCTTATCTTAGGCATGTTTTGACACACGGCTTAAATGAGGACTAACACTTGTATGGTACATGCTAAATAGTGGGTGCTCTCCGCAGCATTTAACATGACTCACCTGATCCTCATTATCAACTCCATGAGTAGGTATTATGACAATTCCGACTTCACAGATGAGGAAACTGAGGCACACAGACTAACATCTAAAGTGACTACGTTAGTAAATAACAAAACAATTCAAATCCAAGCCAACTGGCAGAAAGGACCTAATTTAAATGGAATCTCAGTAGGGAGTATTAAGATAGGCGTTTTTGGAGAAGTGACCCCTTGCTAAGAGCTGAAGGAAGACTAGAACTTAGCGAGACAAAGAATGTCAGGAAAAAATATTCTGGGCAGAAAAATCAGTAGATTTTTACTAGTGAAAATGAAAGTATTAAAGATCTTTTTGTATTTATTTCCTTTCAATAAAAGGAAATTTACATGATTCCTATATTAACATTGATTTTCATTTTGATAGACCTTCTTGAGCTAGAAAGAAATGGGTGAAATAATATTCATGGTGCCATAAAATATGCATAAATAATTCTGGGTATTCTGCAGACAGTGTGCCTTAAGCATAAATGTTATGGTTGAGAACCACTGATATAAAGAGACTGATTTTAGAGTTTTACAGTCTTTTCCATGTTTGTTTTGTTGCATTGTAGAGTTAAAATACTTTTTAAAAAAATATTTAGAGCATTCTTAGTATTGGGCTTCTAAACACTGCTGCCTTTTCTTAGTATTTTAGAATTTATTATTATTATTATTATTATTTTGAGACAGAGTCTCGCTCTGTTGCCCAGGAGTGCAGTGATGGGATCTTTGCTCACTGCAACCTCTGCCTCCCAGGCTCAAGTGATCCTCCCACGTCAGCCTCCCAAGTAGCTGGGACAACAGATGGGCACCACCACGCACAGGAAATATTTGTATTTTTTGTAGAGATAGGGTTTTGCCATGTTGCCCCAGGCTGGTCTCCCACCCCTGAGCTCAAGCAATTAACCTGCCTCAGCCTCCCAAAGTGCCAGGATTATAGGCATGAGCCACTGTGCCCAGGCCCCCTCACTGTAAGGTCATCTGAGCAGGCTGCACCATGGTCAAGTCATCATGACCCCTGTGTCCCACATGTACCCATCCAGAAGGTTTCCTGGAGCCAGAAAGTCTGGGACAACAGGAAAACTACAAAAGAAGAAAAACTGCTAGTTCCTGTCTTAGCCGATTAGCCAGCCTTGGGACATTCTACCATTGTAACATGCTCTACCCTAACTGATCAATCAACCTTGTAACACTGTGCCCTGTGACCCCTCCCACCTTGTGATAATGTGCCTTGTGACATCTTTCCCCTGCCGGCAAAAAAATGTGCCCCAACTGTAACTTTCCACTGTTTACCCCTAACCTATAAAATCAGCTCCAATCCCACCCCCCTCTGCTGACTCCCTTTTCGGACTCAGCCCTCTCAGCCTGCTTGCACCCGGGTGAATAAATAGCCTTGTTGCTCACACTTAGCCTGTTCAGGTTGTGTCTTCATGCATAACACTCAACTCTTTTTTTTTTTTTTAAGAGATGGAGAGGTAGGCTTTTCAGCCTGAGGGTGGAGTCCTTGCCAGAGACCTGACCTCTTCTGCCCAGAATTTCCGTGCCTCCTGTCCCTATCATTATTATCATTATTATTATTACTGTTATTATTTTTGAGATGGAGTCTTCCTCTGTCACCCAGGCTGGAGTATAATGGCGCAATCTTGGCTTACTGCAACCTCTGCCTCCCAGGTTCAAGCAATTCTCCTGCCTCAGCCTCCCTAGTAGCTGGAATTACAGGCATGCACCAACCAACACATCTGGCTAATTTTTGTATTTTTAGTAGAGACAGGGTTTCACCATGTTGGGCAGGCTGGTCTCGAACTCCTGATCTTAGATGATCCGCCC